>NC_081298.1:67541000-67853000 GCF_030435805.1 Mustela lutreola | reverse complement strand
TTCCAGACCCAGAACCTAGAAGAGGAAGGGAGGTTTCCTCTTGTGTAAAAGGGGGCAAAGGTAACTTCTCTTCAGAGGGTAGCTGAGAGGACCAAGGACACAGTGTGGGCAAAGAGAATAGTTACTCGATCTGATTGTTGCCATCAGTACCGTTATTCAGGAATGAGGGACGCTCGCAAGTGCGGTGATTCTGCTCACTGCTAAAACTCTAGACCTCTACTTAGCATTCAAGAAATAGGAATGCATGGAATTTTATACACATTCGACTTCCTTCAGAAGTTACTAGCCTGACTCAAGGTATAGTTAGGTCTAGGAGCAAAGAACAGGTGTTCCCTGCCCCTGGGAGCTTTGGGTCTAATTAGGGGGAAAAAAGACTCACACTTGAGAAACACAGCAGTAACCAAAGGTGTGTGATGAAGAGTTGAAATGAGCGGAGCCCCCAACATGTTTTGCAGTTTATTCACAGATGGAAAATTCTAACACCTGGCACGGGGACTTGCCTTGGCCCCGAAAGTCTGTTTGCCCAGTGCAGTTGTTTTTAGCTCTCCAGCAGCTGCATGCACACGGTGGGGGTGGGCGGGGGATGGGAGATGGAGCAGACCGTCCTCAGACATGGCTGCCACCATGCTCTGCCCATGCTCTGCTCCCATCCGGAGGCCTAGTTGAGCTGGGTTGGTCTTGGACCTGCTCAGAACAATAGAATGTTGTGCAGGTGACATGGAGGAACTCCCAAACGTAGGCTTTCTTAAAGGCAGGTTTTGCTTCTCCCTATCAGAAGCCAGCAGCCCTGTGAGCAGTCAGGCCATCCTAAGACCACCATGCAGGGAGAAGACCACCATGACGGGAGGAACGGCCACAGGCAGAGACAGGAAGGCCCCAGAAACAGTCATAGAGCCTTCCTTGACCTGCCAGCACAGCCCATCTAGCAGCCAAAGGCAGCCCCATGACTGACCCCAGCCCACATGACATGGAGCAGAACTGTCTGGGTGAACCCAGCTCTGCCAGAGGCATGAGACATAAGAACTTGTTGTCTTAAGTCATAGTATTTTGCAGGGGTTAGTTCCACAACGATACAAAAGTAAAAAAGGAGGGCAGGGACTGGGCAAGCGAGGCAAGAGAGGGAGAAGGGGCAGAGCCACTGCCACCAGGACTTTGCTCAAGTCTTTCCCCCTCCCTAGCTGCCTTTCTCTTTTTTGTCCAGGAAAATCCTACCATCCTTGAAGATCCCACTTAGCCCATCAACTCCAGCTGCCCTGGCCATACGCCATCCCCACCCCCCCGGCCCAATGAAGGTCCACGGCACTGGCCATTTGTCACATGCATTTTGCCACTTAGAATCCGAGCATCGCAGATGGTTAGGGCTGACTGGACTTCAGAGTGGGGTCCAGAATCGGAACCCAGAGCTCAGGGAAAGTGACTCACCCCAGCTCTCATAGTTAGCAGAGTGTGGAACATCAATACTCCAGCTCTATAGTTTTGGTTACCCAAATTTAGTAAACATCCGAGTTAAAATGGAACCAGAAGGACTCACTGAGAGTTAGCAATTGCCAAAGAGGCTTACTCCTGCTGTAAAATGAAGAGAAGGTACTCGGGCTCTGCAGCTATGAAGCTGACTTCTATAAGGCTGCAATATTGATAAGGGAAGATACTCAGAACAAGCCTCACTGGGGAGGGCAGAGTTTAAGATCAAAACAATAAAAGTTGGGGCGCCTGGGTGGCTCAGTGGGTTAAGCCTCTGCCTTCGGCTCAGGTCATGATCTCAGGGTTCTGGGATCAAGTCCCGCATTGGGCTCTCTGCTCAGCGGGGACCCTGCTTCTTCCCTCTCTCTACCTGCCTCTCTGCCTACTTGTGCTTGCTGTCAAATAAATGAATAAAATCTTAAAAAAAAAAAACAATAAAAGTGCATCTTTGTTAGAACCTATAATCTCTGTACAGTTCTGATATCATGAATTAAGTCTCTGAATAGTAAAGTGCCTGTCTGGCCAGACCCTGACTTTGGAAAGTACACCCAAGCCCCTGCTCCCTATCCTGACTTGAGACCATTCACCTCCTTAACCTGGTTTAGAAAGTAACTCTGACTCCTTAGGGCAGTTGAGTAAAAATCATACCCGAGGCAGAGAAGAAAGAACTAAAAAGTTAACAGCGGGAATGAAACCAAAAAGAAGGATCACAAGTAAGTGTATGGTGTTAGCTTTTGTGTAACAGGTTTTAGTGTAAGTGAGCTGATGAGTTTATTATCATGAAATTATTGCCAATTTATTTTTTAAGGTGTTTAAGCAATTAGGGGAATCTGATATATTAGAATTGCAAAGACTTTAATTGCTTAAGTGTGCAAAAATGTTTACTTGCTAGGGGGAATCTAATTAGTTAAGTTGATATTCTTCACTTATTAGCTACTCGGTAGCGTGTGAGTGTTTTCAAAATGTTAATTGCTTTAAAATTAGTAAATTGGATACTAAGCTAAGTATGAATCATTTATGGGATTGAAAGAAGCAAACACTTCTTCTCATCTCCCAAAGCCCCGTGGACACAGACAAGCCCTGACTTCTCCCAGAGGTTTGTGTCAGTCACGGAGCCCCCCTCCCCATCACACAGATCCTGCGTCACTCTCCGTTTCCCTCACGTGAGTTCACTCTCCATCACGGTGGTAGAGAGGCGACATCCTCTCTTCTTTCTCTTGCACCTCTCAAAGCAACCCCCAATCATCTTTACATTTTAAATTAATTGGATGGAACAGAATTGAATGGGACTTTTAATTCAATGACAGCAACCTGCCCAGTTCTGTAAAGAACTGAATTAGGCCCAGCTCTTGTCAAGAAGCCTCCCTGAGGACATGACACAAAAATGAAGGGGTTTCCAGACCCAGGGGGAAAGAGACAGAGTCAATACACCCGTTGGGAACCATTGGGAACCGACTGTGCTTCCGGATGGTGCTGGCAGGCAGGCAGGTGAGGGTAAAGCAGGATTCCTAGAAGCGGTTCTGAAAGAGGAGGTGACGGCTGGCTCCAGCCCTGTCTTAATGGATCTGTAGGAGATGAAAGATAAGACCAAGCAAAGTTGGCTAAGAAGCAAGGCTCCAACCTCTTCTTCTTGACCCCACTGCAGCCCTACCCCTTCCCTCAAGGACAGACAAGGATCAGCCCAAGGACAGCCACAGGAGGGAGACAGAGCAAAGGTCAAGGGTATAGTGAGCTTGCTTTGAAGAGCAAAACAGAGAAACTTGGGAAAGGCTGGTTTTGAAAGAAGAGATCTCAGGAGGGCTAATGCTTACAACATTCAAGGTGACAGCCAAGGGTTTATTCCAAAGACAGCAGGGAGCTGACACGAATGCTGCAGAAAGGTCTGGATGGCCAAAAGGGAAGAAAAGAGGAGTAGCGAGGACTGCACAGAGAGGACAGCTGCTGAGGGCCAAGCGGCCAGAGGCTGAGCTGGAGACGCACAGTGTCTTCAGGAGGCAGAGGCGGACCGGAAGACACACACACACACACACACACGGATGGAGGAGCCCCCGGAAGAGACCGTGTGGGCAAGGGACATCTCCAGGATAAGAAGTCGATGGAGCCCCGATGGTCATCAGGGGATTCAGAGGCAGAGATGAATAAGCAAACTGCCCTCCGTGTGGGACTAGCCCGAGGTAAGGAAAAGCACTTGAGTCACTTGCATAAAGCCAGGGAAAATCTCTGTGGAAAGGTCAGGTTTTCCAGAATATTGACATTTAGAACAACACGTTGGCCCTGGGCGCCAAGGATTTCTACACCCACGGGGAGACCTTTAAAATAATCCTTTTGTGGTGGGAAAAGCTGTTCCTTTCTCTGTATAGTATGTTGCTTTGCACTTAGGGGGAAAGACAGTGAAGTGACTCACCCTAGATTTCCATTCCTGTGGAACTGGATTGTGCTGGGAGAGCCAGTAGGCATGAAAAAAAGCAGCTTTCAGAAGTATTTCAAAACCATTTCCTTTGTATCTGAATGAAATCATTAGGTACTAAAGCCAACACGACCAGCTGATGTGGGGAGGGCTGGGGGAGGGCAGGGACACGAATACCAAGCACGGTGGCTTGCGCTGAGCAGGGCGCAGGCGCTCAGCGTTGCTTTAAGCGCGGGGCAGACACGGTCTGCTACGTGGGCCCGTGCAGGAGGTAGTGCTTTTATTTCGAGGTGAGGAACCTGGAAATGCTGGAAAAGGAACCTGGAAAGGCCCGCAGCTGTTCAGGAACTTGCCCTGCTTCCAGAAGGGCTAGTGTTGTAACACAGGTCTGTCGAACCACAGCACCCCGATCACGGGATGATGGGGAGCGGTCGCCCTGGGGCCTTAGATGGGACCACAGGTGGAGGCTTCAGGCTTCAGCTAGGAATGTGACGTCCGGAACAGGAGGAAAGCGTGGCTCATCTTCATGTTGGTGGCTATTCCACTTGTTGTCTACCTGTATTTTTGTCTCCTCCCCTCTGACAGATGACAGAAGACGGGGACTGTTCTGTGAGTCTCTTGTCTCCTCCTTGGTACCTGTTAGGCTCAGAAGCTTTTCAGTGAACACGTAACTCAGGGACTAGATTTTTTTTCAGCCTGTTGCCCCACCCTCTGTAAATGAAGGGCAGTCAGACTTGCAGATTTTAAAAACGTGGTAAACAAATTTTGTAAACACCCAATGGAGCCATTTTCTAAATGCTCTACAGGTAAAGTGACTTTAATGATGCCCCCAAATTTTCTAAAACATCTTTCAGTTTGATGTTTCGTGTGAAAGTTTAGACTAGATTTTTTTCATCAACTTTTCTGTTACATTGTCACGAATAAAATGTATATTCTGCCTATCAAAATACCTTCTGGGACTATCAGACTGTCTTCTTAGAAGTTATTTTTTGTTTTAAAGAAAAAAAAGGCTCTAGAGTTGTCCTTTAGACTTTCTATTGAAATAACATATTGACAATACAATCCTGAAAATATGTCTGAGGGGTATGAGGAGGAGAGGGACAGGAAAGAAAAGAAAAGAAAACAGACGCACACACACAGCAGCTAATCTTAATCTTCCACTGATGTGCCACTGGGGGCACAGAACTGACCCTATCGCGGTCTACAAATGGTTCAAGTACCATCAACAGGCCCATGACCTTCTGCCCAGAGTCCATTTGCTACTCTTTCCACTGTACTGACATGAATAAAGGACCACCAATCACCCTAGCTTTAACAATAACTAGAACAACATCTTCCCGGCTAAAGGAGGAACATTCTCCCGCAGGGTGCAGCCAGCTCTGAAGGCATGAGACGACAAATGTCCTCATTAGACTAGAATCGAGTCTGGGCATTGCATGGTTCAGAGGTGGGGGCAGGGGATTGGTTTCCTGAGGGAGAACGGGGTGGTGAATCAGCTATTGTCATAGGGGACTTCGGAGAAGTCCAGCATCAGGAAGGCCCCCATTTTGTGCAAACTGATCAAATGCAGATGTTTCCAAGGAGCTGACCTTATTCACCATGACTTCACTGGAGATTGAATGGCAGACAGCCGGGTAGCAGTGCAGGGAAGGCCTGTTTTGGTGAGAGCGTGTAGATGTGTATACAATCGGCAGGCTCTTGAAGACGCCGGACAAACATCTCTTCCGTTGATAAATACATGTTTTGCTTCCAAAAGGTTTTATACCAGGGAGACGTACTGAGAAAGAAATATAGTTTCGGGCTTTTCTAGGTGTCTCCCGTGTGCATCAAACTCTGGAAGAGATGAAGGGGAAAAAAGTATTAAAAATGGGTCCAACCTTCCGTCTTCCTGAAATATCAGTTTTCATATAAAACTCATCAGCTGAGCTAAGTATTAGGCTTGATCAATGGCAGGAAACTGGGGGATCAAATGCTAATAAATCAGAAACAGATACCCCCTCTTGAGCTGAAAATATATCACAAAACTGAAAACAAGGAAATCAACTGATGATTTTTTAATGCATGCACAAGGAGAAAATAAGCTTTTGGAGGGGGAGGCAGAGAGCTGCACCTTAAAAAGCAACATAGAATAAGATTCTGAAACACCCTAATCAGACTGGGACTTTCATGTAAGCAAAAGAAACAAGAAAGATCCAAATATTTAGTGAAGTCTGGATACAGAGGCGTAATCTTAAGCATTTGTGCGTGAGCAGATGGAAAGATGGCAAAGCGAACACATTAAGAACTCAGCCCACGCACCTCTGTCTTTTAAGAATGTTTCATTCTATGGTTCCATTCCCTTCTTAGTATTTTTCTCTTATTCATTTTCATTTTGTAAAGTGCGTGTTTCATTGAAACAAGGCATATATACAGGAAAACGCTCAAATCGTCAGCTCACAAATTCATGAACGGAATGAATGAATGTTCATAAAGTGAACCCACCTGTGTAACCAGTACCCAGCTTGAGAAACAGAGTGTGATCAACACCCCCAGAAGTCCCTCTTGTTTGGGGCTCCCCCGAGGGTAAATCCCAACTCTGACCTATAACATATAGATTTGGGCCGTCTGTTTTTGAGCTTTGTATAAATGGAATCGTAGAGTAGGTATTCTGCTTCTAATGCCCCACATCGTGTTTGTGTGATTCATGCACGGTGGTTAGTTCTGTATTTGTTAATATTTTAAACTGTATTGTTTTTTAACAGTACATATGTAGTCATTTCATTAATGCAGTCTTGCAGGTGCAGAAACAGTTTGTTTCATTCAGTTGCCCAGTCTCCACACTCAGAAGAAAGTTCAAAAAAGTAACCAGCCCCCAGCAGAAATCACAAAGAATGCACTGCGCCGCGATAAAATTCCGAACTGACATGCCTACAATAAAAGACACATTATCACCAAAAGCTTTGAAGCCTTCATATTTGTTTCCCATATTTTTCTTAAGAAGACACATGCAATTATTTTTTTTTTCTCCTACCCACTTTAAACAAGAATCCAGAGAGTGTGGTCCTACTCTCTGAATGGAAACTGTTTGCCTCTATGAAAACAAGGAGCTAAATTAAATTAGAGGATCCTGGTATTCGGTAGGACCGAATTTCCCTTCCTTCCTACTCTCCCATTCCACAATCTATCACCTAGAGTAATTAAGACCAGGGAGGTATCATCTTCACTGGATTAACCTTAACTAAATTGTACTCATTCAACATGTGCCCTTTTGATTAGTCCGAGCAGGGCCTGCTGTCTCGGATACACCCACCTTGTAATTCTACACACTTAATTAATTTCAGATGAATAGCAGAGGGGATAAAGCTAAATTCTCTGATTAATAAACTATAAGTCCTTATGTGTGTCAGAGTAGCTCAAGGTTTTCATCTTTTCTTTATTTCTGTGCCCTGCAAAGGCGAATGGAGATTGAAACACACACACACACACACACACACACACACACACACACACACAGAACTGCAATTGTGTGAGCTCGGTGAGCAGATCCCTGAACAATTTTGTCATTTTGTAAAGGGCAGACCTGAAGAGAGAAAATATTGCAGGAATTTTTTGTAAAATAGATCATTTTCTGGGAAGCAGAATTTTGAATGTCATTTTTTCATCTGAACCTAGGTCTTTAGTTTTTATTTGCACGTATTTCCTGTTTCAGGTGCATTCTGCTTTACAAAAATTCCACATAAATGCCACGCATTTTGTGTTTTTAATGCATTACTCAGAAGTAAAATACTCTGAATAGTCTAAGAACTTTTCTGAGAAATGGCTTAAAATTATGTGTTTAATCATCAAATTTAACAGCTCTCAAATATATAATAAAAATGTGCCCTCATGGGCGTCTCTGATAGCAAAGAAAATTATTTTCTTATAATAAAACAGATCCTGAGGATGTTTATATGCTATAATTTATCTCATTTTAAAAGATGGCTAGAAAATTATATGATAGATTTACAGTCTAGGCTCTCCTTCAACCCAAAAATGTATATGTCTAGTTATTAGTGACTTAAACACTACTATGATTTGCATAATTATATATAAAGGGTTCTCATAAAGTAGCTTTTATGTCCTATGATTCAACTTACTGAGGTCAGTTATATTCAGGGAATTTAAATTACTAATACTTAGGTAATGTAGCCAACATAGCTGTTCGTTTCTTGTACTGGTATGTAAGGAATTCTAGTTATATAAGATAAAAACACCTATCTTAGTATTCCTTATGTTATGTGTTTAATTAAGCAAGATTTTTTTTAAGGCCACTAAATTATTTTATATAAAAAATCACTTAAGAAACCATATACTCAACTCACTTATATATTCAGATGTTAGGGCTGTTCTGATTTGTTTCCTAAATTCAGTCTTTGTTCCAAAATGATTTTTAGAGAAAAAAGAAGAGAGAAAGAAACCTAAGTAATTCTGTTAGTATTTTCTACCAGTTCAGAAAATTTAACTGTCAGATTCTTATACTTCATTTTTAACTGCACCATAAATTCCTAAACTATTATATTTTCCTGCAAGTTCAAGTATTGCTCAATCATTTACCATTAAATGAGTGAGCATGGAAGATTTTACCAATCATTTCGCTAATTGTTTATTTGTGAAAATTTGCAAAATGGTGGAGCCATTTGGCTAATTGAATGGCAAATATTAAATAATTTTTGATTGATGACATGCATGCTGATAGGTACCTCCATTTTCAGGATGCGCCAGCTAAATGCCTTATCAGGTTTGTGTTATCTCCTCCATCTGAGACTGGGCACGGGGGCATTTTAACTCCTGTCAGGAAATCTTATTCTCTGCCTTCCCTAAAACCAGATCCTACATTTGACCTCTTAAAAAAAAAAAAAAAAACCAACCACAAAAGCAAGTAATTGAAGTCAGCCCACACCTGCACCATCTTCCAAAATATCCTCATATGAATGCCTAGCACATCTCATTCCTGAGCATCCCGGGCGGTGGGAAAAAACAATGTATTCTCTCTAAAGAACAAAATACTGACATTGCAGTTTGTCTTCTTTGGGACCCAAGGAAAGTGGAGATATTATTCATGAAAGGGCAGCTAAGCTTGGGCCTGTGATTTAGATTTGCTATACAAACAAACAACTGGTTTTGAAGGATGGCATCAGGTATTTACATAAAGGGACTTAACAGTTCTTCAGCCCGATTATGTTCTGCTGTTTATGTGACACAATCGGAAACCTTGCGAATACTGTTTTAGATGATACATCACCAGGACATTTTTACACTAAGAAAGTAACCATATTATCTGGGATTGCCAGCTGCAGGGGAAGTTGCTTAGCTACATTTTGCACTTAAAAAAAGAGAGAGAGGGAGATAAAAAGAGAGAACGTCTCCGCAAAGTATGGTATAGTGGTCACATCGCTAAAGCAATGTCATTGCTGTGTGCGTCTCGTCCTCCTGTTGGCCTCTTTGAACAGGGCTTACATCAATAAATTAAGAGTTTTTGTTTTTGCTTACAATCGGCATTTCAATGAGGACAGGTCCACAAAAAATAATTGAGGATTCGGATAGTTTTTCGATATAATTTAAAGGGATTTATCAGCCCGGCTTTGAAGAAGAGCTCCACTTTCCGCAGACCCATGGCTGTCGCCTCTCCGGCTGGTTACATGCGCCCCTGCGCCAAGCCTGGTCGCTCTGGGCCAGTTGGCGTTTCTTTGCTTCGGCGCTCGGATCGTCGTAGCCTCCTCGTCTTTTTCGTGCCTGTCTCAGAGTACGCATTTGTTTAAGGTGGTAGCATTTCTACTCGGACGGAAAGGCAAACGGAAGAGTAGGGTGCAGGTGCCGGCAAGCGACTGCGGCGGGCGGGCGGAGGCGCGGGGGGCAGCTGCGACCCGGCTGGGACGGCGAGGCTGGGCGCACGTGGCTCTCGGGGAGACGCGGCCGGAGCGCGGTCAGTTCGTGCGCGCCGGTGCCTGCGGTACTCGCCTGGAGCCCTCGCCGCCGCGCGGGGCCCGGAGGCAGGCAGGGAAGGAGGGTCGCCCGGGGCTGGGCGGCGGCCGGCGGCGGAAGGCGCGAGTGACGATCGCCGCCCCGGGGCTCCGGCGGGGTCCTGCCGCGGCGGAAGGGGCGTCCAGAGGCGCGGATGGTCCGGGAGGCCCGTCAGCGGCCAGACGAGTGTCTCTCGTGTGCGGGAGGTGGGTGGGGTGGCCGGGCTGGTGGCAGGGCCGCTCGGAGGAGAAGGCCCTGCACCGGGCCTGGCGGCGCGCCCCTCCGGGCCTGCAGGTTTCCGGGGGGGGGGGGGGTACCGGTGCCTGCGGCGGCGGGACGCGGGGCTGACACCTTTGGGACCCGGAGAGGTGGGAATGAGCGGGTCCCGGGGAGGTGTGGGAACCTGGCCCCGATGCCTCGTCGAGCGGCCGCCAAGAGGTCTGCTGCGGCGCCCCCGCCGCCCCCGCCAAGACGGGCAGGAGAGGCCGGAGGGGTTTGCTCGGATCGAAAGTGCCCGGGTCGGAGAACGAGAACCGCAGGCAGGTGGCCGCGCGGCCCGGGACCGGACAGAGTTTGTGGAGCCACCCTGAGATTGGAGAGTTGGAGGCTGGTTGTGAATAAATTCGGAATCGGGCTCGGGGTCTGACCAGACACGGAAGAATGCGCCTGGCTCCGAGGTTTTTTCCCCTCGCCTTCCCCCCCCTCCCCCCTCAAGCCCTTCAACTCGGAGCCTGCAGTCGGGGCTACAAGGGAGACTGCGGGTCGCAGTCTGCAGAGGTGAAGCCATCCCGGCCGCCGGTCGTCCCTGGGCGGAGCCGCTCAACCTCCACCCGGACTTGGGACTGACCCCGGCATGACCTCTCCCGCTCCAGCTCCCTCCGCCTCGGCCCGCACTCTCAGGTCCGCATTCTCCGCGGCTCGCAGGCCCGGACGTCTCCGACTTGGCTTTTTCGTCCGGGCACCAGGCCTCCAGGCTGGGTTGGGGACGGGAAAGGTGCTTTTTCCGCGTGGGGTAAGCTGGGGAGAAGATTCATATTCTCCTTGTTGCCAGCAGGTCCGGAGCGCCTCCTGCGCGCTCGGGCCCGGCGGTGGAAGAGCGGAGCCTCCCCAGCGGGCCAAGTTCAGAATTTCCCGAGCCAGGCCCGGGAGTCGGGGCCCTTGGAGCCCCAGGCAGGCGACGAGGGTAGGTTACTCCCCAGCCACTTGAGAGAAGCAGCCAAGGAAGTTATGGACCACGGGGCTCACACCATCCCCGCACTGCCTTCAAACTCGGGGGCATCCACAGTCCCCGCGGTTACTAGGTGCGCACCCCGTTCCTCCCGGACGTGCTCCCCGCAGCCGCCGCAGGCACCCGGCGAGCTCCGCGGAGGCCCGCGGCGGTGTGCATTGGCCTGCGTGGGGAGGGCCGTGCGGGCGGAGAGGCGGCCTCGCCGGTCTCCCGCCTGTCACATCTGCACTTATTTAAAGCTCGGCTGGTGGTCCGAGATCTCTGGAATGCCAATTGCGGACCTGGCCTCCTACGACATTTGCATTGATTAGTGAGCTGGTCATGGGGGAGGCCAAAGGCGGGGGAGGTGGGAGGCTTCGGGGAGACCGGAGGTTCACAATATTCTTCCTGACCCAGGTCCACGAGCTACCCTCCCGCCCAGCGATTCCCACCGCAGCGGATTTGCTGAGTGTTCGCGGAATAGAAAACAGAGCTTCAGGAACGTTCGATAATGTATAGAACGGGCGCTAGCCTTTTAGCACGTCCATTGGGGCCGGCCGGCATGCACCCACAACCCTACATTTCTGAAGGGCTCCAGCGCTGAATGAGGCAGAGAAGGTGGACATGTGCTGTGACCCCAGGTTCACCCCAAGCCCCACAAGTCCCTATGTGATGTCTAGGATAGGCAGCTTACTCAAAGCAGGGCTCTTAAGAAATGTTTGCGGGTACAGGTCCACAAAACCGAGATTGACCTGCCTTGCTTAAAATCTCCTACACAAAGCATAAAAAAGGCACCCTTGCCTCTGAGTCCAACACCAAGGGTATGAGGCCTGGTGCAAATTCATGGGTAAACAACAAGCTTCGTTCCAACTTTTGGGATTTCTATGGTGCTGGGGGTGGGAAAGAAGCAAGGGGAGGAAGCTTTCTAATTCTGTAAACCTAGAAAAGTTGAGTCTGATTTTGCATTTGCCTTTGGACTTGGTACAATTAAGGGTGAAAATAAGACCCCTCTGTATTTCTATTCCCCTTTACTTTCTGTGAAGGCTTTACCCCAGAGGAAAGTTGTTTTTGTAATGTGGAAAAGAGAAACCATGTGCTGAGTCAGCAGAAGCACTGTACCAGGCTAGTTCAGTTCGATACTTCTGCTATGTGTAATGCACCCTATGTGCCTTCCTAAAAATAATGAAAAATATATTGGAATTTTCATGGTATAGAAGTGGCCACAAAACCTGTTGGCATTTCAGCGCCAGATTAAAGCTGTGTCTTCTAATACAAGAAATATGCTGGGAACACGTCTTCTAACCAAGCATTAGACCCAATCCCATTTAATGGGAGAAAACGAGAAATTTGATTCTCCAAACAACGCAAAACACCCCTCCCCATAGTTGTGTTGCAGAATGTTTCAACATCCCTTGCTGCTTTTGCTCTTGTGATAGACATTCAAGGTGGCTCCAGTGGATGGAATCTGATTTTCCATATTGAATCACTCAAAGCATTTCTCAAAAATGCATCTTTAAAAGGTCTGAAAAGCCTCCTTGCAAATCCCGTTAGAATCCCGACAAACCTGTGGATCCTGCATTCTCATTTTCGTGCAATGAGTACATATATTTACAGAGAGTCATTTCAAATGACGCGCTCACTTCTTAAGCTGTTAGGCAACGATTTTCGACAATAATTTCTTTTAACCATCCACATCTTACCTGAATTTGCAGAACCCAAGTGTTTTTACTATTGAATGACAATCCCAATCATTGTATTTTTAGGGACAGGCTGTATTTTGGGGGATATTTCTTCATAATTTAAAAAAAAAATTCTTACAGTCGAGTTGCAAAATACGTGGCTTAAAAAAAAAAAAAACTAGCAAATTGCCTCAAGAACCAGCCAAAAGCATGCCTCTTACCCTCGTCTTTTCTATCTCAAAACTTAAATGAAATTAGTGTAACTGTCACGCTTTTACTATTTAAATTCTGAAAAATATTACTGACGTCTTTTAATTGTTTCAGCGTAATGCAAAAACATCTGGATGTGAAGTGAAACCGTCAGTCTGTCACCCAGGTCCCAGATGTTTTGTGCCATGTAGACAAAACATCAGGATGAATGACTGAAAATGTTCTCCCCAATCCAGATGGTTGAGTGCCTGGTGCTTCTATAAGGAAGCATATTTTCCTTTCTCTAAACATCACATCCTACCGTATCCCACGTAAGGCATGATTTACACTCTTTCATCGGCAAAATGCTGGGCCATTTGGAGTGCATCAGAGCAATCAGTAAATGAAACTCTAAGTATATGTTTTGGGAAACACAGTCCAAGTACAAGTGTTAGTGTGTACTTGGTGGGGGGGGCGCTGGTGGCAGTGGAGCCAGAAATCGGAAGATAGGAGAGAGAGAGCCTTGTTCAATGGGATAATGACCTGACTTAAAGAACGCAGCCTCCCAAGAATCCTTCTGTGGCATCCCATAATCATAAAGAGGTGAAGCCCGGCATCCAGCAGCAGTGTGAACCAAGCTGCCTTTCGTACCATGAGATGCAGTCGGACCATGAAATGTCACTGTGTCCCTGGTGGCCCTGTCCCCCCATTATTCCTTCTCCAAGGATTATAAAGTCAAATATTATATGGCATGGCAACGTGATTAGGATTTGTGAGCATTACACAGGTGGAGATGTTCTATGTTTGAAAAGAAAGAGGTATAGTGACTATTTTAACAAGTCAAAAAACCTACCGACACGAGATTTCTCTTCCTGTGAAATATCACTACACTCTACAATTGGTAGGCATTGGAGATGGCTATGCAGAGCCACATTTTTTTCTTTGCCCCAAGTCACAGAGATTTAAAATCTTGAGCTGAGTCTGAGGTTTTCCACGACTCTTTGCCTTAACCATGTCGAGAAAGGAGAAACAGATATAAGAGAGGCCTTCCACTAGAATCAGCAGATGCAATCAAACCCGGAATGAATTCCATTCTACTTATTAGCCTCACACACTCACTGGATTATAGAGGAGTGTTTAGATAATGAATGGCAATGAATGTTAAAACATCATAAAATCTGACCACTTCACAATTCCTGCAAGGAAAACATACCATTTTAAATAGACCTTCTTACAACTCAGAATCAGAGACTTGGATCATAAGACGCAGGATTCCACGCTGGCCCACGATCAGTTTTAAAAAACAGTTTACAAGGATGTTGCAGAGTTCCAGGGGTACACATATTGGGTCTTTAAGAGACTCAGGAGGCAAAAGGGAATCTTTAACACCATATAAAACAGAATCTCGGTTATTTTTCTTAATTGCTATAATTGGGATGTTTTCATGACTTTTTGGTGATTCATTTATTAGAATAATAAAATGACAGAGCGAACTGGAAGGCATTCAGAGCTCAGTCAGGCCTCCTGTCTCCCTTTATGGAGGAGAAGACTGGAGACCAAAAACAAGAAAGGATCTATCCAAGGCCACATGTTAGTCAAGGGAAGGGTCAGAACTAGAATCACCGGGCTGCAGTCATGACTCACAGAGCCCACTGCTTGTTACAGGACAAGCTGTCTTCGAAAATGCTGCCCGAACTCACAGATTTCCCGGCAGTGTCCAAGAAGCTGAAACCCCTCACTAGGGGCTGGAAACAGCTCAAGACCATTCATCGGTGTCACACAGCTAAGGACTATAAAACAAAGCCAGTTTTTTAGGCAGAGTTCTCCCATTGTCTCCATAGTAAGGCAAACTATTGCAAAAACATAGCTAATGAAACTCTGTCAACTTCAACAATCTGGCTAGTGGTCTCGATAACAACAAAGGACAGCTTAGGTTTTTAGAGAGAACTTACAACCCTCTGGAAGAATGTCGTGCACCGAATCAGCTGCCGTCTCTTTTCTTTGAAAATAACACATGCAAACAGTCAAAATAGGGAACCTTAACGGGGAGAAGGGAGGAGGAGGAGGACATGGTGGTCGTAGCCATGCCAACACCATTCCTGACCGAAGAAGACAAAGGTGTCAGTGGAAGGGTCTCCACCTGACTTACAACCGCATCAACTCACTGTTCCAGTGGTCTGTGTGACGAAATGAAAGAATGGGATGCATGGGGTAGACGGAGGGTGAGGGACGGCGGTGGGAGGGCCCCAGAAGAAATCCGCCATGTAAGGATATTTAGATAGCGACAAGAAGCATATGTCCCCAATTTTTAGGACCTGGGAATCTCACTGGTCCTTCAGGGTGTGAGCCGAGGAACTGGATTCAGAAATTAAGTAATCAAACCTCTTCCATTTTCTATTACTCAGCATCAAATGAGAACCTAAAAGCATGGCTTCTAGGAAGGGGAGACAACTCCTCTTCATGAACATTCTGGTCCAAGAAATGCTAGTAAGGATACTGATTAGGAGACAGGAGGGTCGGAGTGGGGAGTCACATGAAGACTCAGTATTGGGAGCTGTGAGAAAAGAAATAGTCATGTTTCGATTGGCCTGGAGAGAGATTCCGGTGAGCCTTCCCTACAGGCTAATCCAAGGACAGTGCCCCTGGAGAAGCAGGATCCAGCCAAAATTTGAATTGGGCAGTGGGGAAAGATAATGATGCTGGGGAGAGATGTCTGACAACCAATATTGTTCCTTTGAAATGCTTAGGGGAGCAACTAAGCCAGCAAATGTTAAACCAAATAAAACCAGCATGCCCGCTTACCTCTTTAATTTACTCTCCCAAACAGATCATCATTTGGGCTATTCCCCTGAAGTCAAGCATGAAATCTATTTAGCCGGAGAGCTACCCATTTCCTCTGACCTGCGGAAGAGATGCCCTGTTCTTCCAGAATCCCCGGAATGCCAGAATCTAGAGAAAACTGCAGCCACATGCCTGGGCCCCTTGAGATCCTCCCTCCCTCACCCCCCACACCCAAGAACAGAATAACAAAGATGGAGCCGACTTTCAGCACCACCCAGCCTAGAGGCGTTGCTGCTGGTTGATCAGCATAGGTCACTGTGTGACTTGAAGTTCCTAAGGGTTTAAGAGGGTCTCTTGCCAACAAGGGTTTCTCAGCCTTTTTTTTTTTTTTTTTTTTACCTGGGACCTTTCTGGCAGTTGTGTGAAGCCTATATAGACTGCAGGTCAGAATGTTTTAAAATGCATAAACCAGGGGCACCTGGATAGTCCAGTCAGGTGTTTGCCTTCCACTCAGGTCATAATCCCAGGGTCCTGGGATCAAGCCTATACTGGGCTCCCTGCTTAGAGGGGAGTCTCCTTCTCCCTCTCCCAGTAACCCTTCCCCCTGCTCCTGCCCTCACGTGCTCTCTCTCTCTCAAATGGAAAAATTAAAAAAAAAATGCATAAGCTATATTGAACTAAGTTTATCAGAATATTTTTTTAAGAAACTAACTTGTGAGACAGTATTATATTTAACCTATTAAATGCGAGATTTACTGGTGGGTCTAATAACATCTGCCATATTGAAATAGTGATGAGTGTGACTAATCAGCTAGCATCAGCAACTCTGTGACATGAAGGTAGCTGTGATTTCTGTTGGTGACAGAGGCATGGGGAACCGCTAGTGTTGCCTTTTGTTGTCCATATTCAAAATGTAAGGAATGGTTAATTTTCACATAGAAATGAAGATGCCATTTTTTTCACGTCCGAGCTTATGGGATTCTGTTTTTACTTGATTGCGTTTCCAGATCACTTCATGTTCAAATGAAGAAGCCCTTAGAAGGAGGAAAAGGGGCAGGCTAGTAGTACATTAGAGATATGCAATATAATGGTCATTTGGCTCCATTTTGACTGAATTATATTGGGCCCCCATTTGGAGTTTAAATGTTGAGCCTATGATATTGGGTCTTGGTCTTGAGGTGAAAACTAAGTTTATAACATAATCCAGGAGAGTGGAGATCTGGAGAATTGTCCTAGAGGACACCAAAAGAAGCGTCAAAGATCACCTGCCAAAGCATTTGGGGCAGGGGTGTGACCAGAGCCAGGAAAGACTTGATGAGGATGAGTGGATCACCTCTGCTGAGGCCCAGGGTGGGGCAGTGAAATGCAGAGGGACCCAGGGAAGGAGTACTGGCTGCTGCTGGTGGGCAGAGAGACCCCAGCAGTCTGATAATCCCAACCTTCAAGACTTGTGGCTGCAGAGGAAATAAGGCCAGGCACAAGTCAGAAAAAGAGGACAATTCTGCTTATCCAACGGGGAGTAAGACTTCAGTCCCCACTGCAGGGAATCTACGGCAAGCCCGCGGAGCAGAAGGAATCTGCGGGAAGGGTAGGGGAGAGACTAGCAGATTGGGGACACAGGCCTACAACCTGAGAACTGAAGGCAGAGACAGGACCCAAAGCAGTCGGTCTGACTGCAGTCAAAGAAACAAGGGATAATGCGAACTTCATGCAATGAAAGAACTTCCATTCGTCAAAAGACATCATTAAGAGAATGAAAAGCCAAACCACAGATGAGGAGAAAAATATTCACAACATAGATCCGATGAAGGATTCATATCTAGAATACAGAAAGAATGGGGTGCCCGTGTGGCTCGGTTGTTAAGTGTCTTCCTTCGACTCAAGTTATGATCTCAGTGTCCTGGGATTGAGCCCTGCAGGACTCCCTGCTAGGCGGAGAGCCTGCTTCTTCCTCTCTCCCTCCCCTTGCCTGTGTTCCCTTTCTCACCATGTCTATCTCTGTCAAATAAATAAATGAAATCTTTTTTAAAAATAGAAGACATAAAGAATTTTTGCAAAGCAGTAAAAAAAATACCAAGCACACCAAAGTTGACAAATGTACAAAAAACTCAACAGACACTTCACAAAGGGGAATATCCAAGGGACCAGTAAGCATGTGAAAAGATGCTCAAAGCCATTAGCCACAAAGAAAATGCAAATTAAAACTTCACTAAAAGGGCACCTGGGTGGCTCAGTGGGTTAAGCCTCTGTCTTCAGCTCAGGTCATGATCTCAGGGTCCTGGGATCAAGCCCCATATCGGGCTCTCTGCTCAGCGGGGAGCCTGCTTCCGCCCCCCCCCGCCCCCCACTCTGCCTGCCTCTCTGCCTACTTGTGATCTCTGTCTGTCAAATAAATAAATAAAATCTTTAAAAAAACAAACAAACAAAAAACTCCACTAAGATACACAGACGGCAGAAGGGCCAAAATTAAAACAAAACAAAACTAACAACAAAAACTATTGACAATATCACCTGTTGGAGAGGATGTAGAACAACTAAAATCCTCATAGACAGTGGGTAGGAATGTACACTGGTTGTACCAGTTGGAAAAATTTGCAGTATTTACTAAAACAAAGCAATAATTCATACCCTAAAGACCCAGCAACTCAATTCCTAGATATAGGCCTGAGTTTGCACGTGCCCATCAAAAGACCTCTAAGAATATAGCCTTAAGGGGTGGCCCAGTAAGTAGAGCATGTGATTCTTTATCTTGGGGTCGTTAGTTCAAGCCCCATGTTGCGTGTAGAGATTACTTAAAAAATATAGCCTGGAGCACTTGGCTAGCTCAGTTAGTGGAGCGTGTGATTCTTGATCTCAGGGTTGTGGGTTCAAGCCCTGTGTTGGGTGTAGAGATTATTTAAAAATAATTTTAAAAAATCCTAAAAAAATTTGCTTTATATATTTTACATGTTTATAAATATAAATATTATATAAATTTCTATATATGTATATAGGTGTGTGTGTGCATGTGTATCAACTTCATCATAGCACCAACTTGGAAACAATTCAGACTGTAGTATATAAAATGGAATATCATAGAGCAACGAAAAAGAACCAACTATTGCTATACAGAAAGTGGCTGAATCTCACAGACACAATTAGAGCAAAAGAAGCCAGATACAAGAGAGTACACACTGCTTGATTCCATTTATGTGAAGGACAAGAACAGGCAAAACAAATCTACGGTGATAGCGGTCAGGATAGAATTTACTTTTCCGAGGGGCTATTGATTGAGAGGGGGTTGCAAGGGCACCTTCTGTGGTGCTGAATTATAAATATTATTGACTTTCTGAAAAGCGATTTGGAAATGCAATCAAGTAAAAGCAGCTGGCCATGCCATAGCTTCAGTCTTCCCAGCTCTGTGGTTTTATATTACAAAAAGATTTCACTGGGCCATATGAGCAAGAAGAGAGTGCAAGTTACAGACTGGCAGAAGATTTTTGCAATAGATACATTGACAAAGGGCTTATCTCCAGTTAAAAATGTGCAAAAGATGTGAAATGCACTGCACAAAAGAGGATAATCAAATGGCCAAGAAGTATAAGGAAAGGTGCTCAACATCATTATTCTTCAGGGAAATACACATTAAAACCACAACTTGATACTAATGTATTTCCACCAAAAGGACTGAGATTAACAAGACTGGTGGTATCAATGGTGGCCCAGGATCTCGAGCAATGGAATCTTCTATAACACCGATTGGAGCACAAAATGGGTTGACACATTTTGGAAACCAACTAGATCTACTGAAGCTTCATACATGCCTTTTAGGTTGGGGCTCTGCGTGGCTGGCCCTGGGACTGAGTTAAAGAAGAACAGAAGAAGAACCGGGGATCTGGGCTAGTAAAGTCCACCGGACTTGAGAAATCCTATTCAAGTGTTTGAGTTTCTTCTTAGATTTCTAACCAAGTTCTTTACGCAAAACCCCAGCATTATCATGGCTTAAATAAAGGGGAAGGGGAACTAGCAGAGCTTAGTTTGAATCAGTAAGAGAGAGGAGAGATCAGATCCACTGGTGGAAATGGTTGAGCCAGCCAGAAAACCTGGGAAGTTTCCAGGAAGCTTTGAAGAGAGTGTGTGAGTAAGGGTGGCTGCCGAGTTCTCTCTTAGGGCACCATGTGAAACGACCAAGAGAGCCACTCATCTCTTTCCACTGTTGTCCAGGAGATGGCCCTCTGCCTTCTTAGAACTCCTGCCACCTTGGGTGGTGTGGGCAACAGATGCCTCCTGAGCAGAGGTCTTCCTGTCATCCTCCCTTGTGTCCCTAATAAGCCAGTGCAGTGGGAACTCAAATGAGAGTCCACATTTATTGTGAGAATCCAGCTTGGGAGGGGAGAACAAAGGGGAGGGACAATATGGGGAAGGGAACAAAGTAACCTTTGCAAAGAAGGCGACAGCCAACGGAAGCCTGAGGCCCAGCCTTCTGACTATCCTTACGTGAGCCCATCCATCAGCACACACTTCTGGCCACACACTGATGCCTCCCATGAAAACCGGTGCCAGGACGGACAGGCTCCAGAGTGACTCATAACAAATAGCAAATAGCAGAGGAAGGCCAGGGATCTAACATCTGTTCTCTGGCCCATAATTAAAACTTCTTTCCCCTAAACAATGAGGACAGTAGTTATAAGTACCAGCCTTAGTGTGTCACTGTCAGAGTGTTTTTTTTTTCCTAGTTTGAGAATTTTCTCAGGAGACGTAACCAATGAAACAACCACCCCCAACTTCCCAGATCACATGTCGAAGTTCCAACTTATCATTACCCTTGCCCCAGCGAAATCTTTGAACAAAATATGAAGTACAAGATTACCAGCCCTCTTGCAAAAGAAGGGGTTTTTTGTTTGATTGTTTGTTTGTTTTTAGAGACACTATTAAAATGAGACCCTATTCACATGTCTTGTTCTGTTCATTTCGCTTTGAGGTTTGGGACACTGACTTTTCCAACTGTGAACTTCCATGGACATGTTTTAGACACTTACTGTATGTAGAATGCTATTTCGCATGGAAGGGATGTGCGTAAACCCATACAATAGGATGACCTGGAAGACACTTGGTCATTAAATCTCAAGACACTATTACTCACTGATTCATTCATTCAAAGAATGATTATGGAGCCCCATCATGTGCCAGGCACCTTGTAGGTGTCAATGACGCCACGGAGAACAAAACAAGTCTCTGCCCCTCACAAGCTTATAGTCCAGTGAGGAAGGAAGGTTTTCATATTTAAAAATCGTTCCCCTCTGTATGTTTCACCCTTTCCCCAACCCCAAACTACCTGAAAAAGATAGCTGTCGAACTTAGGATCATCAGGGCTTCATAGTGGGGGGCGGGGGATCTCACTGCACCTGAGAGGGCCACTGAGCAGGGAAGAAATAAGCAAATAGTTGGAGGGGTGTGTAGTTGGCATTTCCATCCTGTTCTACGGGGCTTGGGGAGTTTGATGGACGGCAGCTGTGGCATCCTCCAAACTACGAGACACGATCCTGCCAAAGAAACATAGTGTGTCTCTATGCTTCTTATTCAGTTACGAAAGGCCTTTGTCCCCCACATGGTTGAGAGTCCCCTAAGCTGAGTCCAGAGGGTAAGTGGAATCTAGGGTGAGGGGTGGGAGTTGAGGCCTCAGGATAGGCCAAGACCTTCACTGAAGTCCAGGAGAATACCGTTCTAGATCTTTCTCACCTTGACTCTCTGACTGGGTCTCCATAGACAAACCAGAATGAAGAGTGAGAATTCAGCTAATATTGCTCCCTTTATTGAAAAGACAAAAAGTGATGTATTGGCTTGCTGCTGTCCAGGTTGGAAAGTATTTCCATGTGTATGATGGCATTTGTTTCTCTTAATAAGTGGGCAACACAACCCATTTTACAGATGAGAGAACTGAGGCTTCTTTCCGCAGATTAAATAATTTGCCCAATCCAGACAACTAATGAAGGGGGGTGGTGAGGATTTGAATCCATTTCTGCTGTTAGTCCTGTGTCTTTTCCACAGGCACAATATTATTATTCAAACTTGTAAAGCTGAGAGCACGGATGGGTCCTCCCTCCAAGGAACCCGAACCCCCCAAGGTGAAGGTTTGCTCCTGAACTCAGCAAATAATATCGAAGATTCTGCCAGGAAGGAATCTTGCATGTGTCAGGACACTTCCCAGGAGGGCTTGTCTCCATGTGTGCTGAAGAGAAAACAGATGTCAGGGACAGGTTCTCGGCCGCCAACGTTAACTCCATTTTATGATTCTCTTCCATGGGCCAACTGAGAAGAGAGATTCCTGCTTGCCTAACTGGGCCAGCCCAATGCACATGGAAAAGAAATCGTTATCTCCACTGGTATGGCTCAAAAGTGGTGGTCAGCAAACTTTCTGTAAAAGGCCGGAGAGTAAGTGTTTGAGGCTTTAGGGGTCACAGGTAATCGCTGTCACAACTGACAGAATGTCAAAAATGACACACACATTCACCTGTAAGCGAATGGGTGTGGCTGTGTCCCGGTCAAACTTCCAGACGCTGAAACGTGATGTTCACACACCACAAAATATTACTCTTGTGTTGATATTTTCCAACCATTTCAAAAAGTAAACATTATTCTTAGCTTGTGGGCCATACAGAATAGAAGGTGGGCCACCTGTGGGCCAACTGTGTACCAGAATACCAAAGAGGTCCCTGGCTCCCAGCTCCCAGCCCCCACACGTCTCAGGGATTCCAAACCGGAACTTTGTTCCTTTTGGGGTTAAACTGTACTTCTCCAGGCTTCTGTTTGAAGAAGCAGGCATTCTGACCCAGCACATTAACTTCCTAACAACCTCCTTTTCCAAGTTTATGAGCGGGGTTAGAATGTAAGCACCATGTGGGCTGGGCTTTCTGGCTTTTTTTTTTTTTCCCCACTGCTCAGTCCATTGTTAAGAACCTAGGATGGTGAACAGCGTTGTAGAGACCCTCTGTACAAATCTTGGTTGAATGGAAGAACTTTCCCTTCCGGCCTGAGAGGTTGGGGCCACCGGAGGGACAGCAGCAGGCAGAGGGCACTGAAGGCAAAGGGGGACCCACCCACCCCTTGGGGTGACAGAGGCAGAGGTGATGAAGATAAAGCTTCAGACTTAATGATGTTCCTGCCGGCCGGGGAGGCGCCCCAGTCAGCGATGCTCCAAGAAGCCAGCAGGCTTGGAAGAGGTGGGATGCGGGGCGTGCTGGAGCAGGAGGAGCCTGGGAAGGGCGTCAGGAAAAAGCCCCAGTG
Organism: Mustela lutreola; assembly: GCF_030435805.1. Lineage (NCBI taxonomy): Eukaryota > Metazoa > Chordata > Mammalia > Carnivora > Mustelidae > Mustela > Mustela lutreola. Next base: position 67,830,034 of record NC_081298.1, on the reverse strand, counting down.
GCCGCATTCGGCGCCTGGAAGAGCGGCACCAAGCCTCGGCGGCTCACTCCACCCATTCCAGTGGAGTGATGGGGTCCCTGCCAAGGAAAACATTAAGACTTGACAGATTTGGCAAGTCCCCGGGCTGTGGATTTGTGCAACGTAAAGTTAGAAGGGCCCCTTGGGAGACGGGGCAGATCTGAACAGACGGTAGGAAAGCGTGCATGGGAAGTCAGAACCTACTCCCTCGGCAGGCAAGGAAAAGGAAAGCTGAGAGAGGGAAGAAAATAAAGACCACCCCTGACACCCCCAGGAGTCACACATTTTCCTGGGTCAGACACATCATAAAGTGCTGTAGGACGGAGTGAATGCAATGGCTGTGGGGTGTGTTAGTAAAAATAACCAGAGTTCCTCACTGTGACCACAATGAAAAATATCACGCTGGAAGTTACTGGATGGAAAAGTTCTCGGAGATGAGCTGTCCCAGTGGAGGGGCTCCAGCCTTGGTTTCTCCCCTTCCGTTCTCCCCGTGCAGAGTGAATTCACAACCAGCTGTTCCCTGGCTGCCCCCAAACTGCTCTTTGTCTCTTACTTAGGGTCCACCTTGATCTGACCCGGTAATTCCCACACTTGTAACCGGGATGGACAAAATCGGTCGTTTCACCTCTGGTTAGAGAAGTCAAGCTGTGAGACCTTACAAATCACGGCACAGGAGGTGAGGTCCCCGCATCCCTAGCCCAGGAGACACAGGATGGGGAGGAACGGATAGGACACACGGAGCTCCCCACTGGAGCTGGGGGTCTGTCCCTGCAGCGGTGGAGGTCAACATCTGGGGCCAACCAAGAATCATACAACATTAGGGAGGGCCTGTGATGAGTTGTGGGGACACATGCTGCATGTCTCTTCCTTCATGAGCCCATAGTGGCATGGAGTACTACAGAAGAGTCTGGATCGGGGTGCCTGGGTGGCTCAGTTGGTTGGACGACTGCCTTCAGCTCAGGTCATGATCCTGGAGTCCCGGGATCGAGTCCCGCATCAGGCTCCCAGCTCCATGGGGAGTCTGCTTCTCCCTCTGACCTTCTCCTCGCTCATGCTCTCTCTCACTATCTCTCTCTCAAATAAATAAATAAAATCTTTAAAAAAAAAAAACAAGAAGAGTCTGGATCTTATTAGCTATTTTTTAAAAAAGATTTCATTATTTATTTGAGAGAGAGAGAGAGAGCAGGAGTTAGGGGGAAGAGCAAAGGGAGAAGGAGAAGGAGACTCCCCGCTGAGCAGGAAGCCCAACACAGGGCTAGATCCCAGGACCCTGGGATCATAACCTGAGCCAAAGGCAGATGCTTAACTGAATGAGCCACCCAGGCACCCTTGGATCTTACCAGCTTTTTGACTTGGGGTGACTTACTTTACCACGTAGTAGTTTGGCTTCATCAGCTGAAAAGTGTGAGTGATACCTCCCTCAGTGCTTGTTGTGAGGATTGATTGAAATGATCTGTGTAATGTAGTTTTTCGGTATCATATACAGTATTGACTGATTTCACTTAGCACAATAACCTCTCCATCCATCCATGTTGACTCAGATGGCAAGATCTCAGTTTTTATGGCTGAGTAATATTCCATGTGTGTGTGTGTCTATGACATCTTTTTTATCCATTCATCTATCAGTGAATGCTCGGGCTGCTTCCATACCATGGCTATTGTAAATAATGCAGCAATGAACACAGGGGTGTGCGTATCATTTTGAATTAGTGTTTTTGTTTTCTTTGGCTAAATACCCAGTAGGGGAATTACTGGGTCATATGGTATTTCTATTTTTAATTTTTTTTTGAGGAGGCTTTATACTATTTTCCACTATGGCTGCACCAGTTTGCATTCCCACCAAGAGTGCACAAGGGTTCCTTTTCTTCACATCCTTGCCAATAATTGTTATTTCTTGTCTTTTTTATTCTGGCCCACTATTGTGTTTTTTTTTTTTCCTTTTAAGTGCAGATTGGTGAAACCATGGCCAACTACGTGAAATCAGTAAAGTTTCTCCTCCCATTTTTCTGGTTTCTATGAAGAGAAGGGAGCCTCTCCAACGTCCCCTGACATCTTACTGCCTATTTCTCCAGCTCCTTTACCCATATCCCCCAGTGGAGAGGAGAGCAAGCAGGTGTCCAGTTGGGTATGGCCCAGAGTGATCCACCACCTCCATGAAATTTTCTTTAAGTCTCAGCTTTAATTTACACATTCTTGCCAATTTTATTTCTTACTCCATAACATGTTTTAGTAGATTACATCTTATTAAGTTATTCCCTCAGAATCTTTGAGTAACATTGAGCTTCCACGAAGACCAACCTTCATCCCCAACACACATCTCTGTTGGAAAATCTCAAACCAAGATCATTTCTGCCTACTGCCGGTCAGCAGGTCAGGGGAGGGAGACCCCAGGTTAGACCATCAGGGACGATTTCATGAAGCAACTCACGTGAAGCCCCGAGCTCTGACCCACTAGGAGGCAGACATGTGGAAAGAAGCAAGGTCATGAGCAGAGAGGTCTGGAGGTGAACACAAATGAAACAGTCAAGGAATCACAAAGACGTTTTGTTCCAAAACCCAGGAATTGAGCTTCTTTCTCACCTGAAAGTCACTAATCTTTGTGTCTCGTTTCAGGAAAACCTGATCCCACAGGGGCCAGATTTGCCGTCCCAAGGCCATCAGTCACCTTCAGCAAGCACGCCATTTCTTCTACTCTCCTCTCTAACTCTCTACATATTTTCCATCTGGACAGGAGGCCCCGGGCAAGCACGTTTGGCACCAGGCATTGCTCACATGCCTCCCTCAGGACTTACGGTCATTAAGAAATTTCTCATAATGAGCACTGTGGCTCCAAAGCACCCAGCTTTCCTTGCCCGTCTTTACAGTTAACCTTCAGGCTCTGCCCTCCCCCATCCCAGGTCAGGGAGCTTCTCACGGTGGGAACCGCTCTTGCTTCCCTTCCTCCTCCCCTCCTTCCTCTGGGTAACTCCCTTCCTGGAAGTGTCGATAAGGACTGAAAGCCAAGGGGAGGATGAATCATGATGTTCAATCATTCTGCTACATATAAAGCGTGAGCTGCCTCAGTGTGCTGAGCTGACTAGCATATCGCCAGAACTCTCGCATGTTTTTCTCCCAATGTTGGCCATCTTCCTCTGGGTTCAAGCGGAGACATCAAGAAGCAAAGCAAGGTATAGTTGGGGGATCTAACAATGCCTTCCTCCCACTGATGCATTTGCCACCAACTGAAGAACCCTGCTAGGGACTCACTGGTGTGGAATGGTGCTAAAGTAGGGGCCCCTTGAAGATCACCAGGTCCTTATTTTGTAATGTTGGTTCTGTATCATGGAATAACAACCCAGACCTCTGGGGCCTGGCCACAAGGAAGGCATGGCAAGAGGATATGTTTTTCTGCTTGTTTTCTTGTATTCCAAAGCAGGTAGCTGTGTCCTTACAGATGGCATCTCTCGTGGCTTCTCTTGATGAACACTCAGTGGAAGATATATTGGCTTCCAGCCAACATGTTTCGATGCTGAGCTATCTTCCACACAGACACTGACATGGGGCATCAAAATAAGAGAACTTTTTTAATTTGACAGAGATTACTATAAGGCAGCGTGTAATGGTGTTACACACTTACCAGGGAGAAGAATTAATCCAGATATGATGCAAACTTAGCTCCCCCCCTGTAAAATGGGGATCATGCTCCTTAAATAATAGATGTGCTGTGAAACGACTTGGTAAAAGCGAACATTTGGCAAAGAGTTTAGTCCAGTGTCGATCCCGGTCATAAGCATTTACTTCTTCTCTTCGGTGCATCTTCAAATTGAAGGTGGTAAAGTGGCTTCTTTGGGAGAGAAAGATGTGTACCTTTTAGGCAGTGAGGAGTCAGCTTACGAACTCCACTCTTCGTAGACGTGGCCACGGTGGGAAATACAGGGAGCTCACAGGAGAACTAGGACGTGTCGTGAGAGCTGTTCCTGGCGTGCTCAGTCCACACTCTGCTTCGGAGGCTGTGGAGGAGGCCCAGTTCCCAGACTCTGCCTGGAGGTCCTTGCGGTCAGATTCTAGGCTGGAAAGAACCCGGGTACTGACACTTTCTGAGGCTCTGACTTCCTTTATCCTCCTCTGGATTGTTAACAGCAGCTCACAGTTAAAATGAGAGAAAGAGTGGCTCCAGAGGTGTCCTTAGGGCTGTGGGGAGGGACTTGGAGATGTTTAAAGAGGACGTGGGAAGAAAAGACCTCACAGAATCACTTCCCCTTGTGAGGAAGGCGGGTCCTGGTGGACAGTATCCAAAGGATGTTGCATGCATTCCTTTGGGCTTGTCCCCAGCTTGAGGCTTTCTGACACTGCCTGGGGTCCTTTCTCCACTCTGGTTAAGGCTAAGAGCCTGCCTCTCACAGAAAGAGCCAGAACTTGAAGTGGCTGTAGCCCATACCAGGATCCTGCGTCTACACGGAGGGCAAAGACCTAACCACAGCTCTGACGAGGTTTACCTTCCCAAAATGAACCGGGTAGGATTTGTTCAGTATCTGTTTAGTTTTGACAAGCCGGCTGGATGTCAAGAACAAGTCGAAAGACCAATGAGGTTTCCATGAAACTGGTTTTGCTGCTTTGTTTTTGTTTTGTTTTACCACGGCAGCAAGAGGGAAGAACAACACAATTCTGTAGACTCAAAGCTCTTTGGAAGTGAGGTTACCTTCATGTAAATAGCACGTTTTTTCCAGGAAGCTAGTAAATCAATAGAATGTGTCCCAGAGGCAGGCACACAGGAGGAATGAGGTAAAAAGCCATTGGCCTGGGTCACACAGCACAAGGAGACAAGGGGAGGAGAAGCAGCTTCCACAGGAATTAGTTATCTAACCTCCAGTTCGTATTCTTTCAGGCAGCAGTGTGTATTTTTTATTTGGAACTTTTCCAAATTGGGTCTCTGAATTTCAGCCCAAGACACAGCCGTGCCAGCTTTGGAGGTCAAGCTCATGCACGTCAACTCAGGAGCTTCCTCTTGTCCAGTTCTCCTGGCCCTAGCCTTCCACTGCAGCTGTGGTGCCATGGGGACCCAGGGATGACCTGCCATGGTCTCTGCTTCTGCTCTTGCCTCCAGACTGCCAAGAAGGGCTGGAGTGTACCGCGGTGGTGCAGAGCGGCCCGGGGCCAAGCCAGGTTTCCATCTTCAGCTTGTTTCTCAGAGCTGCTCAATGCCCTATTATTCATTTCCACTTGACTTGCTCTCCCATTTCCTGCCTGCCTCGCCTTTCCAAGCCTCACCATGCTCGCCATACCCTCCACCCCCATCCCCTGCAGTCAGCACAGGCCCCCATGGGTTCCCTCCTCAAGAGGCTGCCCGAGCTGTCGCCCAAGCTGTCACCCGCCTGGTGTTTACCTCAACATTCTCAGGTCCATCACCCCTGCTTGCTTCTGCTCTCCAAGGTCGATTCCTCCACCCCTTTCCACCTCCCCATGATCGTGCTGCCCCTGAGTTCCCTCCCAGGTCCCACTGCTGGCCCCCTACCGATTCCCCACCGAACACTGTCTGGTGGCCCATCACCCAGGAAAACTTCTCACGCGTCACTGTAATGCAGCCTTAAAGCTGCTCTTGCTGCCTTGGCTTCTCACTTCCCAGCCAGACTCCCTAGACTTAGACTTTTCTCCCCAAGATAACCATTGTCTATTTATCACAAACCAAACCAGCCCACTACCTCCCACTCTGGGGTCTCCTTGAGGCCATGGAAACGTGTTCCAACTCTTGCTCTCAAGACCGTCCTCCCTGTTCTTTTCGGCGCGTCTCCTGCTTCCCTTGCTCCTCCCTCACGTCGGTGTCATTGGCATCTCTCCGTGTAAGGGGACCTCCCAGTTCTGCCTTTCTCCTGTTTTGGTCCATTTCTCCCTCTACTGGCTCCCGGACATTGTCTCCTGAAAGTCACCACCAGGAACTCCAGTTCCACATATCCAGTTGGGACTGGAGTTTTCCTCTCTCTCTTCTCCCAGAACACTTATCCCTCAGGGTTCCATGTCTCTCTCCTAGCCAGGAGCATCTTCCCAGGCACCCTGAAGGCAGCAAAACTGACTGGCTTCTACCCACACATGGGATCGGTTGCTCCTGACCTCTGCAGGGTCCCCACTCTCCACCTCCTCTCCCAGGGAGCACTGCCCGTGCTTGCCAGCCCTCTTCCCCTCAGACCTGGGTTATTGACATCACCCTTGGTCTGCCTACCTGTCTTCCCTCCTCAGCCCGCTCCTCGATGGCTCTTAGTGGCTCATCGGGTCTATTACAAATACAGAGATGGGGGTCACATTACCTCTCCCTTCCTTACCCTCATTCAAGGCTCCAACTCCTTGAAGGGATGGCTGCAGTTTGCAAAATACTGCATGGCTCCTGTAGCCTCTTGATCATGGCTCTCAAGATGGCCCATCTTACCTTCAGTTCTATGTCCCACCACCCTTCCTGCCCCGCCCCCAACATATGCGCGTGCACGCACGCGTGTCCTTATCGTACCCATGTTCCGTCTGGGACCATTCATCATTCTCCAGATACAGCGTTCATAGCTGCACATTGTGCTGGCTCCTTACCTTGGGACATTATCCTCCCCCACTGGAAATCTCATCTTTTAAGACTTGTCTCTTCCACGAAGGTTTCTTTTATTCCTCCTTGCACAGCTCACTGCGTCCACCTCTGAAGTCACGTAGCGCTTTCTTTGCATCTCCACCGGAGGCCTGACTTCCTCCTTGAGAGGGCGGACTGTGGCATCCGTGTGCCTGCACCCTGAAAGACACAGCGACCTCACTCGCACACAGTGAGGACTGCTTACTCGCCGAAGGCGCGCGTGATTGAGCACGGAACACGTTCCCCTGCCGTCCAGGAGTAGTCCGCGTAAGCGCTTCGGGAGGTAGGCTGAGTGCTAGATGACAGGGCTCTCATAATATTTATACCTTAGCTTCGTCGGGATCCCAGCTCAGACTCAGCCGAGGGTCCGGTGAGCAGCCCTCCAGCTCCACTTGCTGTCCTTCCTTTCTTCTTTCTGGCACATGGGCCTCTCCTCTACCCCAGATAAGATTAAGCCTCTTTCTCTTCCATAGGTCTACCAGAACTTTTTACCCCGTCATAGGGCCGCGGTGAAGATGTCATTGGATGTGACAACAGTCCCATACACCTTTGCTCTCTCCCCCTTCAGAGAGTTGCCCTCCTGCCAGCCAGGTACCAGTTAACTCTAAGTCTTCTTCTTTCCCCCCCTTGCAGGAGGGGCTTGGCCCTGCCCATCATTCACATGGTGTTGGAGAGCTAAGTCTCTAAATCTCCTTGCCAAGGACTCCTGCAGTCAAACCTCTGATGAAATGAAAGATTTCTCTCTCCTATCACTGGCAATCAGACCTATGAAAGGGCTGGGAGAGCTCTGAGAAGCTGAGATCTTCCCTCCTGCTCCCGGGAGCCCGCAGGCACTGCCTCCTCCATCTTCCACTGCAGTAAATTCAGGGAGGCCGGACCACACAGAAGCCCTTCCCTTAAACCCTGTCTGAGCACACAGCAAGAGAAGGCCGTGCTGGGGAAGGACAGTTTGTAATTCTGGCCTGCCCTGATGGGTGAGTCAGCATTCATGTGGGCAGCCACTGGCTCCTCTCCACAGCTTGGAGGGAAAATGCTGAGTCGCACACCTTGTAGGGACCCACTCAGCCAGAGACCCATTGCTCTCGATCTCCCCATAACCCAGATGACTTGTGGGCTCTGTCCACGCTTCTTCGCCTCCGATGAAGGGGCCCAGAGGGCTCCAGAGCAGCCACACCTTGGAAAGCCATCCCGCTAGTGGTCAGATGGCCTTCCAGGGAAAGGACAGGGCCAAAGGTTGTATGTCCGCTGCCAGTACCTGTGTGGGCTGGAGCACGAGCTGCAGGCTTCCTCCCTGGGCAGCTGGCAGCAGGCGGAAGTGGAGCCAGCAAAGGCCACAACTCACCATCCAGGTTTGCATTCTGGAACCTTCTTCCAAGCGCCGCCTTTGCCATGGCTGGAAGGCGTTTGCTCAGACTGAGGCCGGATATGGAATAGCCGTTCTCTATTCTCTGTGAGAAGATTTATTCACAAATAAATTTAGCAAAGGGGGAAAAGTTAAACAAGAAAATAGGAAAACAGAGGGACAGATTTTCCTGTTGAGTGATTGCCAGGGATTGAAAGGTTGAGGCAGCCAGTCCCTTTGGAGGGGACAGCTGCAACATTTCATGGTGTAAAGTCAGCGAATTTCCACCAGCTTGCCTGCCAGAGACCACAAAATGGTTTCAAACAACGGCTCACTTCATGATATTTGTGTGTGTGTGTGTGTACGCGCGCGCGTGTGTGTGTGTGTGTGTGTGTGTGTTTGAGAAAAAGGCAAAGGTGGGGGTGGGTGAACAGGGAGCTAAAAAGTGTCCTCTCTCAGCCGGCCGAGTAGGCAAGGGGCGCGGTGAGCAGATTAATGAAAATGTTTCACTGGCATGAGGGGTCTGATTTGCCTCGCTGCAAAATTGCTTGCAGATTCAAAAACAGCATGTTTCATTTCAAAGTCATTCTCTTGCCATACATTAGCACTTGTCAATGTAACCATTAAGCACAGGCAGTGCAGAAATTTAATTACAAAACCATTTATTTTATTGAAAGAAAAATAAACCCAAGCTACCTCAAATGCATTAGGTAGGTTCAAAACATGTTCAGCTGATAACACCCAAGGGTAGGGAGGCTGCTGCAGGAATAAATGCGTCTTTCATGTGCGGTGGGGACTCGATATTAGAAACAGCTGCCCAGAGGTTGCTCTTTATTTAAGTTCAATTATGAATTAAAAAACAACGGGTTTAATGAAGGGACTTTTTATATCTGAAGTTACTCGGCTGGGGTGTTCATTCTTCTCTTCCCATTTTTGCCTCTCCTTTTCAGAGTTTCAATTCAGGATGCTAAGTCGGCGAGCCCAGCTTTTTACTGAATGGGTCTCCCGCGTCCCCCCACACTGCTTCCCCACCACCACCGCCACCCCCCACCACACCTCAAGCTTGTCCTTTGTTCGCCTCATGGTGGGAGAACCAAGGTCTGTTGTACGAAAGGAAGTCACAGAAATGTGCTAAACACATCAAAAAGTCTCCAATCTGTGTCTTATTTATACCTTCTCCCCCTATCCCCCGTGTGCGTCTTCCATACACTGGAAAGCAGGCAGCACAAGGCTCTCTGATGAGATAGTAGAGTTGGGTCGGGCGGTGGGCTGATGTCATGCTGGGGCCGGCTTCTCCTTAGCACGGAAGAGCTGCCAATAATGCGTCTGTTTTACTATTCTGCCGGAGAGGGAAAGGAAAGAGTTATAACCTTAGTGGTTTGGACTGATTTGTCAATTTAAAGTGCTTTTTCTCCCCCTGTCTGAGATATCAACCCACAATTTCTTACAGACATCTCCTTATGGAGTCCGCACAGAGGAGGAATCTGGAAAGGAAAGATCCTTTAAAAAAAAAAAAAAAAAAATTTCCCTAGCGAGAATATGAATCTCTAAGATTTCAGAGAGGCACATTTGTCTGGTTGGAAGTGGGGAGCAGGAAGCAGATAGACTCGGGGAGGGGGGTTGTTCTGCTGAAAACTCCATTTTAGCTCTTATAACAAAGCTTATGCACAGTAGCAGCATCTTGTGATGTTGTCACAGGGATGAGTTTGCCTGCCTGAGACCCAAGGAGGATGTCCTGGCCTGTTTCACAAAGGCCTCCAGACCTCTGTTGTCTCTGGAGGGTCCTCAGCTGACGTTCTGGGGGAACGGGGGCACACACTTCATTGTCCAGTTGCTCTGAGACCTGCCAAGAGGGGAGCCTGAACAGCCACATTGTCCTGGTGGCTTGGAAATTGTACCTGTTCCCGGGCCCAGAGGAGCACTTCAGCCTCTAACACAGATGGTCAGCTCTGTTCTTGACACGTGTCCTCTGCTCCAAAGACCCAGGGAACCTGAGGCAGGAAAGACATTCAGAAACAGAGAAACTCACCACTGCAGGTAGCAAACCCTTTCCTACAGAGTTGTTTGGGGAGGCGGAAGGAGGGCAGAAGGAAACAGATAAGCATGGTGGAGGTTGGGAGGGGAGGTGGGATTCATGTTTGCATCCTAATTTATTATTAAGAGAACTGGTGTCTACACTGAGCCCTGCAAGCCAAGGAAGCCCCCGAGTAGAGTGGGCCTCCATCCTGTTACCACAAGTGCACCCAACAGAGAAAATAGAAAAAGACTACAGACATTCTTTATGGGCTCAAGAAGATGACGCTCCACTCTGACCCATCCAAGGAAAGCTACTCTAGTTCCATGACTGTGCATAAGAAAGAACAAGGGGGTATGGGGGATGGTGGGAGAAGGGTTCCAGACTAGCTAATGGAACTGTTACTGAAAGAAATTCCACTTGGGGTGTGTGCTGCAGACTTTCTAAACACTGTTTCTCACTCAATAAAAGCACACGTCAACATTATGTCCTTCTGCGATGTCTCTCTCCCCATCCAGGAGAGACTGACTTCCAAAGCTTAGGTGTGCCTTCTTCAAGTACGTGATGCATCTTGGCCTGGGTTTCAGGGAGGAGAGTTTCAAAAATGTACCCCAGATTTAGAAACTACATTGGTTTTTTAAAATAAAGCAACTCAATGGAATATTCAAGAATTCTCTTATTCTTGCTGTCTTCCGGGATAAGACGTCAACCTCTAGGGAACGAAATAGGTTTCCTCTCCAAGGAGTTGGTTGAAAAAGCAGATGGAACAAGCAAGCTCCTCAAAATCATCCTGAGGCTTAGAAGCACTAAGTAGGGGAAGTGAAATGAGCTTGTCTCCGCAGTAGCCTTCGGTGGACTATGGACATCCCAGTCCCCAAGTGTGCCCCCTAGAGTGCACCCAGAGAACAAGGGAGCTCCACACCTTACCCAAAGCATCATTTTCAAGGGGAAAGCTACTCCTTCTCCCCAAGGAGCTGCAGAACCCACAGCAAGATCACCAAAGGTCCTCCTTTCAAGTAGGCTGGTGGCAACCAGAGTTGCCCCCCTTTAGGCAGGGTTTTCTCTCTCCTCTTCTGACCCTTCACCCTCCACTCATCTCCCCCTCTGTGATACACAGTTGGTAACATGACCTTTAACCTTCAGTTATGGCTATTTATCCACACATATTTTTTGAATATCTACTACATGCTGGGCACTCTACCAAGTGCTGGGGGGTTAATGAGCAACAAGACAGCCAAGATCCTAGCCGTTGTGTCTGTATCCCAGTGGGGGAGGTAGATATTAATAGGAGAAAAAATAGGTTAATAGACAGCAAGTGGTTATTTGTGCTTTGGAAGAAATAAATTGGGCCTCGTGACAGGTTTTAATAGGGGATGCACTTGAAGTAGGGAAGGTCTTTCTGCGTTGCTGAGAATCACACTGAACCTAATGGCCAAGAAGGAGTCAGTCACATGGGGAGCTGTGGGGAAAGTGACAATAGTGACTGAGGCCACACATAGGCAGCACAAAGTCCTGATGCCCACAAGAGCTTGCTCTGAGTAGGACCAGCCAGAAGGCCACTGTGACCGAATGTGATACATGAAGGTAGGGAGGCCGGGCATGAGGCCATGGGAAGTGGTGTGGATTCAGCATTTTAAGCGCAGTGGAAGCCAGTGAGTGGCTTTAAGCAATGCATTAACCTGTTATCGTTTGTATTTTTAAAAGATGATTGGCTCCAGGTGTGGAAAGTGGGTAGGAAGCAAGCAAATGGAATAATGGGGGAGATTTATTGGAAGGGCACCACAGGCTAGTGAGAGAAAATGGAGGCTGGAGCAGAATGATGGCCATGGGGAGTCTTCCTCTTCTTTTGCATAACGGAGATTGACTCACTTCTCAACCACTCTGAGAGTTCCTTGAGGACAGAGAGTTTGCTTTCCTCTTCCTAGGATAAAGGAGGCCACCCTTTCCTACCAGTACCTTCACATGATCTGACTCAGACAACTCCCCTGCCCCTCCTTGGAGACACGACACTCAGTTTCCTCCTTCCCCCTCCTCCCCAACTGTGGCAGCGCTTTCCCAGAACCCTTCTGCCAAGGATGTTCTAGTTCTGACAAAGCCTGACTGTTCCTGCTAATTCAAATGCCTACTGAAACGCCCGCCCTCGGAAGCCCTTCCCTGTCTCCCTGGGGCTGTGGCAGCCATCGGCACCTCTGTGCTCCCATGGCACTTTGTTCACATCTGGATTTTCGCACCTCTTAACACTGTGCTGTAAGCTCTCTGTTTGGTGTCTGTCTCCTAACCAGATCCCTAGCCCCCACTCGAGTTATGAATGTATCACAAAATCTCCATTTTTCTAGAGAGAGCTGTCAACACTGAGGATGGGCTTTGAACTTCATTGTATATGAAATCATGGTATTACATAGTTAATATTAATAAATCTTAGTATTGGGGACTTCTGTTGTACTTTAAAACCTGAGCTTTCTGTTATACTTTGAAACTCAATATGTAAAATGTTTAAATAGTAAGCAGACCTGGTTAGGAAGGCACTCTCCTCATGAATGACAAGATGAGTGACCTGGAAGATCCACTGGGAGAAATTATCCAATCTGAAGACAAAAAATGAAAAAAAAAAAAAACTGAGTAGAATTTAGGGACATGTAGGACAATATCTAAAGGTTCAGTATGAAGTTAATGGGTGTCTCAGAAGGAAAGGGGAGACACAATGGGGCAGAAAATATATTTGAGAAAATACTAGCTAACCCGCCCCAAATTTGTTGAAAGATCTAAAGCATAGGGAATTGCAAACAGAATAATTGTAAATAAAATTATATCTAGACAAATCATAATTAAATTGCTTCCAATGAAAAATAAAATGGAAATCTTGCAAGCAAGCAAAGAAAAATGACACACACATACAAGGGATATGAACTTACATTGGTAGTGGTGGTTCGAGTGGCAAATGGACTTATGCTATTTCAAGGTTTTTCTATTTTACATAAAGACATTCAGTCTTAATTCTAAGTATACTGTAAAAATCTAAGGATTTTTTGTTTTTGTAATCCCTAGATCAATCATCCAAGAAATAATGCCAAATGATATAGATAAAAATTTGCTAAGTTAAAACAAAATTTGAAAATATATTCAAACAATCCAACAGAAGGCAGGGAAACAGAAGAATTTAGAAAAGAGTGGAGTGGACATCAGAAAAGAAATAAAATGGTAGACCTAGATACAATCATATCAATAATCACATTAAGTGTTAATGAACTAAATACTCCAATCAAAAGGCAGAGTTGACCAGAATAGAGCTTTTGAAAAAGCAAGACCCAACTATATGCTGACTAGAAGAGATGAACTTTCACATCCATGTTCGTTGCAACAGTATTCAAAATAGCCAAGATATGGGAACAACCTACATGTCCTTGAATAGATAAATGAATAAAGAAAATGTGCAAGAACAGACAATGGGATATTATTCTGTCATAAAAAGGAAGGCAGTTCTGTCATTTGTTACAACACGGATGAATCTGGAAGGCATTATGCTAAGTGAAATAAGCCAGACAGAGGAAGAGAAATACTATATTGTATCGCTTGTATGTGGACTCTAAAAAGTCAATAAATTTTTTAAAAGAGATAAATGTTAAGTATAATGTAATGGATCAATTAATAAAGAAGACATAATGATCACTAATGCATACATGACTGAGAATAGTGCCTTAAGATACATGAAGCAAAAACTGACAGATTAAAAAAAGAAATAGAAAAATTCACAGTCACAGTAGTATTATTTTAACACCTTCCCTGCAACTGAGAGAACCACTGGACAAAAAATTCAGTAAAGTTACAGAGGCTCTAAATAACTTTATCAACCCCGTTGCCTATTTATAGATCACATACCAACAACTTTTCAGCTTTACACGTCTACCAAAGAGACCATAGCTGGGCTATAAAACAAGTCCTAATAAAATAAAAAGGATCAAAATTATAGTAGTATGTGTCTTTGAATCACAGTGTAATTACATTAAATTATAAATCAATAAAAATAAGATGGCTAGGAAAACCCCAATATTAAATTAAACCATACTTCTAAACAACTCATGAGTGAAAGAAAAATCACAGAGAAACTAGAAAAGTGTAAAACTTAATGATCATGAAAATACAATAAAATTGGTGGGTTGTGGCTAAAGTAGGGCTTAGAGGGAATTTTATGGCTTTAAATGCTTATATCAGAAAAGAAGAAAGGTCTAAAATCAGTGACTTAAGATTCTGCCTCAAACCCAAAGTAAACCAAAGTACAACAAGGAATATAATAAATATAAGAGTAGAAATGAATGTAATAAGAAACAGGCAAGCAGTAAAGAAAATTAACAAACCCCAAAGTTGTTTCTTTGTAAAGAAGAAAAAAATATGATAAACATTGTTAGACTGATGAAGAAAAAACAGAAAACACAAATTACCATTATCAGGAATGAAAAACAGATTATCACCACAGATCTCACAGTCATTAAAAATTACAAAAAGAGATATGAGGATGTTGTGAAGAACTTTATACCAAGAATTTCTACCAATAGATGAAATGAAAAAAATTCTTTAAAAATTTAATCACTAATATTTACAAGAGTAGAGACAGAAAACCGGAATTTTAGGCACAGGTGGTTACACTGGTAAATTCCATCAACCATTCAAGGAAGAAATAACATCACACTTGCAAAACTCTTTTGAAAAAGAGAGGAAGATAGGGTATACTTCCCAACTTGCTTTATGGTATCAGTAAATGCTAACATCAAAACCTGACAAACACATATGAAAAAGAGGCCAGCATCCCTCATGAACACAGATGTAGAAATTCTTAAAGAACTATTAGCAGATTAAACCTAATAATATATAAAAAAGAATAATACCTCATGACCAACAAGGATTTATCTAGGAATGCAAGGTTGATTTGAGAGTAAAAAAAAAAAAAAAAAAAAAAAAAAAAATCAATCATGTAATGCATCAAATTAAAAGAATTGAGGAGAGGGGTGCCTGGGAGGCTCAGTTGGTTGGGCAACTGCTTTTGGCTAGGGTTGTGGTCCCAGAGTCCTGGGATCGAGCCCCACATTGGGCTCTTTGCTCAGCGGGGAGCCTGCTTCTCCTCCTCCCTCTCCCTGCTACTCTGCCTGCTTGTGCTCTCTCTCTGTCAAATAAATAAATACAGTTTTTTAAAGAAATAAAAGAATTGAGGAGAAAAACCATACAATCATTTGATAGATGCAGAGAAAGCAGCTGACAAAATTTAACATTTATGATGAAAACTCTCAGCATCTAGGAATAGAAAGGAACTTCCTTAATCTGATAAAAAAAAAAAAAAAGTATTTTTTTCCTTAAGATCTTAAGAGAGCCAGAGAAGATGGAGAGGGACAAGCAGACTCTGCATGGGGTACAGAGCCCAGTGTGGGGTTCAATCCCCCGACCCTGAGATCATGATCTGAGCTGAAATCAAGAGTCAGAGGCTTAACCCATTGAGCCACAAAGGTATCTCAAAAAGGTATTCTTAATAATGAAATATTGAACACTTTCCCAGTAAGTTTGGGAACAGGGCAATGATGTCCAGTCCTAGCTACTGCAGTAAGGCAGGGAAAAGAAATAAAGATTTTAAAGTTCAGACAA
This sequence comes from Mustela lutreola, assembly GCF_030435805.1. NCBI lineage: Eukaryota > Metazoa > Chordata > Mammalia > Carnivora > Mustelidae > Mustela > Mustela lutreola. Next base: position 67,814,449 of record NC_081298.1, on the reverse strand, counting down.
CAGAATTAAAACTGCCTCTATTTGCAGATGATATGATTTCTTATGTAGAAATTTCTTTAAGAATCTACAAAACCATTATTGGACCTAATAAGTGAGTTTAGCAAAGTCATTTGTTACAAAGTTAATATATAAAAATTAATTTTATTTTATAGACTTTAAGCAAACAATTAGAAAAGGAAATTTTAAAAAGTTCATTTATAAGAGTGACAAAACATACTTAAGAATAAATTTAACTTAAAATGTGTAAGACCTATACACTTGAAACTATACAATCTTGCAGAGAGAAATGAAAGACATAAATCTATGGAAAAATATACTGTGTTCATGGATTAGAAGAATCTATGTTGTTTTCTTCAAATTTTAGACTTTATGCAAAATTCCAGCAGGCTTGGGACTCCTGGGTAGCTCAGTTAAGCATCAGCTTTCGGCTCAGGTCATGCTCCCAGGGTCTGGATCAAGTCCCACACTGGGCTCCCTGCTCAGTGGGGAGCCTGCTTCTCCCTGGGCCTGTTGTTCCCCCTGCTTGTGATCTTTCTCTCTCTTTGACAAATAAAAAAATAAATAAACAAAATCTTTTAAAAAATTCTAGCAGGCTTTTTTGGGGGTAGCAATTAATGAATCGATTATAAAATTTATATGGAAATAGAACTGACCAGATTGCCAAGAATCTGTTTAAGAAGAACAATGTTGGTGGTTTTACTGTCTGGTTTCGAGGCTTGCCATAAACCTACTGAAATCAGTAGTGTAGTATTGGTCAAAGGACAGACATATCAATCAATACAACACAACAGACCCACAGATAAGTTGTTGGTGATTTCTTATAAAAGTGCAAGAGTAATTTGAGGGAGAAAGGGTGGCCTTTTCAATAAATGGCACTGGAACAATTACATATCCATATGTCAAAAAGAAAAGGAAAAGAAAATATAAAGAAAAGAAAAGGAGAAAGGAAGACAAAGCCAGTAAAGGAAAATAGAAAAAAGAATGAACTTCTCTTTACTCTGTACTTTGCAGCATATTCAAAACTAAAAGTGGATCCTAGACCTAAATATAAAACCTTAGAACCCTAGATTATACAACTGCTAGAAGGAAACACAGGAGAACATTTTTATGCCCTTGGCAAAGATTTCTTAGATGTAACATCAAAAACACAGTCCCTAAAAGAAAAAAGAAAAAAAAAAGATAAATTGGATTTCATCCAAATTAAGCAGGAAATAAAGTCTCACTTTATTAATGGCTAGAAAATTGAGGCTTGCACCAGGTCACACCGCTAGCAAATGGGAGAACCTGGAAGTGAACTCACGGCAATCTGACTCCAGAATCTACATTTTTGCACACAGGATTCTAAAACAACTCCCTTCCCGAGACACGAGCGGGGAGCACAGACTTCAACAGTACAGCTGTGCCTCTGGGCTACCAGGCCAGGACAGCACCCCACAACCTTCCAGGCCCCCACCCTGGACCTTGGGGAAGCCTGAGTGCTTGAGCCTCGGCAACGCTGAATGAGCTTTCAACAAACCCGGCAATGCTTCATCGCAAAAGAAAAATGTTATGACGGAGGTTAGAACCGGGCTGTCTTCCCTGAAGACGTGCTAGTTCCATCTTAATGACTTGTTATTGCTGAAAATAAAGGCCATGCACGTGACTGGTCTCACCCCAGGAGCTGTGCTGTAGAGAATTCCTTGAGGTATGAGTCCACCTCTCGGAGGCTTGTACAGGGAGGGGTGGGCAGGTTTTGGGGTTGAAATCACACAGTGTGACCCCTTGCTCACAGGAACCCCCACCCCCAACTCCGCTCTTTCTTTCCCGCAGGGCCTAACTCAGGACTAGGCACACAGCAGATTTCAACAAATGCTCATTGCTTGAGAGAAGGTTTGTAGATGCCATTTCCACATTAGAGATTTATTTCTAGTTCTAAAGTTCAGACTTAGACCAGTGAATGATTTTCTCTGTGTTCTGTAGAACAGTACATACAAATCTCTTTATAATTCAGACTTGAATTCAGTAGATCTGGGGTGGGGGCCAAGATTCTGCATTTCTTTTCTTTGCTTTTTTAAAATTTTATTTATTTATGAGAGAGAGTGGGCCTGAGCAGGGTGGTAGCGGGGGAAGGGGTGGTGGGGGCAGAGGCAGAGGAGAAAGAGAAGCAGACTCCTTGCTGAACAAGGAACCCAAGTCAGGGCTCAATCCCAGGACATTGGGATCATGACCTGAGCCAAAGGCAGATGCTTAACCACCTAAGCCACTCAGGCGTCCCAAGATTCTGCATTTCTAATAAACTTGCAAATGATACTGATGCTGTCCACAGACCCCCTAGCAAGGCCAGAGAACGTGAACTCTCTGGAGTTTCTTTCTTCCCTTTCAACCAGGAGGGTTCAACATGAACAATGCTTTAAGATCATTTTCTCCCTGGGAAGAAAATCTTGACTCACTTATTTCAAGTCTCTTTCTGTTTGCATTTATTTGGAAAAAAGATGGACTGAGAATATACTGTCCTTGTAGTATAGCTAGCCGGCCAGAGGGACAGCCAGGGCAGGCTCACAGCACAGTGCCCTTCAAACACATTTGGGCACAGGTACTGAAAGCTCACGTCAGCTTTGCCCGGTGAAGGGGGAAAAGCAGCCCAGTCGTGCTCTGTCCTCCTGATGAGTTTAGCTCTGGTTCAAACTGGCAAACCCCTTAGAAAAAAAGTAGTAATTCTATGTTGAGTGCCCCTGAGTGTCACTAAGCCCACTTTCCTTCTTCCCATGAGACAGATCAAAGTATGCACAGTCGCCCTTTACTCTCTCTCTCTCTCCCTCTGAGAATCCAATTAATAGAAGTTTTCCACCTTTTTGTTTATAATAAACAGACATCCTCAGGGAAGGAGCCAGCCGATCCATTTACTAATGGGTGCGCCAAATTTCATTATACCTGTACTTTATACTCAACCCAGTGCTGAGAGAGCACAGTCTCTGCCTTCAGTAGGCTTTCCGTCCTCCTAAAGAAAGAAGGCTCCCAGCTAAGTTCTAAGTGCAGGTGGCAGCTCAATTCTGGGTCATGGGGTACCTGATTTGTCTGTGGGGCGGGGAGGGACCAGTCACGGTGGCCCTGGCAGAGCTTGGCTGCACAGAAAGGGCTGGGGTGGTCTAGAGGGACAGGAACAGAACGTGAATCCAGGGAGCAGAAGCCAAGGCCAGGGAGGAAAGCTTGTAGTCGGGATAGAGGCCCGCGTGACCATGCCTGCAGGTGGTCAGCACCCAGAGTCTCTGGGGGTTCCAAGCCTCCCTGGCCTCATGCTCCTCCTACCAGTGCCCAACCAGAAGTTCTGCAAACATTTCCATCCTGAAGTCAACCAGGTTGGATATTGTGTTCGGCTACAGGGATGAAACAGCACCTTGGAATGCATGCCATGAAGGTGGAAAAACAATGTTTGAATTGTAATTCAGAGAAAGGAAGCGTGTAGGGATAATCTGGAAATTTTTCATCAGGCAGCCATTGAGGACAGCAGCCGAAACAAGTCCGTGGACTAGAGAAGTGTGAGGGACCATTTTTCACACCGCGATTCGGATCCCACTCTTACTGGGACAAGCAGAGCCCGTGATGCGGCTTGGCTGTCTTGGGTCTTTAAAAACCCGGGTCTACCTCCGAGATCTGATGCTATAGCCCAGCCCTGGGCCTCTTCCTCCAACACAGCACAGTAACACCGATTCTAGTGCGCTCTTGCCATTCTTCTGCCTTTAGGCAGGCTTCAGGTCAGAGCATTGGCAAGACTGGATTTGTTGGTGATGTGTTTGTAGAATCAAGTATTTTAAGTTTGGCAGAAGGAGGGAAAGACGACACCAAGAGGGCTAGAGCATGTATACCCGGTGAGTTGCTTTACGCAGGAGTGGAGAACTATGGGATAGTGGGGCAGAGGGAGGCGAGGGTCCCTTACTGTAGGCCCCCACTCCAGGCATCTACCCAGATCCTGAGCCAGTAAGATCGCTTTGCAAGGGTGGCTGCGCAATAAGGAAGGTCCTGGGGGTTCACAGAGACTGCAAAGGGGCAGGGCACAGCTTAGACAAGCTTGCCCTCAGGGTGATCAGAGATCCAGGCCACTCGCCACTTGGGGCTTCCGTTGAAGAGAGCTTTGAAATAAAATTACAAAAAAAAAAAAAAAAAAAAAAAAGAATAAATTACCAGGCTTATCGTTATCAGACTCAAAAAACACAAAAGAAAAAAAAAAAAAGAGGGCTTTGAATACTTGGCTATCCAGGCATTCAGATTTAGAGGAGGAAAGATGATGACAAGATCTTGACTGCATCAACCTCCCATGAGTCCCGTTGCTTATGGGCTATGTTGCAAAGCCTTGACTAGATGTTCAAGGTTGAACAGGGCTACAACCTATCTACTCCACCAAGCCACTCCCCTGCACCCACCATGAGCCCCAGGGAGGCCAGTGCTCGAGTCCTTCACACCCCCTCCATTGAAGCCCATCCTTCCCCTTCCTGTCCCTTTCCTACTCCCACCCATTCTTCAAGAGCCATGCAGCTTGCTGGCTCGACAGGCCGCCCAAAGCTCTTCTTTCTCTAGAACTGGATTATGCCAACAGTAGACCACAGGAAACCGAGTAGCAGCAAAGCACTGGGCAACTGAAAGCATCATTTGGGAAGAAGTCATGACCAGAGACTTTCTTTTAAAAGCACCCAAATCAGGGGTTCCTAAGGGGCTCAGTGGGTTAAGCCTCTGCCTTTAGCTCAGGTCATGATCTCAGGGTCCTGGGATTGAGCCCCACATCGGGCTCTCTGCTCGGCGGGGAGCCTGCTTCCCCCTTTCTCTCTGCCTGCCTCTCTGCCTACTTGTGATCTCTCTCTCTCTGTCAAACGAATAAATAAAATCTTAAAAAAAAAAAAAAGTACCCAAATCATCACAATGGGAAAAATAGGGACTTTCTCTACTATGATTTTGTTGTATTTTTAAAAATTACCTGGAGGGGGCACCCTGTCAACTCTCCAGGGTTTAAGTCCCTAGATCTGTACCCAGCCTGCTCCTCTCTGATCACCGTACCCACCCATAGTCTGTCCTGTACACCAGGGCACCCAGTCTTTGTCTTCTGTATGTTTTTTTTTTTTTTAAGATTTTATTCATTTATCAGAGAGAGAGAGAGAGCGAGCACAGGCAGACAGAATGGCAGGCAGAGGCAGAGGGAGAAGCAGGCTCCCTGACGAGCAAGGAGCCCGATGTGGGACTCGATCCCAGGATGCTGGGATCATGACCTGAGCCGAAGGCAGCTGCTCAACCAACTGAGCCACCCAGGCATCCCTTCTGTATGGTTTTGTAGCTATCTCCCATCCTACTTCCCCGTTCATCAGAAACTCCTTGTGGGTGGACACCAAGGACCCCACATGGTACAGGGGGTGGGTGCACGGAAAGCTGTTAGTGCAGCTCCTGGCACGTGGTAGATATTAATCCTAATGTGATTATTATTACTTAACTTTTTGCATCACCATAGATTAGAGATTTTTTTCTCCTGCAAAGATTAGACATTGCCAACTAATAGAAGCTCAACACATACTTGTTAAACTTCTTTGCAGTGATCTAGTACCTACTAATTTAAACAGTGTTTTCAAGAACCAGCAGAGCACAGTGGTTGGGAGCCTGGCCTGTGGAGACGTGTGAGTCCAGATCCTGGCACTTCTACTTGAGTCTGATCACCGAACCTTGGGGTCTCTGTTTCCTTGTCTAGAGTGCCCACTTGGCAGGTTTGTTAGGAGAATTAATGGGTTAATATTGCAACAGTGCCATATACACTGTGTCTGGACTCTAGTAAGCCCGTTGTAAGGATCTCACATATTAATATTACCACATGGGTAGAAATTTACCTTTGGAAAAAAATGTTTTCTAAGCAGTACCAAGAAGATTGGTGCTATTTTATTAATTTGAGAGAGGGAGTTCCCCTCTTCAGGAATACGGTTTGCAGATGAGCAATTGGCATGGGAATTACATTGAACCTCAACTCCTTCAGAGCGGGTGCAACACAGTCTTTCCTTGGCAGAACTTGCCTAGTGGTTGAACCTAAATTTATATCTTTATAATAGCTTATTCAAAGCATGCTCTCCCCTAGGGTAGCCGATGCTGTGATGTACTACCTGGACCCCTCTTCAAGACCGCTTGGAGTGCTGCCAGCCAGAGGCCCTGCCCAGAAATTGGCCCTCAGCTGAAGAAGGGCCTCAAGGACAGCCTTGTGCAATGACCCATCACTGTGCAGAAGAGAGGCCCACACTCCTTGTCCCAAGTTCTAATGTCTTTGAAGGTCATCCCTGGAGCTCCCCCTGGGACTGCTAAGGTCTTAGATGAGACCGTTCTGCAGTCCACGTTTTCTCTCTGCCTGAGCCTGCTTTTCTACCTTCCCTTCCACTTCCACAGGTGTGGATCCTGAGAGCACTTCCTGATAAACATCCTGTATGCTAATCTATACCTCTGAGTTCGTTTCTGGGGAGCCTGGCCTGCAACACTTGTGAGGGCACATTCGTTCCTTCTTGTGACTTTTGATAGGACCCCTGACTTACGATTACCTGGATTCCACCTGTAACTGAAATATGAGTGTATTTGTGTCTTTCATTAGTAAAAGGTCTAAGTATTTTAAAAACTTTTTATACTTTTAAAAAAATTTATTCATTTGAGACAGAGACACACACACAGAGAGAGAGAGAGAGAGAGAGAGAGAGAGAGAGCATGCTCCAGCATGAACAGGGAGAGAGGCAGAGAGAAAGGGAGAAGCAGACTCCCCGCTGAGCCAGGAGCACCATGTGGGGCTCGATCCCAGGACCTGGAAATCATGCCCTGAGCTGAAGGTAGGCGCTTAACCATCTGAGCCACCCAAGCATCCCAAAGGTTTAATTATTAATAGCAATCTCTTTGACCTTAAAAATATTTCCAGTGGAACAATAAATTATACAGTCACCTCATCTGTAAACAACTCTCAGGTCCCCAGGCCCCACTGCCAGTGAGGAAAAATGAGGTCATGTTAGCATAGCCTGGATTCCCCTAGCTTGGAGAGCCTCTCAAGTGTAACTCTGGAAGCTCAGCCCCTCCCCCATCCTTCCCTGCTTCCTCCTCAGAACATCTGAGGGACTCTGGAGCCCACACAGTCTCAGCACCGCAAGCTACTGCTCAGCCACTGCTCTCAACCCTCTTCTGAGGCTGCTGGTCACACCCCAGGGCTGACAGCCCCTCCCCTCCACCTAGGAGCAGTGGCTCCCCTTGGAACTGCTGCTTTGGGGCATAAGACAGCTTCTTTTTTTTTTTTTTTTTTTTTTTTAAGATTTTATTTATTTATTTGACAGAGAGAGATCACAAGTAGTCAGAGAGGCAGGCAGAGAGAGAGGCAGAGAGAGAGGAGGAAGCAGGCTCCCTGCTGAGCAGAGAGCCCGATGCGGGACTCGATCCCAGGACCCTGAGATCACGACCTGAGCCGAAGGCAGCGGCTTAACCCACTGAGCCACCCAGGCGCCCCAAGACAGCTTCTGAGTGGTCCATCATTGTCACAAAGCCCAGATGACCCAAGGAGGCTCACCTCTGACAGGGGTTTGAGTCTCTCCTTTGACTGTAGCTTGATGCATCTGCCCTCCCATGAAGTGAGTGAAGAAACACATTCCCTGTGTCTGGTATACTTTTTTTTTTTTTTTTTAGCTGAACCCCAGAGCAGAATGGCATAGGTGTTAGATGGGTGTGGTTCGTCTCCTATTGTCCACAAACTCTTCCTCCCTCAGGATCACCCACAGGCCCTCACGGTGGCTGGATCAGGTTGGAGTTGGAGAACAGCCTCCAAAATGCAACAGGAAACCCTCGACTTAGCTAATCCTAATGTTCAAGTTCTCTTCCAGAAGTTTCCTCACACTCCATGCAACTGAGGTGACACCAGCAGATGCAGAGGAATTGTAACCTAACTCTGCATGAACCAGGTTTGTCTGCTCTGCACAGTAGCACAAGATCATAAAAACGACTGTGTACACTGCAACCCTACAAAGCCATCTTGATAATCAATGGGAGAACAATTGTTTGGTGACCTTTAAATATTTTTTGTCAAAATGAAAAGCTCTCTTACTGTTGGTTACAAATACATGGGAAATGAAAAATTAGCAAAATTAATGTTTACCTGTTACACTGTGACTCAAAACATTAGAAACACTGAGGATTAAAGTGCTTTCTTTCTTTCTAAAAAAAATACCAAAAGTAGTTTGAATAGTACTCACCTTCTTCCCCTCATAACATAACCTGTGCAGCCAGAACCTCTTCCATGCCTTTGTGTGCCAGCCTTTATTGGCAGTAAATTGTTCTTCTTCAGTCAACTCATGATTGACTTTCTTGTTGTTGTGGCAACTGACTTCAATCCTCTGGTCTGAATGTTAGCCAGATGAATTAGGATTTTGAAATGTTATGGTCTTCGACTGTTAGCCAGATGAATTAGGATTTTGAAATGTTATGGTCTTCGACTGAAAGTAGAAGAAAATATTCAAGTTCAACCTTGAGTGGCTTTAGGTTTCTACTGCAACTAAAATGGAAAGATAATGGTTTGTATTTCTCATTGGACTTTTCCAGGGAGGTTAGCTCCATAGCTTCTCACAGCTCTAGGTCTCCTCTGATCTTCCGCTGCTGTTGCCATTTGCAAGTCTATCCACACCCAATTGCACTGTCGGTGTTGTCACTTTTTGTTTCTTTGCTGTACTTCCGCACTTGTCAGTTAATCCTCTATAGAGTCTCCATTTTTGTAAAATGTCGTGTGGGTTTATCACCAGGAGGCAAGGAGGCAACACAGCCACACACTTTGCTGCCTGTGTGTGAGCTGAGTACCAGAAGCATGGTGATCGGTCACGGACAGACATCGAAAGGAGTGATAGGATAGGTCTCTTCACCATTTGTGATCTGTGGTCTGAAGCAGGCAGTGGGAGATTAAGCGGGCAGTGAAATTAGTGCTTTACGCAACGACAGTCATAAACCACGGGGACAGAAATGGGCACCGGTTTGTTGGGGATTGGTATTATATAATGAAGTCACATTAATTGAAACTTGCCCATATTTTATTTTATTTATTAACATATAAAGTATTATTAGCTCCAGGGGTACAGGTCTGTGAATCACCAGGTTTACACACTTCACAGCACTCACCATAGCACATATCCTCCCCAATGGCCATAACCCAACCACCCTCTCCCTACCCTCCTCCCCCCGGCAACCCTCAGTTTGTTTTGTGAGATTAAGGGTCTCTTATGGTTTATCTCCCTTCCGATCCCATCTTGTTTCATTTATTCTTTGAAACTTGCCCATATTTGAACCACGCAATGCAAAGGCTGTTTTATGAATGTTGTATACCAAATATTTCTGAGCACATTTATGGTACTGCCCTTCAACCACCTTGTGGTTGGATAGGGGCATGTGATTACTTCTGGCCAATGAATTGAGAGCGGAAGTTACATGGGTCACTCCCGTGCCAAAGCATTTGCTTGCCGGTCGGTATTGGCACAGCCCCTGGGAATATCTGAGAAAGTAGCTACTCTGTTAGCCAGAGTCCCTGAGCAACTAAGCTGAGCAAGGGCCTCTGCTAAGATGTCATAGATACGTAGCATAAGCAATAAGCAAACCTTTGTTTTAAGCTATGGAGATCTCAGGTTGTTTGTTTCTGCAACATAACAGCCTGTTCTGATTGACAGAAATATAATTATGAGAGGGTCTGGAAAAAGGAGGATGGGAAACTGGGCAGAAGTCAGAGCCCAGAAATTGGCAGCTAATTGTCAAAAGGGCTCCAAATTCGTGAGGGGTACAGAAAGAATCAGGGGTACGTAGTTAAAACAAACATACTACCTTTATACGGCTAAAAATAAACAGCACAAATACAAAAAATAGGTGTATAGTTCAATAAAGAACTAAAAGGCGAACATACTTATAACCTCTACCCAAATTAAGAGGCAAGAGCAGGTCAGATGCTCCTGCCTGTGCTCCATCCCACCAGACCTAACCCTGCCCCCCGTCAGCTTACCGTCCCGCCCTGTTCTATGATGACCTCCTTCCTCTCCTATGGCCTCATCACCCACTCACTCATTCTTCAACATTGAGGCTTAGTTTCATTTTTGAAATATTTTAAAGTCTCTGAATATACAGATTCCCCGCCTACCCCTTTCCACTCAGGGATTTATTTGCTGTAGAATTTATTTGTTGTCTGCAGTCTCTGTGATGCTCACGATGTGGCAGGTGTCTTCACCCACATGGAGGGGTTTCATCCTGCCTGATGTATGCTGCCTCACTTAACGGATGCCTCCAGGTTTAGCTTTGTGCCATCTGGAGGAGGCCTTAGGAGCTGTGTAGGGAAAAAAAACTGGCAAAAATTCTTCTTGAGATATTTACAGGAGAGCTGGTGAGACCTTGTGACTGGCAGCTTTTAAATGGATCTCCTGTAAGGAAAACGAATCCCATTCTGTACCTGTGGACGATCTCCCAGCAAGGTTCACCAGCTTCCAGGGGAAAATCGGATGGCCATGAATGCCAGGCCTTGGACTTATCTGAAGCATAAGGTTTTACACGGTGTTGATATTGTTATATTTAATTTCTTAATGCATATCATAATATCTCCGTGTCTCCTCTTCAGTATGAAAAGAAGTATGAAATAAGTATGAAAATAACGTGTAGAATTTCCAAATAAAGTAAAATTTGAAGGTACAAAAAAAGGGGAGTTATCTGTCGAGTTTCCAACAGTGTGGGTTTTGCAGCTCATATCCCCTTATTCCCCTGACCCCGTGGTTCCTCTAAATCTCTGGTTGGATATATAGGTTGATCAAAATTGGGTGGCTTTGATTAATTTTTGTAAGACAACTACATGGGCAGTGGTGTGTTTGTTCACCAAAAGGTACATAATCATCTACAACGTGATTTTTTTATGTTGTCAACAATCATTTTTGTTCAATTCCATGTCTATCTGGGCGTTCAGAATTGGCAAAATTCCAATTCAGAACTTCCCTCCTTCTACGATCTGGTTACCTGTGGGGCAGTTCACACAGGAAAGTCTGGGTATGTCCCTTATTTTCCCCCAGGGCTCAAAGCTCTAGCATATCCAGGTAATTTGCTAAGGTTTGAATTTGGCAAAACAGTCATAAAGATGGCCTCCATCAGTCCAGCCTTCTCTCACTATGCCTTCAGTCACTAAGAGTTCACCCCAGGCTCTGTGATCCCTCTGATTTTCCCCCCTGCTCCCCACCTCCTTGAAGCCCACCTTCAAGGAGGTTTTCTCCCCCTTTAGAAGATAAACTGTGGACATCACTCATCGTACAGGCGTCTGGATTTTCAGCCATCCGTCTCCAATATGTGGTCACCATCCTAGTGGGACTGAAAACAGAGAGCCCCGAGCTCAAACCCAGTTTGTGATTATGTTTGTTTGGGCCAGCAACAGTGTTTTTGCTTCTTGCATTGTTTGTTTGTTTGTTTGTCTGAAGCTGAATGAGACTACATTTGGGTAGGGGGGCATTTTCTCTCTGGTTAGCTCAGAGGATGGCACCCCCTCCTACAGAACACCTGCTCTGGTTTCGTTTTTTAAAGATTTTTATTTATTTATTTGACAATTTGACAGAGCGATACAGAGAGAGCACAAGTAGACAGAGCAGCAGGCAGAGGGAGAGGGAGAAGCAGGCTCTCAGTTGAGCTGGGAGCCCAACAGGGTCTTGATCCCAGGACCCTGGGATCATGACCTGAGCCGAAGGCAGCTGCTTAATCGACTGAGCCATCCAGGCGCCCCTGCTCTGGTTTCTAAGTCTCAAAGATAATAGGGGCACCTGCTCAGTTATTAAACGTCTGCCTTTGGCTCAGGTTATGATCCCAGGGTCTGGGGATCAAGCCCCACATTGGGGTCCCGGCTCAACAGGAAGCCTGTTTCTCCCTCTCCCACTCCCCCTGCTTACATTCCCTCTCTCACTGTCTCTCTCTGTCAAATAAGTAAATAAAATCTTAAAAAAAAAAAAACCAACTCTCGGGGGTCCTGGGTGGCTCAGTGGGTTAAAGTCTCTGCCTTCAGCTCAGGTCATGATTCCAGAGTCCTGGGATTGAGCCCCACATCGGGCTCTCTGCTCGGTGGGGAGCCTGCTTCCCCCGTCCTCTCTGCCTGCCTCTCTGCCTGCTTGTGGTCTCTGTCTGTCAAATAAATAAAATCTTAAGAATAAAACAAAAAACCTCTCAAAGATACTTGTGTTGCCACTTCTGTCTTATTGAAACCTTGAAGACAGGTGTTAGTAGCCCATTTTACAGGTGAATGAATGAAGCCCAGCTAAGTAATGAGAAGAGCTGGAGCGAGGCCTGCCTGGAGACAGACGGACAGCATGCTCTCTGGAAAGCAGACAGACAGCATTGGGAGAGCCGGCGACGGGGCCCTCCCTAACCAGCACAAACTAAAACCCACATTCTTTTTTCTTCCCTTTTACAGAGACAGCTCAAGGAAGCATGATAAAATGAGGCCTAAGATAATATTTGGGGGGGAAAGTTTATTTTTTTATGGTCTGTTTGCATTAGACCGTCGGGCGAAGAGAGGCGGTTAAAGACTTGTCCCAAATGGCCGGGCTGGAGAAGCACAAATCCAATGTCAATAGTTGGAAATACAAGTGTTTGGTTTCATTAAACTTCTTTTTAAAAAACATTTCTTCTTTCCTTCTCCTGAGGCAATCCAAGGGAAGGAGATACAGAGCCGGAAAGAGACGGAGGAGGGGGTAGCCAGCTGGGGCCAGGTGAGGCCTTGTCCAGAGGGCCTCGCTCCCCGCTGAGTGTCGTCAGCCAGCCCAGGAGGGTGTTAGCCCCGACCAGGAGTGTCCCGGAGACGTCTGCTGGCCCGGAGGACAGCTGCTAATTGAGAGCGGGGAGCCAAAGTGTCAGCTTTTGTCCAACAGCAAACTTTTAAACAAAACAAAACAAAACAAAAAACAGAGCAATAAGGAACAAATAGTCAAATCGGGGCCAGCACTGGGAAAAGCCACTTGAATCCTGTGTTCTCCTGTGGCCCTTTTTAGCAACAGCTGCTTCCTTTCCTTCCCCAAGGTGGAGGCCACATCAAACAGAAGAGGCCACAGGGAGAAGAGGGCAAGTTGAGAATGTAGGATCTAGTCTCCTTGAACTTTCAGGTTAAAATCCCAGCTCTGAGCCTTATTAACTGGGTCACTTTGCAAATTCTTTGTGCCTCAATTTCCTCATCTGTAAAATGGGGAAATAATAATACCTCGTGGCTGGTGAAAGGATTAAGTGAGAAAATGACTCAGCACAGTGCCTTGCACGAAGTAAGTGTTCAGTAAAAGTTTGTTGTTACTTTACTATTTTTAGAGCTCCTTCTCTCTCTACCTTTGTCCTTCTGTTACATGCCACTTCCCAGCAGTCCCACTGGATTTGTCTAAATAGAGAAATGCAGCCAGAAGAGTGAAAACACAGGTTCTCTTCCAAGGTATTTTGTACACGGTATACCAAGACCCTCTCTCTCAGTCGGTTTCTACACAGTCCCATGGACAGTGTGCCCTTAACCTCATCCACACACCGTAGTGGATCACCCTCTTCAGCTCCAACCCCAGATCGAGGCCCACACTGTAAAAAAAATGCTTTCTGTTTAAAAAAAAAAAAAAAGTCAACCCAAGTGCATATAAGAAGATGGGAGATATACTGACCACACAGCTAAAAAGTCGAGGAGGAGGTCTATCTTCAAGCATGTCTTGATTCAGGGTCTTGCAAGAAGCCGCTAGCACTTGATGTCATCTCTCGGTCTTGTGTCCTCTATGCTGGTGCCATTCTCAGGCAGATTTGGCACTTCCAGTGGCAAGAGGTTTGCATTGCCAAGTGAACTCCAGGTTTAAGCCCAGTGAGAAAGAAAACATTCCTCTCTCCTAACAGCTCTAGCAGATCTTATGTGTGTTCCTTGGCTGTCTTTGGGTCGCGGGTCCATCCCTGGACCAATGTTGTGGTTGGGTGACAGAGGAAGAAGTGTGGCTCTCCCACTTGTAACTCAATGGACAGTTCCTGGCTTGATGAAGGGGAGAGGGGTTCTTCCCCGAAAGAGATCAGGGTGATCTCCAAAATAAGGAAGGAACTCCAAGCCCAGCGAAGGCCCATCACACACACACACATCTTCCAAAAGCCATCTCCAACAATTCTAGCAAAATCTCTCCTCTGAACTCCTGACCCGGTTCTTCAGAGTGCCTCTGATGCTGGCAATGTCTTTTGCTGGCATCTTTGGTCAGGAGTAAGTCTTGCAACATTAGCTATTCTGTGCAACACTTCTGTATGAAAACTGTTCCTGTCCTTCATTTGGCAATGAATCTGGTGCTGTATCCTTGTTCTGCATTGCTATGTCTCTCTTACTGATCCTGAACTTCGTGTTGTATGTGTATGTCTTACCTGTCCTTCAGGATAGGAAGCAAGAATGTTCTTGTCTGGCGCCTTCTGTACAGTAATTGCTTGATCAATGTTGTTTAAGAACTGAAGGGCAATTCTTCTCTTATGTCTTCTATGGGTTGAATGCCAGTAGATGCTAAACAATATTGCTGGATACCTAGATTTAGAACGAACACCGAATGTACTTTGGACTTTGATCTGAGCGTCCCTAGAGCCCCAGCCTGCCCCCCACCCCTGTCTGGGGCTGGAGGCAGGAGGTCCTGTAGAAAGACCAGCAAAGCCCAACCCAAGGGACAGTAGAGCGCTTAAAAAACAAACAAAAAGCTGTATCTCATCTTTCATCCCTCCATGAATAGAGATTAAGGCAGGGCAGGTCTTTAGCAGGTGGATGAAACAAATCCACAAAATAAGAGAAATACCTGAAGGGTGCTGAACCAGTTTGGACACTTTGTTCTAAGCCTTTGCCATTACCTGCAATGATTACCTGGCAAAGCTCCTGGACATCCGGAGATAGCTCAGTCCTAGGCTCGAGACTCCTCTCCAGGACCCAGCTGGGGCTTGACTCCAGTGCAACCCAAGCTGAGCTCTGGGCAAGGCCAGAAGGAGAGAGAGTCTCCAGGGACACTGATCAGCCCTCAGCCAAGGGAGAGGAGAGCCAGAAAGGCAGGAGGCTGAAGTGTTTCCGGTTCTCCTCAATTCTCTTTACCAGAGGGAGGGGGCCCCTGCCAGGTGGGCAGGAACTAGTGACCAGGTCAACACGGCCCCTGCCCCTCAGGAGAGCTCCAGCAGTTAACTGCCACCTGCTAGCCAACACCCCTGCCATGGGGGCTTAGGCAGATGGAGCAGGGGTGCCAGGGGCAGGGACACGGTCTTATTCTCCTTGAGCGATTGCTAGGACTTCGAGAAGACTTCAGATCCGATCCCTGTTTCATTATTTTCTAGCTTGGTGACCCCAAGCAACCTCTCCAGATCTGACTGCACTCATCTTAGAAGGGGTGAGGTTAGACAAGCCCCCTGCCTGCTGTAAGTCAGGGGACAGTCAATTCTGATGCTATGCTATCACCTGCCTCCTCTCCTCACCCACAGGCCACATCCAGAGGATGTCTGGTTTCCCAGTGGCCAGTCAAGGCCATATCTGCCCTCCAGCTTGTGCTATGGAGCAGTCGGGCAGTGCTGCCCAGCAGTGAAGGGCAGGGCTCAGGAGCCACACTGGTGTGTCAGGTCCTAGCTCGACACAACAGACCTCCCTTCTGTAAAATGGAGAGAACTCCTCTCCTGCAGAATTCTTACGAGGACTCGATGAGGTGATGTAGGCAGAAGGTCTCGGCACGGTGCCTGGCACTGGGTCAGGACAGGGTGAGGGCTGGCTCTTGGTGCCCTGAGTGCTCAGGAGCCCACAAAGCTTGAAAAATCGCCATCTGAGCTAATAAAAGGTCCAGGGTGTTGCTTCCAAAAGCCTCGTCCCACTGAAAGTTGAGCCTGGTGCAGACCTGGGGCCAGGAAGGGATGGCCTTGGCCGCTGGCTCCCTCCCTCCCACCCTCTGGCAGGTGAGAATCGGTCAGCCCCAGGGCCTGGAGATGAGAGCCCTTCCCAGCCTCCAGCTCCAGAGCGTGGTTGGCAACGTGATGCCCACACTGACCGGCCGCACCCCACCTCTGCCCTGTGGGGCCTGGCAGGCCGGATGTGGCCTCCTTTCCCAGCCGGCGCATGCCAGATGGCTTGATTACCGTGGGTGCATTTCAGGCCTCCTTGCTATTATCAGCTTCTCACTTTCAGCCGCTGGATCAGGGGCAGGATCCCTCCCTTCCTCCCTGTGCCCCATCACTGGGGGTTTGTTTTCACGGCAGCCTGGTCTGCACAGGGCAGCCACGTCCGTTCCTAACCCAGGCTTCTCCAGGCGTGTCCGCGCAGACCCACCCGGATGCTGTCCTACCTCCCCTCCACTGGAGGCCCACATCTGCCTCCCAGGATCTGTCTGGAGTGAGGCTTGACAGGTGAGGAAGGGGCTCGGTCCCAACGGTCCAGTCCAGGTCGCTTCCAGGTCACTGAAGAAAGCATCTTGCCTGGGGCGATGACCAGCACCCTGGGGAGGATAAAAGAGGAGAAAAATATAGAGAAGGAGAAAGCCAGGGTTTACACCAGAATCAAAGGTACAGGATTTACAACATTTGCACACCGCCCCCCTGCCCTTTTTTCACATAGTGCCCCCCCACTCCCCCACCGTACCCTTCACTGTCCCCCAGAGCTGCCCTATGGCAATACCTCTGGTGGGTCCTTCCCTCCTGATCATGCCTTCCCAAATGGACCCCCGCCATACTCAGGTCAGTGCAGCAACCTTATGTGGTACGAATTCCTGAAGACAGCGTGAGGGATGGGACCTCACCTTTGAATACACAAACAAACAAAACATTCTTTCATCAGAAAGCACCAGAAGAAGTCCCTCCAGGGGGGTGGGACACTTCAGCAGCCGGTCCCTTTCTCTCCCCCAACGTGTTTATCCTCATTGCCACCATGTCACCTTGGCTGCCTGGCTCTCCTGCCCAGGTGTGGGCTGCACCCCTGTCGGCCCCCCTTTTGCAGAGCTCAGACGGGCTGGAATTCTCTAAAAATAGCTTCACAGAAAATCAACAAAGTGAACAAGAGAACACAAACGGCTGAACAACAGATAATTCTTGCCCAGTGCGGGTACTTAATCCTAAAACAACCAAAGTCCTGCCACCCCTGGGCTGGCCAGATCTCGGTTCCTCCCTGCCTACTTCCTGCACCTGCCAGAAAAGACCCTCTCAGGTAAAGCTTTCTGCCCACCCCGCTCACCACTCCCTACCAGCCAGGCAGCAGTGGGTATGAGAAAAGGCAGGTGTTCACAGTGCAGCAAGCAGCTGGCCTTGGGTCTGACCTGAGCTCAAAGGGAAGGTAGGTCCCTAGGCCCCCTAAATTGGAGTGGAATCCTGCTGGGTGAAGCAGCCCCCCCATTTGGTGTGACCCCTGGAGATGGGCCCTGACTGGGGGAGGGGAGCTGGTGTGATCAGAATTGGAGCCATGGCCAAGCTCTAGACATGGGGAGAGGGCCCCTGGCTCCAGCTCTATCTCTGTGACTCTGACCATACGCCATCTTTTCTGGGGTCTCAGGGCTTCCCCAGTGCTCAAAGGAGGAAGTCGGAGGAGGGAACCTCCAATGTCTCTTCCACTTCTAGCACAGTTCCATTTTGCACTCTCCGCCTTCAGCCACCAGTTCCCAGAGAAAAACTGCAGTCGGTCAAGCTGAGTTGGGTATAGTACCTCGGGAAAGGTGTCTATTCCCAACACCGGGCTGGCAGCTAACTGTCCTGAATGTTAACCAGGTACCAGAGACCATCAGAGCCACTTTGCAGGCACGGACTCATTTCCTCCTCACACAAGACCTGAGCGAAAGGGCATTGTATCCCCATTTCGCAGATGAGGAAACTGAGGCACAGAGAGGTTAAACAACCTTTTTTCCTGATCTGAGCTGAAACCAAGAATTAGATGCTCAACTGACTAAGCCACCCAGGCACCCTGTTAAAAATAACTTTGAAAAATATTGCACTGAGGGGGAGGGGCGGCTGGGTGGCTCAGTCAGTTAAGTTTCTGCCTTTGTTTCAGATCATGATCCCAGGGTCCTGGGATCGAGCAGGCTCCTGCTCACCGAGAAGCCTGCTTCTCCTTCTCCCTCGCCCCTCTCTGCCCCACTCCATGCTCCCTCTCTCTTGCGCTGTCTCTCTGTCTCTCTCTCAAGTAAATAAGTAAAATCTTCCCCCAAAATATCAGTACTAGGATGGATATCATTTATTGAGCATCTACTATACCCTTACTAGGTGCTTTACATATCACCTCATTTTATCTGTACAACACGCCTGAGGGAGGCTACGGTGCCATTCCATCTAACTTATAGGCAAGGAAACTAAGATTCTGAGGATAAATAACGCGAGGACCCACAAGTGGTATTAGAGCTGATATGTAAACCCAGGTAACACCGAAACCAAACTTGGAGAAGAGGGTAGAGAAATCTGAGAAGGCTAGAACAAGCTGGGACAAACTGGGGTGTGAGGCCGTTCACACCCCTACCTGTGCTCACCAACTTCCAAATTCTGTGTTTGCATTTCGTCATACCTCTCCTTGCATTTATGTTTTCCCCCTGTTTCGCAGCCGACCAGCAGCTTTCGGCCTCACCCTTCCACTAATATCACTACCTCTGCCTCTGTTCGTCTAAGACACCTCGCCACCCTCTGCTGTACAGGAGGACGGGCTGTCAGGATTTGGGGGAGGAGGAGGGCTCGGAGTCTGCCAGCCTAATTCTGTTCTGAGGGAGAGAGAGGCCCAGATCTCTCCTAAAGTTAACTGCCAAGCAAACAGCAACTGCTGGTCCTGCCGGGGACCTGAATGTCCCCAAAAGAACCTCAGGAAGGTTGGGTAGGCAACTCCATGGGGTGCCAGGCCTCATGGATTACTAGTTTATCCCAGTCTCAGGTGACGTCCTGTGTGAGCATGTCAGGGTAGTGAGTTTCTTTTGCTTCTTAAATCACAAAGTGTCCATTGACCCAGAAACCAAGACACTCCACTTTCGGGCCACTCAGGAAAGCCAAGCACGCCCATGTCTAGGCCACTGCACTCATGGCCAGTTGTAGCCTCCTGAGACATCAGCCTAGCCCCAAAGGTCACATGCAAGTACAAAGCGTCCTTAAAACCTCACAGGGAAGGGCTTGGGCAAAGTCACCAGATGCTACAGGTTGTGACTTGGGGCAGGGCAGGGGTGCAGGTTGGATGGATTTTCTGTGTGTGTGCCCCATGACTTGCTGTCCCTACCGCATATCCCCCAAAACATTTTCCCTGTCATTCTGTTTCCCCAGGTCCTGCAGCCAGCCACTGACCACAAATACCCAGAAGATGTCTCCTGCTGAGCTGTAACTCCTTTCAGGGGACCCTGAACAGCTAACACTGCCCCAAAGAGCAAAATCCATGGGCATTCCAGACCTCAGGAAAGATTTTAAAGCAGATCAGTCTTCCCAAACACATCTTTAATCATGTCCAAGAAGGGTGGCCTCTGCCTGCTGGCCTATTTAAAAGATAGGCTTTCACATTCTTGGGAAAGTCACGATGGCCCAGAATCGCCAGAGGACTTTGGTGTCAACTCTCTAGGCCCTGACTCTTGAGTCTGCCGTGACCCAGCCATGTGACCTTTATCAATTGGAGACAGTGATGGTACCAACCTTTGGTTACTGAAGAGAATTAAATGGGATGAAGAACATTAGGTACTTTGGACACTGCTTAGTAGCAAGGTCCTGTTCAAGAAATATCAGTTGTCATTACTGCACACACAGACATTGGTAGCCAACCACAGTACCTTTTCCTAAAAACCTGACTCCTCAGACCCAGTATAGAAGAATGGGTAGCCACTACCTGCCATTGGCTATTGGCCAAGGATAGCATCTAAGACAAAATCTATTTGCCATCAGTGTCCTACCTTTTTCTTAATTGGCAAGTAGTGCACATCCCCTGTGTCTGAGCTGGGCTCTTCCCCCCCCTCCCCAACTTCTCCACCCTTGTCTCCTATTGTGCCAGTACTAGGCCACCCTCCTCAAAATACACACACACATGCACTTTGGATCCAAAACGGGTCCCTGATTTCCCCACACACCATTCTAATCAACTTTATTGAGATATAATATATATATGCTATACTGTTCACTATACATTTTGAAGTGTATATTTCAGTGGCTTTTAGTATATTCAGAGCTATGCATACATCACCATGATCAATTTTACCATATCTCATTACCCCTCCAAAAAATCCATATGCCTCTTAACCATCACTTTCCAAACTCTACTTCCCTCTGTCTGTCAGTCCTAGGCATCCACTTATCTACATTTTGTCTCTATCAGTTTGCCTATTCTGGACATTTCATATAAATGGAATCATACAATATGTGGTCCTTCTCACTTAGCCTGAGTTTTTCAAGTTCCATCCACTTTGTAGCATGTGTTAGTATTTCATTTCTGTTTATGGTTGAATAATACTCCATTGTATAAATATAGCACATTTTATTTATTGATCTATCAGTTGAGGGATAGACACTGGGGTTGTTTCTGCTCTTTGATTCTTGTGAATAACGCTGTTATGAACATTTATGTAGAAGTCCACATTTATGTGGACATGTATTTTCACTTCTCAAATAAATATCTAGGAGTGGAATTGTTGGGTCATATGGTATATGTTTAACCACTTGAGGAACTGCCAGAATGTTTTCCAAGACAGCTGCACTATTTTAAATTTCTACCAGCAGTGTATGAGGATTTGATTTCTTCATATCCCTGCCAACACTTGTAATTATCTATGTTTTTTTATTAAAGCTATCCTAGACAATAATAATCAGGTGTGAAATGGTATCTCATTATGGTTTTAATTTGCATTTCCTGATGAGTAATGAGGTTGAACATCTTTTTATGTGCCTATAATCATCTGTATATTTTCATTAGAGAAGTGCCTATTACGATCCTTTGCCCATTTTTAAATTGGGTTGTCTTTTTATTATTGAGTTGTAAGAGTCCTTCATATATTCTAGATACAAATCCCTTAACAGATACATGATTTATTTTCTTTTTTCTTTTTAAAGATTTTATTTATTTATTTGACACACACACACACACACACACACAGAGAGAGAGAGAGAGAGAGGGGTAATACAAGCAAGGAGAGTGGGAAAGGGAGAAGCAGTTTTCCTGCTGAGCATGGAGCCCGATGTGGGGCTCGATTCCAGGACGCTGGGATCATGACCTGAATTGAAGGCAGATGCTTAATGACTGAGCCACCCAGGTGCCCCAGATACATGATTTGTAAAAAATTTCTCCCATTCTGTGAATTGTCCTTTCACTTTCTTACTGTATTCTTTGAAATACAGAAGTTTTTAATTTTGAGTAAATTTTGTATGTGGTATGAGGTAAGGGTTCAACTTCATTCTTAAACATGTAGATATCCAGTGGTCCCAACACTGTTTTAAAAACAATTCTTTCCCTAATTTAATTATCTGCATAGCCTTGTCAAAAATCATGTGGCCATAAAGTTGAGAGTTTATTTCTGGACTCTCAATTCTGTTCTATTGATCCATATGTCCATCTATAGACCAGTACCACAGTGTCCTGATCACCTTTGTAGTAAGTTTTGAAATCTGGCAATATAAATCTTCCAACTTTGTTTCTTGTTTTCAAGTTTATTTTGGATAATATGGATCCCTTCCTTTTTCATATGAATTTTAGGATCAGCTTGTCAATTTCAGCAAAGAAAACAGCTGGAATTTTGATAGGGATTATGTTGAATCAGTATATCAATCTGGGAGTGTTGCCACCTTAATAATATTATGTCTTTCAATCCATGAGCGTGGGATGCCTTTCCATTTATTTAGGAGGAAATTCTTTAGTTTCCTTCCACAATATTTTGTAGTTTTCAGAGCATAAATTTTGCCCTTCTCTTGTCATGGGTGGTTTCTTTTTTTTTAACAACTGATAATCAATTTAGGAATTTTTTTTCTTAATTGAGTTTTCAGTTTACTCATTGTTACTATATAGAAATACAATTGATGTTTGTATATTTTTCACATATCCTGAAACTTTGTTAACTCATTAGAGCTAATAGTTTTTCATGGGTTATTTAGGGTGTTCTCTATATAAATCATGTCATCTGCTTCCTTTCCAATCTTGATGCCTTTAATTTTTTTTCTTGCCTCACTTCCCTGGCTATAATGTTTCATAAAATGTTGTATATAAGTGATAAATAGATATCCTTGTCTTGTTCTTAATCTTACAGGGTTATACTCAGTCTCTTACCATGAAGTATGTTAGGTGTCAGGATTTGTAGATGCTTTTTATTAGATTGAGGAAGTTCCCTTCTATTCCTGGTTTCTTGGGTGTTTTTAACCATAAAGAAGTGTTGAATTTTGTCAAATGCTTTTTCTCTGTCTATTGAGATGATCATAAAGTTTCAGTCCTTATTCTGTTTATGTAGTGTATTACATTAATTGATTGTCAGATGTTAAGCAACCTCATATTTCTGGGGTAAATCCTACTTG
Organism: Mustela lutreola; assembly: GCF_030435805.1. Lineage (NCBI taxonomy): Eukaryota > Metazoa > Chordata > Mammalia > Carnivora > Mustelidae > Mustela > Mustela lutreola. The sequence goes on along the minus strand of NC_081298.1, from coordinate 67,792,006 downwards.
GTCATATACATAATCCTTTTTACATATTGCTGGATTCAATTTGCTAATATTTTGTTGAGGACCTTTGCATCTGTATTCCTAAGAGATATTGGTCTGTAGTTATCTTTTTTGGTCATGTCTGTGTCTGGTTTTGGTATCATGGTAACACTGGCTGCATAGAATGAGCTGAGAAGTGTTTCATCCTCTTCTGTTTTTGGAAGAGTTTGCGAAGAATTGGTATTAGTTAATTTAATTGTTGGTAGAATTCACCAGGAAAGTCATCTGGTCGAGGGATTATCTTTGTGAGAAGTTTTAAAATTACTAATTCAATCTCCTTACTTGTTTTAGGCGTATTCAGATTTTCCATTCTTCTTGAGCCCATTTTGGTAGTTTGTGTCTTTCTAGGGATTTATCAATTTCAGTGAAGTCATCTACTATTCTGTCATACAGTCATTCATAATGTTATTTATAGCCTTGCATTTCTGTAAAGCCCATAATATCCATTCTTCAATTTCTGGTCTTAAGTATTCTGCGTCTTCTTTTTTTCTTGATCAGTTTAGCTAAAAAGACTTGTCTATTTTATTCACCTTCTTAAGGAGCCAACTTTTAATTTTGTTGATTTTCTCTGTTGTCTTTCTATCCTCTATTTCCTTAGCTTATGTTCTAATCATAATGGTTCCTTCCTTCTGTTTGCTTTGGCCTTAGTTTGCTCTTCTTTTTCCAGTGTTTTAAGGTGCAAGTTTGGGTTATTTATTTGAGGTCTTTCCTCTTTTTCAGTGGAAGTGCTTATAGCTATAAAATTCCCTCTAAGCACTGTTTTGGTATGCTTGTTCCATTTTACTCCTCTTAGAGTATCTTCTAATTTCCCTTGTGACTTCTTTGATCCATTGGTTATTTAATAGGGTGTTATTTAATATCTGTGTTATTTGTGACTTTCCCCAATTTTTTCTTATTATTAATTTCCAATTTCATGCTATTGAGACCAGAGAATGTATTTTGTATGATTTCCATCCTTTTAAATTTACTGAGCTTTGTTTTAAGGCCTGGATACGGTCTATCCTGGAGAATGTTCCATGTATGCTTAAGAAGAATGTGTATTCTGCTCTTGTTCAGCAAAGTTTTCTGTAGATGTCTATTACCCATGCACATTTTATCTCTTCTCATTAATTCCCGTTCCCAGAATGCCTTTCCCCTTATCTCCACAGAGCTGAAGTATATCCATTACTTAAGTCCTAGAGTAAACCTTACCTCCAATGCTGTGTAAACTGCTTTGGAAAACTGAAAATAAAGAAAACGGCTGCATTCATTATCTAATGCTGCATCACAGATTACCTCAAAACTCGGTGGCTTTAAACAACAAACATTTGTTTCTGCAGTTTCTGAAGGTCAGACATCCAGGAGCAGCATGGCTAGAAGGCTCTTAATCAGCCTCTCCTGTGAGGTGATAGTCAAATCGTCAGCCAGGGCTACAGTCATCTGAAGGCTTGTCTGAAGAATGGTCTGCTTCTGAGATCATTCGTGCGGCTGCTGCCAGTCCTGTTTCTTACTGGCTACCAGCTAGAGAATTCAGTTTCTTGACACATGAGCCTTTCTACAACATGGCAGCTGGCTTCTCCTAGAGCAAAGTAATCTAAGAGAGAGCCAGCAAACAAAAAAGAACCACCCATGACAGAAGTCATAGTCTTTTACAAGCTAGTCTCAGAAGTGAGATTCTGCCATTTGCTTGCAACTACACAGACAAATTCTGTAATAGTGTAGCAGAGGGTTATACAAAATGTGTAAGTACTAGGACCTGGGGATCGTTTCAGGCCATTCTTGAGACTGACTGCTGGAACTTGCAAATGAATTTTTCAGAGTAGCACAACACTGATACCTAAATCCAGTAAACATGGCACACAAAATATAAAACTACTGGCCAAACTTACAAATGAAGATTGAGGCAAAATTACTAAATTAATTGTTAATAAACAGATTCATGTGGTACATTTGAAGAATGATAACCACACGTAAGTGGGATTTATTCTGGGAATGCAAGGATAGTTCAATGCTAGAAAATCTATTAATATGACTCACTATACTTGAAAACTCTAAGGAGAAAAACTGATAATTTATTACAAGCTGACAAAATATTTGAATAAAATTAAACACTCATTCTAGATTAAAGAAAAACTTAATAAAAGAAGAATAGATAAATTCTTTTTTTGGCATGATAATGTGTATCTTCCCAAAAGTCAGCATCTTACCTATCAAAGGAAAACACTAAAAGCAGTTCCATTAAAGACAGACAAAAAGACAAGAATGCCCATTACCTCACTCTTTAAAGAGCTCTGCAGATACAAGACAATTTAAGTAGGCAAGAAATTAGAATTAGGAAAGAATTTAGAGGTGTAAAATACAAAACTAAGAGGCAAAATTATCACGATCTATAGAATTATCATAATTATGATGTATAATTATCATGAACACATATCCGGAAAGCCTAAGAGAATCTACTGAGTTGCAAACAAAAGATATGGGTAATGAAGTCAGTTACAAAACTCATATGTAGTTAACAATAGCCTTTTACATATAAATATCACCCAGTTAGAAGGCACAGTGGAAGGATTTCTAACAGCAACTAAAGTATAAAATAGTCTGGAATAATTCTCAAAATGTGCGAGAAATATATGAAGAAAACTTCAATATACACGTGTAGTGACAGATGGTAATTACAATTATGGTGGTAAGCATTGTGTAATGTACAGAATTATTAAATCACTCTGCTGTACACCAAAACTAATATAGTATTGTGTGTCAACAATACTTCAGTAATAATAATTTTAAACAACAAAAAAAATGTTTAAGAAGGGGGAGGTGGGGAGGAGAACACAGGGAGAGGGAGAGAGAGAGGGAGAGAGAGAATCTTAAGCCGGCTCCCTGCCCAGCAGGGAGCCAGGTATGAGGCTAGATCTCACGACCCTGAGATAACGACCTGAGCAAAAATTAAGAGTTGGATATTTAGCCAACTGAGCCACCCAGGTGCCCTTAAAACAAACTTTTAACATACAAAAGAGACTTGAAAAAATACAGAGCTATGCCATATTCTCAGAAAGATTCATCACTGCAAAAATGTCAATTCTCTGCTCAGTTGCTTTATAAATTCAACACCATCTCAATAAAGATGCCTACAGGACATTTTTTGTGGTAGAACTAGAAAAGCTAATTCTAAAAGTGAACAACTGAGTCTACCTATGAACACTGAAAAAAAAGAATAATGAGCAAGCTTTGTGGGGAGAATTAAGAAAGCAGGGCTCCAGGCCAAACTCTGCCCTAACAAACTGAAGGACCATTCATCATTTCTGTTGGGGCTTTGGTTTTCTCATCAGCAAAGTGATGCACCCAGGCTAGAGGGGGTCTAACCTTTCTTTCAGCTCTAGAATTTTCTGACTGATTCTGTTGTAAGACTGTTCGTTCAAATACTGCAGACTTGGATGCAGCCATGTCTCCTCCGAAAGAGTCCAGGGCGCCTAAAAAAGTGTTTGGAAAGTATGTTAATTTCTGCGTACCAGGGAAGTCCTTTGCTAAAAAGTGGCTTTATTCTTACCTTTATCCCCATGTTGTCCCTGGAATTGCTTCATAGGATTTAGTCCATTGATGTGACATCTCCATTACCTGCCCTCCTGAGGAAGTAAGTACAGTATTGGGATTTTAGGGCTGCTCCCCTCTGATCTTTTCTTAGGAGCCAGTCTGAATAAAAGAAAGGAGAAGATGGGGAGACTCTGTAGAGTCTGTAGAAAGGTGAACGACCGGAGCAAAGCAAAGAGAAAGCAGAGACACGGAACATCGGTTCCTCCTAGCCCCAGAAAGTCCATACAGCAAACTCAGAAGGCACAAGAGCCATCCTGAGAGGACAGTGGAATTAAATGAATCACTATCTTCACTGCGAAACAAATGCATTATAGACCGAGTTCATATTTATCGCTTTCAACGGAGCAGAATGATTTGCACATGGAGAAAAGGAAAGCTTCCTCTTCTCTCCTCTCCCCAGTCGGGAAAGACCTTCTGGGAAAGAGAACGTTTGAAAGAGTTTCTCAAAGGAGAGGGTGGAAGATGCTTGGCAAACTTGTTAGGGTGTGCTTTCTCCAAAATCAAGAGAAGGCAGGGAAGAGGTGGGGGTAGCAGAGAGCAGTGAGGAATCCTTCCCTTGAGAAAAAAAGGCATAGACGTGCTGGGGAGAGAAGATGCTAGCCCAGGAGGGCAAGGACAGTGAAAGGCTCTGTGTGGGTTACCATAGAATGGGCAGAACGGTTCTTCGGAGGGTGGTCTGATTTCCCAGTAGCAGGTCTCCGCATGGGCGTTTGGGAGGGGACACGCTGGCGGACTGGTGTAGCTCCCTTTGATATCATTGCAGGCCATCGGGAGAACAGTCTGACCATGTCTAAGTGTCCCTTATCTTGCCCCAGTGGCCAGGCTTGAATTCAGGTGAACTCAGGTGTTGACCAAACTCCTGCCAGGAGTCCAGCCCTACCCCTTGGCCTGTGTTGAACAGAAGGGAAGCCAGGGGAGAGGGTCCTTGCTGGTAAGGGGTTCATAGCTGGACAAACAAGAAATTGCATATTGGAAAGTGGTATTATTCCTAGAATTAAATATAAAAATGAGTGGAATGGCAAGCAAGTTAGGAGCTGAGGGGGAACAGGGAGGGGGCAGGAGGTGGGTGGCCAGGGGGGACTTGACCGAGGAGGTGGAACTTGACCCCAGTGTGCATCTAAGAGAACAAAGTCCCTCTGCTTTCCTCCATGCCCCGGGCTATGAGGGGAACAAGACAGAGGCCCCAGGGGCGGAAGAAGTAGCTATTTTCTGGAAGCTTAGAGGTGAGGCTTTAAGTGAGAACTTTCTCTGGTCCTATCTTTCTCAGGGCTGTTTGTTTGAAAAGGGAGTAGATTTTCCTGTTACAACAGCCAAAAAACCAAAATAAATCAAGAAAGGAACTGCAAGCGGGGACCTGGAAATGAAGTTAAAATATCTAGGCTTAGTGAAGACACCACAAACTGGTTTTCTCCTCAAAGTGGTGTTCAACCTAGACTAGACTGCTCTCATGGATCTGGGGACATATTCTTCTCCCTGACAACTCCACCTACCCCGCTTCCCACCCCATTTCCTCCAAAAACCTTTTGCAGATGGTGCCTCTCCATTCCCAGAACCAGTCTGGAGCAGTGATTAAAAAGATCAGAATTCCGGGAACCACTTTTTTTTTTCCCCTTCTTGGCCACCTTGGCAAATGCTTAAGCTACACAAAGATGCAGTGAATCATTTAAAAGTGACAATCAAGATGCTGGAGAGAAATTAAGAATTCCACTAGGCATGGGGCCAGTCCACCAAAAAAAAAAAAAAAAAGAAAGAAAGAAAGAAAAAAGTGGTTGTTTGGGAAAAAATAGGATTCTGTGAACACTTTTAGGGAACCTTCCTGACCCATAGGTGCTCAGACCTCTGTTCCCTCCCTGGTTCTCTGCATAGTACAGGGTGGGAAGTTAGACTTTAAAGTAGGAATAATGAAAGACTGGCCTGAAGAGTCCTCTGTATGACACCCCAGATTCCACTGACAGGACATCCCATTATCTTTTCCCCATTTCTGTCTTTTTCAATTTTTCCGGATGCTTGAGAGGTTCTCCCAGGATGCCGAGGGGAAAGACAAGGAGATTAAGATTAAAACAAAGAGAGAGACTGTAATAGATGTAAGACACAGATAAGAGACACCATACTTCTGAATTACAGGTGATTTGAACAAGAAACTAATCAAAGTACTGACCTAAAAAACAGTTTATATAAACGGGAAAGACTCCTGCATTCCAGATGGTATTAGTTTCCCAAGGTGGCTAGAACACATCGCCATAAATTGGGTGGCTTAAAACAACAGGGATTTTTTTTTTCCTCCCACCGTTTTGGAGGCTAAAATCAACATGTCAACAGGGCTTTCCTACAGAAGGCTCTAGGGAAGAATCTTTCCTTGCTTCTTCCAGCTTCTGGCGGCCCTGGGTGAGCCTTGACTTGTGGTAGGGTCACTCCAACCTCAGTGTTCCTCACTTGGCCTTCAACTCTGTGGTGTCTGTGGGTTCTCTCTTCACAAGGACGCCAGTCATTGGCTCTAGGGTGCCCGAAATCCAGGGTGAATTCGTTTGTAGCCAGTTGTATCTTTAAAGACCATATTTCCAAGTAAGGTCTCATTCTGACGCTCCAAATAAATGTGAATTTTGAAGGGACATTATTCAATTGACTGCACAGAAAAAATCAGTGAAGAGACTGATAAGTAGACACATATTGGCAAGAATCTAGAAATAGAAGGATGGAGGGAAAAAATATTCTACAAGTCAAATGATGAAGAATCAGACAGTCTTCTTTAAGCATCTCAACAATAGCAAGAGATGATAAAGAAAAGTGACAGCGATGCCTGGGTGGCTCAGTGGGTTAAGCCTCTGCCTTCGGCTCAGGTCATGATCTCAGGGTCCTGGGATTGAGCCCCGCATTGGGTTCTCTCCTCAGTGGGGAGCCTGCTTTCTCCTCTCTCTCTGCCTGCTTCTCTGCCTACTTGTGAACTCTGTCTGTCAAATAAATAAATAAAATCTTAAAAAAAAAAAAAAGAAAAATGACACATCTCCAAGGTTTTAAGGGAAAGACAGTTTAATTTAGCCAAATGGTAGCTTTATCATTCACTTATAAATGCTCCAGAAAAGACATTCCTAAACGTTCTCAGGAATATCTTTCCTGAGAAAATTGCTTCAATGGAGAGGTGAAGTTTTTAAATGAGCTAAAGAATGGGTTGCTAATAATATATGGGATTATTGGTAAGCATTGAAGATGTTTAAGCATACAACTAAGTTTAAATGATTACTGTAAATATAGCTTCAAAGCATGTAATCTAAACAGCAAGTAATATTTAAGGGGAACATAAATAGTGTAGAATGTCCACAATATAATAGTGATATGTTGGTTCCTCATATCCCAGATCACACAACACACACATAGAAGAAACAGATAGGAAAAGGTAGAGAACAGTAAAAGAATGTGAGTTTTTTCATATCACACATGGCTATTCAGGATTTAAAAATAATTCTCAGTTCTGGTGTTTAGAAGAAATATGGATTCAGGTATTTTATGGTAGATTTATAATTGGTAAAATGATGTGTGTGTGTGTGTGTGTGTGAGAGAGAGAGAGACAGAGACAGAAAGAGCACGCACACAGAGCAGCTAGTTCCTTCCTCTTTGTTTTATAGGAGGTCATGCCTCACCCTCCACCCCACAGCTTTATTGAGGTATAATTGTCAATAAAATTTGTGTTTAAGGTGTACAACTTGATCTGTTATATGTATACATTCTTAAATAATCACCATATTCAAGCTGATTAACAATGCCATCAACTTACATAGTTACCATGCTCTTTTCTTTTTTCTTTCTTCCCTTCCCTTCTTTATGTGTGTGTATATGTGTGATAAGTACACTTAAGATCTACCCTCTTCATTAATTTCAAGTATATGATACAGTATTACTAACTATAGTCACCATGCTGTGCATCAGATCCCCAGAACTTATTCATCTTGCACAACTGAAACTTAGTACCACTTGACAAGTGCCTCCCCAGTTCTACCAGGAGGTTACGTCTACAGAACCTGTTCTTTGTCCCCTTTGTTACTGCAGTCCTTTTTTTTTTTTTTAAGATTTTATTTATTTATTTGACACACAGAGAGAGATCACAAGTAGGCAGAGAGGCAGGTAGAGAGGGCAGGGGGTGGGGAAGCAGGCTCCCCGCTGAGCAGAGAGCCCAATGCAGGACTCAATTCCAGGACCCTGAGATCAAGACCTGAGCCCAAGGCAGAGGCTTAACCCACTGAACCACCCAGGCGCCCGGTGCTGCAGTCCTTTCACATTCCCCTAGCCCTGCAGGCCGCTCATTTCCCCTGCCTTCATATCCAGCCTCTGCACATTCCCGTGGGCAAAAGGAGAGGGGCAGGTGAAGGAGGTCCGGACGAGGCCATGGACGTTAGGCTCTGCTCTTCGTACTTCCCCCCTCCTACTTCACCACCTAAATTGGTTGGGCTGAGCAGAGGTTGGGGCAGGAACTTCCAAGACCTTTGAAGGGACATCTGTGCTGTTTCTAATTTCTTGTTATAATCAACAATGTGATAGTGAATATCTCTATACATGTGTTTTCTTTACAACTTTTATTATTTATGTTACAGCTATGGAGTAAGGCTCTTCCTCCTTCCCCAGCAAGCAACCAGGACTCACACCTGAGTCGGAAAAAGCATGAAGTACTCTAACAGGTACCTTTGGAGATGACTCCCAGTGATGTTCGCCTGCTGGTGCACACCCTCACGAGTCTCCTCCCTGAGTGTGAGCTTGGCCTAGTGACTTGCTTCTAATCAATGGACTTCTTATGGGCAGGAGTGGGGAGTGTATTTTCCCCCATAAGATCCAGTCCTGTGCCTGGTTCTCAGTAAATGTTTGGTGAGTGACACCAGATGTGAGAGGTGAGGGACAATATGGCTTTCCTGTAGGTGTGGCCACACAGTCACTCCTTGGTTAGTCCTGTGGTCTTCGAACTGGCCATGATGTGTGGCCAGGGGTAACTTAAGACTTTCCAAAAGACATGTGGACACAAGTAGTTTTAAGGAAATCTATTTCTGGATTTTCAACCTCCACGTCTACATTTCTTAAAACAGGTCAGCCTGAGAACATCTCCTGGTTAAGTGTCCTCCCGTGGGTTCTCCACTCCCACTTCCTCCTCACAGTCTTGCTTCACAAAAGACAAGGATTCCCTTCACCCTCCCTGAGCCTTAATTCCTATGGTACATAGTTCCTAGTTGTTTAAAACCTCCAGGTTATCAAACAAAGGGACAGATGAAGATATTTTTTATTTCCTATAGGTGACAAGCTCATGGCAAGCCTCTATGCCTTATTTTCCACTCTACCAGACACAATTCATAAGTGAGACTGTCTCCACGATGCATGTCAACATATTTATTTGAAGAAATGAAGTCTGATTTTTTCAGATTGAGTCTGATTTGGCCATTTGGTTTGACAGTGAGTTTGGGCTTAACTAATTAAGTTAAAACATGGACAAATATCCATAAATTGAATATGCTAAATATGCAGCTGTGTGTGAATGTGTGTGTATGTATGACTGTTTGTGTAAGATGATTTTTTTATTTAAAAGACTTGGTATTAGCAACATAAGTTAAAATTAACAATATTTTTTTCTTTTCTGAACACTTTCAGAGTATATTGGGTTAAACAAAGCACTTTAATGTGCAAAAGTGCAGGATGCAATCAGTTGTCCTCCATAAGTAACAGTAGAGCGTTTTTGATATACTTTCTAGCAACTGAAAAACTTGAATGAGTACAATGACCAGGAATCAATTTCCCCAGGTAGCTGATTCTCCATTCTTTGCACTCAGCTAAATTGATGGAGAATCTAATTAAGTTGTCAGCTGATAGATCATTAAAAATAATTTCTGATGATAGACTACCATGTGATTTTGGCATAAAACTGGGAAGGGGTTCAAAGAATCGAGTCTCATTGCTATGACAACTCTTTCTATTCCCATAATATTTCTGTGGACATATTTTTTCAGGTGCATCTACAAGAAAGGAAAAATAACAATGGAACTGAAGCTAAACATGTCTCATTCTAATAATAAGTAACATTTATTCAAGGATAAAGGAGCGAGCATAAAAGAAATCCTTCCCATGTCATTAAAAGATGCATTTCCAACAGAAAGGGGGTTCCTCCAAAAAATTAAAAATAGAACTCCCATATGATCCAGTAATTCCACTACTAGGTGTTTATCCAAATAATACAAAAACACTAATTTGGAAAGATCTATGTACCCTATGTTTATTGTAGCATTATTTACAGTAGCTGAATTATGGAAGCAGCTCAGTGTCCATCAACTGATGAATGGATAAGAAGCTGTGGCCTATATAGACAGGGGACTATTACTCAGCCATAAAAAAGAATGAAATCTTGCATTTGCAACAACATGGAGGGAGCTAAAGGGTACAATGCTAAGTGAAAGAAGTCAGTCAGAGAAAGACACATACCAAACGATTTCATTCCTATGTGGAATTTAAGAAAGAAAACAAACGAACAAAGGAACAAGAGAGACAAACCAAAACACAGACTCTTAACTACAGAGAACAAAGTGATGATTACCAGAGGGGAGGTGAGTGGGGGATGGGTGAAATAGGTGATGGGGATTAAGGTACGTTTATCATGATGAGCACTGAGTAATATAGAGAATTGTTGAATCATTATATTGTACACCTGACACTAATACAACACTGTCTATTAACTGTATTGAAATTCAAATTAAAAAGATCCATGAAAGACGGTGGACTCTGAGAAACAAAATGAGGGTTTTGGAGGAGAAGGAGGTAGGGGGTTGGGTGAGCCTGGTGGTGGGTATTAAGGAGGGCACATATTGCATGGAGCACTGGGTGTGGTGCGTAAACAATGAATTTTGGAACACTGAAAAGAAATAAAATAAAATAAAATGAAAAAATTCAAAAATAAGAAAGATCCATTTCCAGTAACACTGCATTTTTGTTAAATATTTATTAAAATTCACATTATGTTTATAGTATTTTGATCAATTTTATAATGAAAACTCTTTTAATGGAACTCTAGAAACTTTTTATTAACAGCTGGAGCTTATGATCACAGGAGATTTTTAAAGTAACTTTAATATACACACATTTTTATCGCAGAATATGATAAGCATAAAAATATATTAGGATGAAAATCTCTGGAGGAATTGGAATGAAAATGCAGATTCAAGGAGAAATAGGAACAATATGGTAAAGAAGAGCTTGTTAAGTATTTTTTAAACAGCTGATGGTGAGTATCAAATTGCTATGCTATTTATAGGTCATTGGATACATTTAAAAGAGTAATGTCTCAGTTTTATAACTGGCAGATTTTCAATATGCAGACATTGCACCCTTTGGGATCACTACTGAAATTTGTGAGGCAAATATTTAGCTGTCAATGCACCCATGCTGCCTCTCAGACTTGGCCTAGCCCTTCTCCTTAGCGGGAAGGATCTTCCTGTTCTGGCCAGAACAGCACAGGCATGGAGGGCCTGGGAATGGGGCGGCCTGGCCAAGTACAGGGCTCAGGAGGGGGCATGCGGTGACAGTTGGGAAATCAGAAATTTCCTATGCTGTCCTGACCCCACCAGTTTCCAGAAGCCAAGAAGAAGGATGAAGTCCCACACCTTCCCTTAGGGACTGTGGCCCCTGAGCTGAGGACAGCAACACCCTGTGGCCATGCAGACAAACACGCAGACAAAGGATCCCCCGGACTTTTAGGCCACAGACCCCTCTGGAGCCTTCTGTCTTAATTAGCGATGCTTGGCTTCCTATGGGAAAGCAGCACCCTGCCCCACACACTTTATAGCTCACCCTTCTCCCAGCAAGCCTTGGGTAAGTACTCTGGAAAGAGAGGGGATCAAAGCTCCCAGACTGATGGAGGAGACAATTCCCACACAGAGGAAGACAGGGGATGCCAGAATCTTCCTCCCCTCATCCTCAGCTTAAAAGAGGGACTTCATGCTCTGAACTTTTTCTTTACATTCATAATTCAAGAAGATTGATGCTTTAAAGGGCCCAGGGCCTGAACTATTTATAAGGTTCCTTGAGGACCAGCAACAACAGAAGAGAACCACCTATATAAACAGCTAGGCCATCATAAAGGAGCTGAAGTGTTTGGCAAACACAATCCAGGAAGACTGCCTAAAGGAAGTGAGATATTGGAACTTTTTTTTTTTTTTTTTTAAGATTCATTTATTCTAGAGACAGAGAGACAAGTGGAGAGGCAGAGGCAGAGGGAGAAAGAGAATCTCAAGCAGACTCGCCACAGAGCCAGGAGCCAGACATCAGGCTCTAGCCCATGATCCTGAGATCATGACCTGAGCTGAAACCAAGAGTCAGACACTCAACTGACTGAACCACCCAGGCGCCCCTTGAAACGCCTTTTTAAAGGAGATATGGAGGCTACTAAGCAACGATTCCAATGTTTACTGCCTCCCAGAATGTTCTCCCTGTGGTGAGGGGTTGTAACACTGAAAATGCCCAATGATCCGTTAGCTGTAAAAAGTATAACCTGGCACAGCACTGAGCCTAGTTGGGTTGCCCTGGCCTGAGGACCCAACCACAGCTCATGGCCTTGCCAAAGGGGATAGCCAGGCCCGCTGCTCAGTCTTTGGGTGAGAGGGCACAGAGCAGTGGAGACCCACTGAATTTCCAGCCCAGTGTGACCAGTCCCTTCCACGCATTCTTGGTTCCAGCCTACCCAGCCTGCCTGCCATTGCCCTATGCCTCCCTGCCCTGTGTTCTCCAGCCCAGGCCACTCCCTTCCCTTAAAGGCCCTTTGTTTGCATATCCCCTTGTCTACCTTCTACCAGCCCCAGCTCTGGGGCTCCTCCTCCAACAGTCTTCTGGGATTCCCCATCAGTTGAAGCAGCCCTTGAGCTAACTGTGTCACCCTCTGTGAGGCAGACTCTGAGCCCCTGACCTGCAGTTCTCTCATGAAACGGATCCCTTCCTACCTTGCATCATGGTTATTTAGATGGTCTGATTTTCCCTCCCAGCCTAGGGCAAGAATTATCAGCCCCCCTCACTTCAACTCCATGAACCTGAGCTGAGTACCTCGTGGATGCCAAGGAGTGTATAGGGTGCCTTCATGAGGGAGGGACACAGAACCCTGCAGTCAAGCTTTCATGCTCCAGTAGGAGAGGAGAAGTCAAGTGCAGCTCAGAGCAATCATGTTCCATGGCCAAGTGTAGTGCTCTTTCTATAGCTTTAGCCCAGAAGGTGGCTGAGTTCCAGGTGGTTGGAAATGATTTCTCTTGAGTCAAATGCAGACCAGCTTGTGATGGTCTGGGTAGCAGTGACTGCAAGGCAGTCCAGCAAATCCTCAGCCACTGGATATGGGCTTCTGGGGAATGGTGAGCACACCCTCCACCATGATACTTCATCGATCTGGAGGCCCGGGAGGGACTCTGGAGCTAGGATCCCTCTGGGCCCTATCTGAGCACAGGGAGAACATGTAGTTCACATCCAGTAGGTGGTTCCTAAATTTCTGAGAAGCTATTGGAAGTTCTGGATGTTCCTCCCAGAGGTGGGCAGACGCATGCATGTACTCTTTGGCACATGGTTTGAGGGGATTCACCTGCTTTTGAAAAACCCTCCATGGATCCCTGAATCAACTTTGATGTAAACAGTGGGTCCATCTGTGTGGCCATACCACCCTGAACGTGCCTGATCTTGTCTGATCTCGGAAACTAAGCAGGGCCTGGTTAGTACTTGGATGGGAAACAGTGAGTCCTTCAATGGAGTTGCTATGCAACGATGGGCAAAACCTATATACCCTCAGGGAAAGGTGCTCAGAAAATATCTGTTGAATTAATGAATGATCTTGAATTTGACCACACTAAGACCCCAAATTGTATTCACTGATCACTATTTCTTCTACTTTCTAGTAGAACCAGAGCCCACCCAGTGTTCAGGTAGAAGAGGCAGCCTTCTATGTGGTGACATATATGGGGTTCAGGGAATGTCTCGGCCATGAAGAGCGTCTCTCTCCCACAAACGGTGCCATAAACACAGCCATGGACACAGCACCCTCTGAAGCAAAGGGTCAGAGTGACTGAGCATATGGAATAGTTTTCCTCCTCCTGGGAGGAGCAAGTGGTTGAAGACAGATTTGTAGGGTGTCTCCTCCTTTGAGAAAGGGGCTCAGCAGACAAAGGTCAGGTGCATCGTTCCTGCAGAGTCTTTCCAACCTCGGCTCTGCCTCCCTCAAGGGCAATATTTCAACTACAAGGGGACCTTGAGAACTACTATTTCAAAATCAAAACACCACCCGTATGATCTGACCATTCAGAAACACAAAAATATCCTGGAAAATCTTTTGTGAGTAAGTTAATGAGAACTGCCAAGAGCACTCAGCCTCTGGAAAGTTTGGACTTACCCAAGCAGGAAAGACCTTCACAGAAGAAGTGTGGAGGAATGAGGATTTATTGGGTGTCTACTATGTGCTGGGTGGTTTCCACATATCATCTTATTTAAGCCTCACCATGTTGGGAGAAGAAAGTATCATTTTCCCCATTTACAAGTGAGGAAACAGGCAAGTGAGCCCAAAGCTACCCAGTTGGTAAGAGCCCAGATCAAACTCAGGCTGTCAGTTCTCAAAGCCCATGAGCTTCCTACTGTAGAGTAGGTCGAGGGTGTTTTGTTTTGTTTCAGGACAGAATACAAATCAGGCCTGTGATCACTTAAACTCAGAAATAAGGGCCAATCTGGAGAGATCAAAGTTGCCCTGAATTATATCAACTTTAACATTTGGAGGAGGGGCCAGAATCCCCTTATTTTCCCTGGAACAAGTTCTGGGTTTGCTTCGTGACCACGAGTACTAATCATTTTTTCTTTCTCAACATAGTACCCTGCAGACCTTAGGAGCCGTGTGAAACATGAACGTGGGAAGATCTTCCACAATGGCCCAAGTCCGAGCTTCCAGAGGCTGGACAGAAGCAATGACACACAACTCTACAAGATGACAGGGTCTGTGGCCCAGCAGAATCCAAGAAGACTGATCCCTGCCTACAGGTGACGATGACCAGGGACTCACCTGTCCATATATTTCACTGTGTCAGAAAATGACTAACCTGGGAAAATACTAATTGTTGACCGCATTCACTATTTCAAAAAAAATTTTTTTTCTTTGTTGAAAGTATCTGTTTATTTTACCTCGTTGGCATTTCTGTTGTTTCTGTGAACAAGCACACCCCATAAATGTCATTATCATTATCATCATCATAATAGCCAACATCCAGGAATTCTTTTGCAGTCTAAAAAGCATTTTCCTACAAAACTTAAAATCATGAGTATGAGTCATAACCAAGACTTCCTATGTTGAGATTAAGATAATTTTTTCCTTTGGTAATAAGCAATTTCAGGCATGTTTATTAATTTTCATTCATAGGTTTTCCTCTTCTATCTATCACAGCTATATTTAATTTTGACTAGATGTTTTTGAATACATCACTGGCCCCATTAGATAGAGAAATAGGGACCAAACAGTGTATCTACATGCAAATAAATATTTTTGTACACAGATATTCACAAACTGATGACTTTTAAAGTCTATATTTCTCAGACAAAAACCATTTGGATATCATTTGAGGAAAAAACAAAAAGCCTAAAACTTTTTCCACTTAATAGAGGGCTCTGCAGAAAATATTTTTGGCACCTCAAGTTGCCTTGTTGTTAGTCAACTATTATAGGGTTTTGCTCCAGAACAATGTTCTAAAAGCTCTTTACATAAGCAGAATGGCATTCCAAAATCTCATTTTTTAAAGGCATTAGTCACCAGTGTAACAAAACACATGCTCTGTACCAATAAAATTTAATGTTCAAATAAAAAATGCTTGTTTACATGCATTTTTATATGCTGGTCTATATTAAAGAGACCATGTTTTCCTTAGGTCAGCGGACACTCCCTCCTATTTCTCTGTCTAATGAGAAGCCAACCCATCCTCTTGTCATCGCCCTCAGAGAGGAGACAGAGATCCAAGAGAGGAGGAGCAGATTCAGAAGTTATGACTTTGTGATTCGAAGCCGAACGGTAGCTCTGCCTCCCCAACCCGCTGACTCAGTCTGGGTTAAGAACTGTTTCCTCAGGTGGGTCACCGTTGCAAAGAGCTGTTGTCACTCAAACCCAACAGTTGTGGACCCTGCAAGAGGGTCGGTTCCTCCTCTCTTCATCAACAATACAGAATCAGACATCAGAATCTTGTACTGTACCAAAAACGATGACAAAAGGTACAGTTTTTAAAAAACATTTCCTTTTTATTCTCAAGTCTAGAGGATCCATCCATCAATATGACTTCTCCCTAAATTCATTAACCTTTGTTTCATCCAAAATAAGTAAATCCTAGGAGGTAGGGCTATGGTGCACCTTAAGTTACTATAACTCTGTTTGATATCTTCAGGCTAAAATTTTTCCTTCAGTCTAATTTAAATTTTCTAATCAAAGTTTAGGGCCTAGCAGCATCTGATCTTTCCCTGTGTTACTGGGTTTGATGTATTTCTTTTTAAAAAATATTTTATGTATTTATTTGAGAGAGAAAGGGAGAGGGAACTCACCACTGGGTGGAGAGCCCATGGTGGGGCTCGATCCCAGGATGCTGGGATCGTGACCTGAGTCCAAGGCAGATATTTAACCACCCAGGAGCCCCAGGGTGTGATGTATTTCTTACATGCATTCAGAATCACAAAGCATGACATTGTGAATGTAACACCACGTCATCTTAGACTTCTCTTACGTGTTTTACAACGTAAACACGAGGTATCTTGGGAGAGGGTATCACAGTTAAGGATGGAATTTCTTGTAGGTAATGCCTCCCTTTCTGGTTCTATAGACAAAAATATGTGTTGTCTAAAGGAATTCTAAATGAATTCTAGCAAGAGGTTAGATTTTTTTCAATAGCAGGTGAATGATTTATTAGTCTGATTAATTAGAAATCAACTCCCTCCCTAAATAAATAAATAAATAAACTTCATAGTAACAGAGAGAGACCAGGAAAACAGAGAAATATACCCTGAAAACTATTTTTGTGTGTGTGCAAAATAGGTAACTGCTACTACTAATTCTTCCTTTTCCTCACCTGAAAGCCTTGCAAATTCTCGACAAACTACCTCTCTGTCAGAATCCAGAAAGAGAAGGAAAAACAAAACGAAGCTGACACCATTTTTTGCCCATGATGTCATTTGCTGTCTTCCAAAGCCCATGGGTCCAATTTTGATGTCAGGGTGCGTAACTCCGCAGTGACAGGCCCAAATGTATTTGAAGAGGGAAATAACCTTTCAGCTCTGTGCAGTCATTTTCCCCACAAAGACAAATATAGCCCAGGCTGAAATCACTTAGTGTCAATCAAGGTAACCAGATCAGCTCGCCGTTAATAATGAATTTGGTCATGTGCCCCCACAGTGAGCAAAGTGTGAGATAGCCAAGCACTTCTTCCATGTGATACCCACTGGCTTCTCTGTCAGGCCACAGTTCTCTCAGCCCAGCTGGGAAGCAACAGGGTAATTTAATCTGCCACCCACTCTAATTGCCTCACTGAGAGAATTATCAGGGTTGCCAGATAGGGCTTTCAGAGCCCTGGGCTCCAGCGTGGTGGCCAGGATGTAAAGCTATGGCTGGGGCTCTCATTAAGGATGGACTCAGGTTTTGCAGGGTCTAAGGCTTATGCAACTTGGGGCCTCTCTTTAGGAAAATAATACAAACATAAAAATATAAAATTAGAAGCAGGGCCTTGCTTAGAAAGGCTCTTTTAAATGAGAGGCCCTGAAGCTTATGCTTTATTGATATAATGGTAAATCCTCCAGTTGTCATGGAAACTCAAAGACCACTGACCTCCTGTCTGTGTCCTGGATTTTGGATTGATTGACTCCAAGAAAGCATATCCTTTCTACTCGTATGTGATCAGTTGCACTTTTCCATAATCTCTTACATGGAGATGAACTATACATAATGCGATCATGGGCCATGGACCATCCCTTTACCAACCACCTCAAATGTAGGGTTGTGTTTCTGACAGATGTCAGTCACCAGTTGGTATGCTCTGGTTCTCCTCTATGATGCCAATTTTAAAGGTTAAGGATATATTTCAAATATCCTTAGTTT
Source organism: Mustela lutreola (assembly GCF_030435805.1). Lineage (NCBI taxonomy): Eukaryota > Metazoa > Chordata > Mammalia > Carnivora > Mustelidae > Mustela > Mustela lutreola. The sequence goes on along the minus strand of NC_081298.1, from coordinate 67,774,305 downwards.
TCCCTAAATAATCTGCAACAAAACTTTGAAGAGGATGACCACAAACTCAATCACTAGAGACAAAAATAATAGAATAGGGGACTCAGGGAGACTTTTGAGACAGGCAGTTTTCAGGCAAACCAAAGACTGCCTGTCCTATTTAAGAATTTATAAGCAAACTAAAAGCATTATTACCACAACAGGGAAAAATCAAATGGCATTTAATCCCTCAAATGCAATGTTGTTTCCACACTTCAAAATATTGTTAAGTTAGTAGACTAGAAGAGAAAAATTATATGATTATTTCAATGAAAGCAGAAAAGTTATTTCATGATTCTTAATTCTCAACCTCAGGAAACTTTTAGCAAGTTGGAAATATGAGAAAATTTTCTTTTCTTGATAATATGAACCAGAAACCTAGAGAAAATATTATACCTAATGATGAAATAGAGAATTATTCCTATAGATATTAGGAACAAGATAAAGGATCCCTATAGCTATTTCACATTGAACTAGAGGTCTTGGCCATAAATGACTAGGAAAAAAATAAGACATAAGGATCTGAAAGGAGGAAATAAAACTGTCAGTATTTGCAAACAACATAATTGTGTATCTAAAAAATCTAAGAGAAAAAAATAAAAATAAAAAAGTAAAAAACAAAAAATTTAAGAGAATCTGAGGTAAATGATCACAATTCAGAGTTCAGTTAGGAGGACAAGCACAATATCAACTTACGAAAACAACAGCTTGACTATATCCTACAATAACTATTACAAAATGTCATTAAAAGATCTTATACACCAAAGTCATGAAGCTACAAAATACCCAAGAATAAACAAAAAAAGTTTCAGATCCAAATAAAAACATGATAAAATTTTACTGAAAAACATTAAAGAAAACCCAAACATATATAAAGAAAATGTTCCTGTATCTGGTTGGAAAGCCTTGGCATCTAAAGATAATTGTTCCCCCCAAATTAATCTATACATTCAGTGAAATCACCATGAAACTGCCAGTGGGATATTTCAAAGAACTTATAAACTGACTCTAAAATTCTTCTATAAGAGAAAATGTGGAAGAATACCCAAGGCAATTCTGAAAGAGAGGTTCTAGAAGAGAGAGCATGCTGTTGTGAATTTCTTAAGTCTTCCAATTGAGGGTAGGTTTGAAGATGAGTAAGAAGGAACACTCAGGTACTCACAGAGTACCCAAATTGCATGTCATTGCAATGACCTGAAAAAATGAGAGCCTGCATCAGGTAGGAGAGCTTGGAGAGCACAGCTCTTTGGTTTACCTTATTCACACTATGAGAGACAGTCTGAGGGCTGGTCTGGTCAACCAGCCAGAAATAAATTGCCAGGTGATGGGAAGTCTTGAACAGTGTTTTCTGGGGCCTATATGTCCCCAGTCAAAATGCCTCAAAACTCCAGGATGGTTTTGCAAAACCACTTTTGGTAAACCACATTAGCCAGACCTATTATCAGTTTCAGTTTCTTGCTATATTGCTATCATGCCATATTGCTGCACTGCACACAGATGAAATAATAACCAGGCACCAAACATACCTGGTTGCCTTAAAACAATATGACAGGCCAGTTGTGATGGTCATGTGGTCATTATCACTACTCATCCTACAGCCCACTGTTTGCTGGGCTACTTCAGAAATGTAAAAGAGCAGGTGCTCTCTTTCAGGACTCCTTCTGCAAAATTTCAGGCAGGTGTGTTATCTATCTACTGGGAGGAGCTGAGCAGGACAAGCCTGGCCATTGGCTAGCACAATACCAAAACATAAAGCTGCAGGAAATAAAACATTGTAACGCTAATACAAAATAGCTCTGTGGGACATAAAAGGGAATACAGAAACTGAGCCATGAATATATGGGAAGGTATTTTATGGTAAATGTGGCATTTAAAATCAATATGGAAAGAACATATTGACTATTTAAAAAATTATATTGGAGCAATTTACTAACCATTTGGGAGAAAATAATTTACAATGCTACTTTTTACTACTCAAAAAATATGTTCCAGAAGGATTAAAGAGCAAACAACATACAAAACTATAAAACCTTAGAAGAAAATCTTAAAGTATAGAGGAAAAGTGATTAGATTTAATTTTGATAAAGTTTTTTGACAATTTGACAAACTGTAAAATTCTGTCAACAAAAGTCACCATAAACATACTAAAAGAAAAGTGACAGATCATGAAAAGAATTTGCTATGTATGTAACAAAGGATTGGTATTCAAAATATATAAGGAATTCCTATAAGAAAATGACAAATAGGGGTGCCTATTGGCTCAGTTGGTTAAATGTCTGCCTCGGGCTTAGGGCATGATCCCAGGGTCCTGGGATTGAGCCCCATGTCATTGGGCTCCCTGCCAGGGAGCCTGCTTCTCCTCTCCCTCTGCTGCTCCCCCTCCTTGCACTTTCTCTTTCTCTCTCTCTCTCTCTCTCTCATAAGTAAATGAAAACTTAAAAAAGAAAAAGACAAACAGACCAACAGAAAAATGGGTGAAAGATAGGAACTGGCAATTCATAAAAGACAAACTACAAGTCAATACTAAACACAAAGAAATCAGCTTCGCTGCTCACCAGTATAGAATTAAACAATAATGGGAAACCACTTCCACTTTTTACTTTGAATCAACAATACTTTGATTTGTCTGAGAAAGTATATATTCCCTTAATTTTTGAAAGATATTTTCACTGGGGATGAAATTCTTCTTCACAGAGATTCTACTCCTTGCCCCCTCCAGCACTTTAAAGATTGATTCCATCATCCTCTGGCTTACACAGTTTCTGATATGAAGTCTGCAATAATTTTTAAATCTTTGTACTATGAATAGAATGTCTTTTTCCTGAGTCTGAACCTATTGATTGCTTTGTTTTTTGATAGTGTATTTTCCCCCTCCTTTTTTGTATGTTTCATAAATTTTTGTTGAAATCCAGTCATCTTGTATGTGACAGTGAAAATTGATGCAAATAGTTTTAGACCTGGAAATGAGCATGCTTTTCCCTCTGCTAGGGATTTAGTATAGGGGTTTGAGTCAATATATTCAGGAGATGCTATGTGGCAGACACTGTTGGTTGCCTTTCCAAAGGTAATCTCTTCTTTTTTCCTTGCTAAAAAATTTGAATATCAAGGGGTCCCTGGGTGGCTCAGTCAGTTAAGTTCTGTCTTTAGCTCAGGTCATGATCTTGGGGTCCTGGAATCAAGCCCTGCATCACATCAGGCTCTGTTTTTCCTTCTTGCCTCTGACCTTCCCCCCTGCTCTGCTCTCACAGGCACTCTCTCTCTCAAATGAATAAATTTAAAAAATCTTCTAAAAAATCATCCATTGACAGAATGAACAGAAGGCTCAGACCTTGCCTCTGCTTACCCGCAAAACTGTCTTCACCAATTCTCCCACCTCCTCTATGCCCACCCTGATCTTTGATTTCTTCCAGTTCCATAACTTATGTATGCAGTTCTCTCTGCTGAAACAGTCTTCCCTCTACATCCTTGCCTAGCTAATTCCCGCTTATCCTTTAAGTCTTGCTAAGGGCATTGCCTTTTCTAGGAAGCCTTTCAAAACCTTCCTGAGTATGTTTAACTGGGCCCCTTGCATTCTCCCACGGCACCCAATGCTGTCCCCTAAATAGCACTTGGCATACTGAATGGTTATGATTCCTCACTAGAATGTAAGCTCCTAAGGGCAGGGACCATGTGTGTCTTAATCACTGCAGCACTCCCACGTGGGACTCGGATCCTCACACATGGTTGGGCCACAGTAAATATGTGCTAAACAAATGAATGAAATTTAACCTCTAGAAAGGAAAATAAGGCACACACATAAAAAAGAAACAAAAATATAAGTCCAGAATCATGATGCCACCAGCTTTGGTTTTCTTCTTTTTCAATATTCCTCTGGCTATCTGGGTCTTTACTGGTTCCATACAAATTTTAGGATTATTTATTCCAGTTCTGTGAAAAATGTCGATGGTATTTTGATATGGATTACATTGAATATGTAGATTGCTCTGGGTAGCATAGACATTTTAACAATATTTGTTCTTCCAATTCATAAACATGGGATGTCTTTCCATTTCTTTTGTCTTCCTCAATTTCTTTCATAAGTGTTCTGTAGTTTTTAGACTACAGATCCTTTGCCTCCTTGGTTAGGATTATTCCTAGGTATCTTATGGTTTTTGGTGCAATTGTAAATGGGATCAATTCCTTAATTTCTCTTTCTTCTGTCTAATTGTCAGTATATAGAAATGCAATTGATTTCAGAAAAGACCCCAAAAAGCCAGAGGAATGGTGAAAAAGAAAACCAAAGCTGGTAGCATCACAATTCTGGACTTCAAGCTCCATTACAAAGCTGTCATGATCATGATCATTACATGATCATTACAAAGCTGTCTTGATCATCAAGACAGTATGGTACTGGCACAGAAAGAGACACATAGATCAATAGAACAGAATAAAGCCCAGAAACTGATCTCAAGTTTGTGGTCAACTAATCTTTGACAAAGCAGGAAAGAATATCCAATGGAAAAAAGACAGTCTCTTCAACAAACAGTGTTGGGAGAATTGGACATCCATGGGCAGAAGAATGAAAATGGACCATTTTCTCACACCATACACAAAGATAAACTAAAAATGGATGAAAGACCTAAATGTGAGACAGGAGTCCATCAAAATCCTAGAGGAGAACCCAGGCAGCAACCTTTCAAACTCGACCTCAGCAACTTCTTACTAGACATGTGTCCAAAGGCAAGGAAAACAAAGTAAAAAATGAACTATTGGGACCTCATCAAGATAAAAAGGTTTTGCACAGCAAAGGAAACAGTAAAAAAACTAAAAGGCAACCTATGAAATGGGAGAAGATATTTACAAATGACATGTCAGGTAAGGGATAGTATCTAAGATCTATAAAGAAATTAACCAACTCAACACCTCCAAAACAATTCAATCAAGAAATGGGCAAAAGACATAAACAGACACTTCTCCAAAGAAGACATAGAAATGGCCAATAGGCCCATGAAAAAATGCTCAACATCGCTTGGCATCAGGGAAATACAAATCAAAACCACAATGAGATATCATTTCACACCAGTCAGAATAGCTAAAATTAAGACAGGAAACAATAAATGTTGGCAAGGATGTGGAGAAAGGTGAACACTCCTACACTATTGGTGGGAAAGCAAGCTGACACAGCCACTCTGGAAACCAGTATGGAGGTTCCTCGAGAAGTTAAAAATAGAGCTACCCTACAACCCAGCAATTGTACTATTAGGTCTTTGCTCCAAAGATACAAATGTAGTGATCTGAAGGGGCACCTGCATCCCAATGTTTATAGCAGCAATGTCCACAATAGCCAAACTATGGAAATGGCTCAGATGTCCACTGGAAGATAAATGGATAAAGAAGATATGATCTATCTATCTATGACTACACACACACACACACACACACACACACACACACACACAATGGAACATTACTCAGCCATCAAAAAGGATGAAATCTTACCATTTATATTGATGTGGATGGAATTGTTGGGTATCATCCTGAGTGAATAAGTCAGTCAGACAAAGACAATTATCATATGGTTTCACTCATATGTGGAATATAAGAAATAGCAAAGAGAATCATAGGGGAAGGGAGAGAAAAATGAGTGGGAAAAAATCAGAGAGGGAGACAAACCATGAGAGAATTTTAACTCTAGGAAACAAACTGAGGGTGGCTCAGGTGGGTTGCTCAGGAAGGGAGGTGGGTGGGATGCTAGGGTAACTGGGTGATGGGCATTAAGGAGGGCATGTGGTGTGCTGAGCACTGGGTGTTATTTGCAACTGATGAATCACTGAACCCAACATCTATAGCTAATGATGTACTATATGTTGGCTAATTGAATTTAAATTTAAAAAGAAATAAAAATAAAAGTTAGGTTTGCTAAATTTCAAAAAATTCCCACTAAAGTTCAAGGGATCTGAACAGGCTAACTGGGGGAAGCTTCCCAGCAGAGGTGGAAGTGAGCTGGACTTTGCAGGAATCATACCGGGGGGAGGAAGACATTTCTGGCAGGATGAAAGCCAAGGTGCCAGAAATGTGTATAGAAGTAAGCAAAGCAGCCAAGGTGGATCCAAGTTTTCAAGTGAGGTGAGTGCCAGATATAACAGACTAGATTATAGAGGGTCTTGACGGCCAGGCTAAGGGGTTTGAGCTTTATTCTGTGAGCAAAAGGGAATCCCTTAAATATTTTGAGTGGAGTTGTGGCACAGACAGAGTCAAAGTTCTGACTAGGAATCTTGAGAGAGTATGGGGTGGTTGAAGCAGGTGGGTTGGAGCTGGGATCACCCTTGAGGTAGCCATTGTGATACTCGGAAGTGTAAGTAGATGGGGGTATTTGCTTGAGGAATGATCCCTCTCCCATCATTAGCCTATGCTTTTGGACTCAAAACAGAGATTCATATATAAAGCAAATACAAAAAGCAACTTAAAAAGACCTGTAGAAAGACCAAGTCAGGCACGGTGACCCTATAGACGGGAGATCAAGAAGCAGACCCAGGGAAAGAAAGAAAGAAGGTCTCCAGGCAATACCTTTACTGAAAAAAATGAGTTCTTTTGAAGTCATCCCTTTCGACTGAGGCTGTAAAGAGAATTTTGTTCATTTTTGCAAATGCCAGTGCCCTTTGTGGTTTGTAGTGTTTTCAACTACAAGACCATTTTCCTGCTGTCACTGAAAACTGTAACATTTCTTCAGACTACAAAGTAGGGTCACAACAATACTAAAGTGGGTGAGGGTGATTTTCTCCAGAAATGCCTTTTAAGATAGGACAGGAGGAAAGATACTCAAGTAAGAGTTTTTCATCCCAAGCACTTGCACTTTAATTATGATAACAGTCTGAAAATTCCTAACACCTTTCATGTGAGGTGATCAAAAGCAATTTTATTACACTCATCATTTTTATTTATATGCGGAAAACTCTTCTGATTTCAGCAGAGGCGAGATTTATTATATACTTGCATCAAAGCTATTGAATCACACACCTGACAGAAAGTCATATTTTACCGAAAAAAAATGAAGCCTTAAAATTTTACTGTCATAAGGTTTCTAGTCCCCTCCTTGTGTTTTAGCGTTCCTGCCAAACATGCCAGGAGAGAGGGTGCCTTGAACTTTTCTGACCCTATTATGTCAAACACATCTCTCATGTGCTTCATACTTCACCTCAATTCACTGACAATCCGGTCTGAGGTTTAAGAAATTCTTCACAGGAAAAACCTCAAAACATACACTGTATCTTCCACTCACATCTGGGGTCATATATCAAAATTGCCCTCACAGATCAGCTCCTGGCTTGTTCTGACGGAAGGGAAGGGATGTCTACCCTCAGGCCTAGGAGATGGCTCTCCTGAGTGCCTGCCCTTCTCTTCTTTTTCCCTCAGGTGAAACCTCACTTCCCTATTAGGAAACCTACCCCATTTCCAGTGTTCTGAGTCCTTGGACAGATGGTCTCTGAGAGCCCACGAACCCTCCAAATAGTTCCTCAGTAGGATTCAGCCAGCTGTGCTCTGCTCCTTGGGGCCCCAGTTTGTGAAGTCAAGTTCCTTTATTACTAAGAAACATGCATAGTTTAAAATAATGAGACTCCGTTGAATCTGAACGAGTCGGGGGTGAGGCCCAGACATCAGTTCAATTTTTGAAGCAGCCCAGGGAGTCTCTTTCCCGTCTCGGGGTTCAGCTCCTGGGTCTGTGATACCCGAAAATTGAGAGCTTCTTCACACTGGCACCTTGTAGCTCTGCCCCATTACCACGCCACAAAACCAATATATTGAGTTACACTGGAAGCACCATGGCCATTGTTTGGATTACCAGGAGAAAAAGAGGAAGAGGGAAGGTATGGAGACTCAAGAACATTCAAAGAAGACAAAAAGGATGATTGGTCTGAAAGGCAAGCTCTACCATTAACAGCGCCAGGCTGAGAAAATACAAACGAAAATGACTATCAGGACGCATGAAAGGAGAAGCTCCAAACAAAAGAATGATGGTGAGAGACTCCATGAGGAGAGGTGCTGCACGTCTACTGGGCAGGGAAGGACTGTCCCCAGCTCAAGTCTTTTCCAATGGGATGAAACAAAAATGCCAAGAGAAAGCGGGCAAATGGGAAGTCCCTTTGCCCCAAAGTTCATGCCCAGGGAGAAACAGAAGTATGGAAAGTGTTTCAAACAGGAAAGAGAAACAACAAAGCATGGAAGAGGTTAGTTACTAAAGTCTGCTTTCCTGAAAATGGCTTCCTTGAAAACCCCCTAAATACGAGAGATTTTGTAAGGCCAATGGGCTTACATTGCCAAATGCCCATGCAACACATTCTGAATGGAAAGCCACCTTTCACTTGCCAATAGTTGGCGTAAAAATGAATCCCTCATCCCCGCTACGTACTACTTTGGGTGTTATTACCAAAAGGTACAGTCACCAAGATGAATTTGAGGGAGTTGGGCCATGTAACACAAGGAGGCGAGAGGATCTGGGGAAAACATGCCCGGGTACCAATGATCCTGAAAGCAATAGAGGCACAAAGGCAGCCCTGCTGGTTGGCCAGCAGTTTCCAGTAAGTAATTCCTTAGAATTACCGACGACCACAGACCAATCAGGAAAACCACCATTTCTGTGTTGGTTCTGTATACCACCAAACAGCCCGACGTTTCTACAGTCACCAACAGAACTATTTATTCTATTGTTTAAAAAAAAAAAAAAAAAGACACACCAAAAAACCAAAGAAACCCCAAATCCATGAAAATAGCCCAGTTTTACAAATTGGTTTTCATTTTTGAGTCTGTTTAGCATCTGGATGTTCCTAAGTTTGAATAATTTTGAAAAGCAATTCTAGAAATATCATGGTTTGTTTCTGCGTTAAGAAATGGGTCCTCAGGGGCGCCTGGGTGGCTCAGTGGGTTGGGCTGCTGCCTTCGGCTCAGGTCATGATCTCAGGGTCCTGGGATCGAGTCCCGCATTGGGCTCTCTGCTCAGCGGGGAGCCTGCTTCCTCCTCTCTCTCTGCCTGCCTCTCTGCCTGCTTGTGATCTCTCTCTGTCAAATAAATAAAATAAAATAAAATAAAAAGAAATGGGTCCTCAGCTAGGCTGATGCAGTGTTACTGGAAAACCAAGTACGGTTGAAACCCCCTTTTATTGTAAAGGTTAGTGCACACTTAAATACAGAACTTAGGCTAGGAGATTTCCTTTCTGAGATCTTACCTGAAATCTCTTCCACTTCATTTTCCTTCATTAATCCTACAAAATGTAGCATTAACACATAGTCACATTTGTTTATAAAATATTTACACTGAAAGTACAGGAGAGAAGGCACGGGACAATAAAGAGGAGGAGTTTAGAAGAATTTGGATAAATCTTTTTACTTTTGATTCTTCCAATAAGTTGGTGAATTTGTATTTGAAACATATTTTCCTCTTAATCGTGAATAGTAATACCAACTTGGAACTGTATTCTCTACTCAAAATATATGGAAAATTGTACCAAAATGTTTGTATTTTCATACTTTAAGATGAAGGTATGAAATGGCTAAAAATTCAAGTAATTCCAGCTAAAATAGTTTTAAAAAGACTGTACTAGGAGCGCCTGGGTGGCTCAGTGGGTTAAGCCTCTGCCTTTAGCTTGGGTCACAATCTGAGGGTTCTGGGATCGAGCCCCCCATCAGGCTCCTGCTCAGTGGGGAGCCTGCTTCCCCCTCATTCTCTGCCTACTTTTGATATCTCTCTCTATCAAGTAAATGAGTAAAATCTTAAAAAAAATAAAAATAAAAAAGACTGCGCTAATGCCCTTAAAGAGACACTTCTTTGCAGTTACTTGGATAATATAAAAAAGGTCATGTTTTAGGTTTGTAAGCAGTTCTAATCACTTTTGTAATCTGATTTATGTTTGTAGCTTTGAGCTTTAAGTTGTCCATCATATTACATTAGCCTCTAATCACATTAAAGTATTTAAATTCTTTTTTTTTTTTTCAAGTCTGTCTTGAAAGTACAAAACAAAACAAACAATAAAGCAACCCCGGTAATTTTAAACTGCAGCCAGGGTTCAGAACCGTAGATTAGAGTATCTCTAAAGTTCTGTCATCTTTAGCATTCCACGGCTCTAGAAGGTACAGTGGATTACTAGGATACACCAGTCCCCTTTCCTTTCAAAACATGATGACTAATGCTAGAACCGCTAATAGTTTCAATTCAAAGACCTACATTCCTGATTTAGTTATTGCTGTCTAGAGCTCTGTGGTGAGTTGAAGGCATTATCTGGACTAAATGGGAAAAAAATGTATCAACCAGCAGTGTCTAGCATGAGTCATAGGGAGAGAGAGGCACTCAAGATTTCTCCTGGCCTGTCCCAATCCAAAGAAGAAACCATATAGGAAGAGATCTTAGACAAGAATGTAGATCAGGGCTATCCACAGTTTTAGGGATATACTGCTGTATAACAAAACTTTCCAAATCAAAGTGATCCAAAACAACAACTGTGGGCTCCTGTTGGTATGAATTGGACAGGGTATGGGAGAGACAGCCTATCTCATTTCCAAGCAGTGTCAAGAGAAAGGAGGTTGCCTGGGGCTGGAGGGTCAAGATGGCATCACACTCCCATGCCTCTCCTTGGTTGGAGAGGCTGGAAAGGTCTATGGGGGTTGGCTGGTCTCCCTTCTCCAGCTGGGTCCTTACATGGTGTTTCAGAACTCTAGGACAGTGAAAGTAAAAACTCTCAGGCCCCTGAAAGGCCTCTTACAAGGCTCAGACAAGCACAGCATTGTCTCTGCAGAATTCCCTTGGTCACAGTAAGTCATAAAAGGAAATAAACTCCACCTCTTGATGGGAAACACAACACAAATGTCCAAGGAGGAAAGGAATTGTTGGCAGCCATCTTAGCAGATAATTTACCATACCCCTTTCTCGGCTCATATGATGGATCCACTTGTGTGGCTACTGGCCTAGAAATCGTATCATAAAACAGGTGAAGAAAGCAGGTCAAAATTCCTGATTATCCAATCCTAACTTACATTGTTTAAATAGTATAAATAATACCACGTGTATATTCTGCATATTCTATTCTTTAGTACATACATTTACATCACTGCCTTAGCTAATATCTAAATGTTATCAGATAGCATCATTTACTAAATTATCAGCTTCACCAGTGACTATCAGAAAAAGATAACATGGTTGCATTTTAGCCTTATAAACTCTTGAAGGGACTGTATTTTGTTGTATTTAAGAATACTATTGGGGGGAAAAAGAGAGAGAGAGGGAGGCAAACCAAGGAACAGACTCTTAACTACGGAGACCAAACCGATGGCTCCCAGAGGGGAGGCAGGTGGGGGGATGAGGGAAATAGGTGATGGGGATGAAGGAGGACACTTGTGATGAGCACTAGGTGATGTATGCAAGTATTGAATTACTATATCATACAAACAAAACTAATATTACACTGTGGAAATAAAATAAAAACTTAAAAAAAAAATTCTATTGCACATAGGAAATTAAGAACACAATAGGAAGGGAGCTGTTTCCCCAGCAGCACTCGTACCTGTAACCCAAACTGGTAGAGTCTCTTGGGTGTCAATTTCATGATATTGTGCACAGCCATGAGATTAAGAGCAGGAAGTGGAACCAGTGGCTTAAAATCCACTTCTAGGAAATTACACCCCCCACTCCACTCTAACCTCCCCTGATCATGCCCTTAGAGCATCTGTTTCCTCCTAGAGGTAGTGTTCTGCCTTCTAAGTCTTTTGTCCCCTTCACACCATACGATCCCAAAGACTTGGCAGGATTGGGGGAGTGGGGTCTTCTTTTTTCTTTTTTTTTTTTTTTTTTTAATTTATTTGACATGGAGATAGAGAGAGAGATCACAAGTAAGGAGAGAGGCAGGCAGAGAGAGAGAGGGAGAAGCAGGCTCCCCACTGAGCAGAGAGCCTGATACAGGAGTTGATCCCAGGACCCTGAGATCATGACCCAAGCCAAAGGCAGAGGCTTACCCCACTGAGCCACCCAGGCGCCCCGGGGTCTTCTTTTATCTTAATTACTCTTCAAATAGAATCCAGCCCTGGGTTCTCTTCTTGAAACCATGTCAAAGAGAGTGTGGCTTGGCCCACAACTCCAAGTGGAAAAACTTATTACCAATTGAGCTTCACTTGTTTCCACGTGGTAGTTCTACTGATTAAAATTTCAAAACGTCTTTCTTTGTTATTTAAACCAAAATGAGACTTGGGAAAATTTTAAAACAATAAGACAATTGAAATGAGGACCACAGGAGTAGAGTTGACATACTGTCTGTCCTTTGAAGTTTACTGGAGAAAAGTGACATGAATGATGTCATAGACATGATTACATAGACCACACCCAATCACTTATCCCACAAGTGCTTATTGAGCACTTAATATGTTCCTGATATGGTGTTAAGCACTGAGCAAATAGAAAAATAGGACTCTGTTCTGGCTGTGATATTCTGAGTAGGGAAGGCAGACCAGATATATAATCCATTACATTGAATGATATCTTTTGTAGTCTAATAATAAGAATACTAAAAATATTTTTATAGCACTTACCATGAACCAGGCATGGTTCTGTGTGCTTCAATGTATACTAATTCACTTACTCCTCAGAATAGCTCTATGATCTGGATTCTCTTATTATCCCCATTTTATAGATCAGGAAACTGAGATGCAATGGTCCTATCGATGTAGCAATGCTACCATTGTAAAGGACAGGAGGAGTTGCTCAGGTGAAGAAGGGATATTTGCAAACCTGAGGACAACCTTAGGGCTGCTGAGAATGCTGGTGGGGCTGCGGAGGGTGTGAAGGGGGGCCCCGAGTGGGGTGGGGAAGGTAGGCATCGATGGTGAAGAGCAATGCATACTGTGACCAGGAGGTCCATGTGGGGCCAGCTATCTTCCCCCCCGGTCTGCTCAGAGACTCTCCCCTAATTTGAAACCATGTCCTCACAAATGACAGGCTGGAAATTTCTAAAACGGAGGTAGAAAACAATTTTGGTTTTCAGAGTCTTTTAACACACATTGTCTTAACTATGTATATCTCATGTTTTGCCGTGAAGAAAACAAACGAGGAGATAAATGTCACCCAGTAAATAAGTCCAGAGCCAGGCCTGTGCCAGGCCCCAAGTGTCCATTTAGCTAGTCCTGTGTCCAGAGGGTCTCAGTGACACAGAAACGATAACGGGACATTTAGGATGCTGTGACCCCATTGGAGGCAAATTCACTCACTGTGAAAATGACATTAGAGTCTCATCGTTACTGTAGTCATAACATGACCCGCAGGTCTTGGTGTCATTACCTGTAAGATAAAGGAAGTGTTAAAAACGATGTCCACAGGGCCCATCCAGCTCTATTCTTCTCCACCTCCATCACTGTCCAAATGTAGCCTCATTATTTTAGTCAACTGTTGTTTTTGGCTATCGCCGAGTGTCCAGTTCTACTCACAACAGAGCTGAGTTGACGGACTGTGTTGTCAGAGCTGGAATCCCGGCGCCTGGGACACAGCCTGAGGCATGTCTGTATTCCGGCTGAGTCTCTCACTTCAGTTTAAGCTAACTTGGAAGCAGCCAGCATTTCCATGTCCCACTGTGGGATCTGCTTTGTAGCCTGAAATGAGATACGTGTCTCCCTATTAATATCCTCACACCGTCTAAATGCATTTTAAAAGCTCACTGTGTCCAGCAACCTGTGGGCCTGTTTTTGTTATTGTTGGTTGGAGTCGTGCATACCTGACCCACAAGTTCACCCCCAGTGCAGCTTTATCTGATCAGGGAAGCATGACTTGGAGAAGGCATGGGCACATTTCCTTTGCAAAGCAGACACTCCTGGATGTGTTTTTCATGCTGGATATCTGTACCCACTCGAATGGATGGCCATGGTGGTTCTCACCGGGTGGAGTGTGAGTGCCAATGAGGTTGTGGAGAGAGAAGAAGGCATTGCAAAGATGACCACATGGACTGAGTCAACTGCCCCAAGGAAAGGGACATAGGGCAGTGACCACCTTCTATTTATACAGGGCTGTTCAATTGTCAATAAGTCTTTGCATCCTCCATTCATTTGATCGCCATAGTGCCAGGGAGGTGACCAGGAAATAGATAATCCTCTCCAGTGACAGGAAGCTGAGGTTTGGTGAATGGCCAAGGTTACATGGAAGGGCATGTCTAGAACCCAAGCCTCCCACCTCCTAGTGCAGTGAGCTTTGCTCTGCACCCTGCTGCTGCAACCACTGGGATCCGAACTTGAACTTCCTGAAGGCACAGATACCCTTACTCAACAACGTATGTCTCAGGATTTGACATACAAAATCAAGAAATATTTGTTGAGTTTCTCAAGTTTTAGCTTGATTAATGAGAGAGACTGAATTTACTTGAGTAGGGACAAAAAGACTCCAAGCCCTTATGGGGCCTGCAAGACCCTCCATGATGTGGTTCCTATTGTCTTTCTGACCTCAACTCTGACTTCACCTCTTCTGCTTCCCCTAGTGCTCACCTCACTCTGGTCACTTTGGCCTCCTTGCTGTTCCTTAACTGAGCAGACACAGCTCTGCCTCAGAGCCTTTGCACTGGCCGTTCCCCTTGCCTGGAACACCCTTCCTGAGTTACCTTCATAGCTAATATCCTCACTTCCCTCAGGTCTATGTTCACACCTTACATTCTCTATGAGGCCTGCCCCAAACACCCTATGTGAACATGTAACTCAGCTCCTGCTCTAGTACTTTCAATCACTCTTACCTTGCTCTTTCTTTCATCAGCATTTTTTGCCTCTGTCACAACGTATACATTTCTTATTGTTTATGATCGTTATTTATCATCTGCCTACAGCTGATAGAATACAGACTCCAGGGAGGCAGATGTTTTTAACTCACAGATGTATCCCAAGTGCCTCTAATAGCCTCTGGCACATCGCAGATCCTCAATAGATACTATTGAATGAATGAGCGAATGGGTTTGCAGAGTTACAAATGCACTTCTATTTCATAGAGAGGTCTTCCTTCTGTAAGACCCTCTGTTCAATGGTCTACAAGATGAAGCGTGATAGAACCAACTCCTTTTGGTGACAGGATTGGCAGGGAATCTGTCCCATTACTTTCATGGAGGGGGAAAGGAGCGCCATGACCTGAATCACTGACGGAGGATCTTTTCCACTGGGCGTGGACCTCTTGACTCTAGATGGGGTTCTTCCAAAGAGGAATAAAGGAGCAGATGGAAAAACAAAACAAAAAACCAGAAAAACATCCTTCATGGTAGATTTTCAGAGGAGCTCTTACTCTCAGAAGCAGGAAGGCATAGCACCAAGAATGCTACCTATCACAATTGTAGATATTGAGGAGTGACAGAATGTGGCCCCAGACCTACCGATGTGGCAACAAATGCAGGAGCCAGCACAGGGATTCCAAGCAGGTGGGCAGGCTCAGAGTTCAATGGGCAGGACTTCCGCTAGAGCCAGGTTCCGGGAGTGCTAAGCAGTAGGTCAGTGGCTGAAGAAAGAGAGGATTTCCCCAACGTTGTGGAATCTTAGTAAGTGTGCCAAGCCTGGGTACAGGCCAGTGATAAGGCTGGCATCAAGCCCATATACAAGCTTGTATGGAATAAGCGGGAGTCTTTGCTCCGAGGGCGGGGAGGGGGAACGTTGCGGGATCCTAGGCTGGTCACCAGGGCAAGAGCCTGAGGGAGAGGAGCCAGAGTTCAGGCAGGAGGCTAGCGCTGTGCTCAGTTACCAGATGGGCAGGATGGGTGGTTGGTAGTCTGGAGACCCTCAACATCTCCCTCTTCTTATCCCAGACCTGGTTTGGAAACTGGGGACAAGCTGGGCCAAAGCAGGGAGAACCAGAAAAAGGTGGTGTCAAACAGACCCAGCTGCAAGAGAGAGAGAGACAGAGAGAGACAGAGACAGAGAGACAGAGACAGAGAGAGAAGGATATTCAGGGCACAGCCGACTGAAGTGCCCAAAGGCCTATTCACAGGGAGAAGTGACTAAGTCTGGCTCCTCTTTATTTAGCAAAGTACTGAGGAGAAAGACTGCACAGGCGTTCAAGAGTCAGGGTCAAAGCCCAATATCATGGCTTTAGAGCGGGCAAGTAGTTATTATATCTAAACCTTCGTTTCCTCACAAGAGTGCCAAAATAGCCGAAGGAGAGAGCGCTCAGAAAGCCCACACACCTCACACACACCCTGAGAAGGCCCTCTCTGAAAGGACCCAGCCCCTCTCTGAAAGGACCGGCAGTCTCTGACTTGTCTACCTCGGCCTTGACCTTAGCAGGTTGGAGGAAGGGAGACTGTAGCACACCCCCGCCTCACAGCCAGGTCTCTCCCCCGCCCACCTCCATCTCCAGTGCCCACCCCACCGTGTGCCCAGCCAGAGCCAGTTTATTTGAACTAAGAATTTTAATGTAAATATGCAACATCCCTTCCCTCTCCATCCACTCAAGGGGCAGGAGCGTGTGTCCGCCCCCGTCAGCTGCAGCAAGAGTGCCCTGTGTGCAGAGATCCTATCTATGCTGAAAAGAGCAGAAATATTAGATGAGGCTAAATAAGAAAACACAGATTATTGCTGGAGACCCCTAAGGCCTACTTTGTCTGGGCAATAGTTTGTTTTACTTTTCACAGAATTTATTTTGGCTACAGCCAGATTGATGGTGATTATATCTGAAATCCCTCCCACATATCTGTCACATAAACACTTCGTTTAATTCAGGTTTGTAAAAAGCTATGGGCCAATAGGGAGCCAGTTTTTCCGATTAATTAGCAGACGCTAATGCTGGGCACCTTGTCACATGGTCCAAAGGCTCAGAGGCTGAGGGTCTGAGAGGGAATGGCAGGCGGCCTTAGTTCCTTTCACAGGAGTTTGATCCCTTGGCCCATAAAGGAACCCAAGGAAAAGCTGGAGGCGGAAAAAAAAAAAAAAAAAAAGAAGGCCACTCTCTGTCTAGCCTGGCTGAGGAGAAGGATTCCAGGCTGTAGAGTGGGCCAAAGTCACCCATCCGGGCACAGGTGAGGAGGAAGGCGGTTCATACAGATTTTGAAGTGGATACAAAATAAACCCCAGGCATCCCCAGAGTTTCTGTTGATAGCATCACTGGGTCTGACACCTCCTGGGAAGGGAAGGCCCTTAGGGACCAGTGACTGGGGAGGGAGGCCCCCCCCCCTCAGGCAGCCATGGGCAGGGGGGTGGTTGAGAGGGGAGGGGGGATGCGGGTCCTGGAGCCTTGGCAGCAACAGCTCAGATTCCCTGAGACCCCCAGACCGCCTGCTCCCCAGTGGCCGCGCCGGCGCTGCCAGCCCCGGGCAGGATTTCCTTCTGTCTGATGGGAGTGTGCCCCTAACAGGCTGCATATGCCTGCCAGCTGCTGCTCTCCTTCTGCCCCCGCAGCCAAGACAAGAAAAGCATTATTTCCTCTTGGCCTTCTAATCTCCGGGCCTCTCTAACTTCACAGGCCGGCTTTGGGCTCCGTTAACTCAGCGCTACTCTGGGGCGAGTTCCCCTTTGCTCAGAAAGGGCTCTTTTCTTCTCCCCCATCCCATCTGCCTTTGCCTTTGATGTGGCGTTCCCCCCCTAAGGGAGTATATAGGACTTTCAAGGGGGTGTTTGGTTCTTGGAGGCTTTATTTGCATCCGTCCTTATTCAGGAGAGCCTGTTCCCACTGAAGGATTGGGACGGCCCGGGAGGAGTCCTGGCGGTCCAAGAAAGAGAACGTTTTGAGCGTCTTCGTCTCTGGTCTCATATGTACCATCTCGTTTAATTAAAAAAAAAAAAAAACAAACAAACAAACAAAAAAAAAAACAAAAAACCAGGAGAAGAGCTATGTTTGAACCCCAATTCACAGATGTGGGATCTGGATGAACAGGAGGGAACCCAGCCAAGAAGAGGCTGAACCAACCCTAAATCCTCATCTGCCTGAATCCACGTTCTATGCCAGCCAGTGCTTTCCAGAAAGGGCTCTGGAACTGGAAGGCAGCCCTTTCACCCTCGCTTATCTCTGCTGTGTCACTCACTAGGATGACCCAGGTCATGTCCCCAGCCTGCCCTGGGCCTTAGTTCCCTTCTGTGTAGAGGAGGGGAGGGTAGCATCTCCTAGGCACTGCCTTCCGGACTGCCGGCCTCTGTCCCGCCTCCAAACAACCACAAGAACTGGGCCATCCCCAACTTTGAACCTGCCCGGGGACTGCAGGCCAAAAACCCAGCTCTAGCCATATCCCATTACTAACCAAACACTTGTCTTTCTTCCTGACTGAAACTGAACGTGCCTGTTGCTTGGGGCTCTTGACCAAGAGAGCTCATTTTTAACCCTTTCACAGCAGCTGGGTTTTTTCCACAGCGCATGAAACACGAGGCACAGGTCAGTCAGACATTACTCAGCCTGGACCTCACCTGGGACCTTACCTTTCGAAAGCAGCACACGCCGTTGGCTTGGCCAGTCCCAATTTTTCACTCCTATCCCTTTTTCAAAATGTTACTTTGAAAGTGTGATTCCTATTTCACTGCCCTTTTTAAAGAACAAAGTGTGCCATTGTTTGGAGGGCAGGAAAGGAGAGGCTGGTCTGGAGGGGAGAGAGGGAGGCCACGGGAATTGGGGTCAGGGGTCACTCTTTGGCACAGGCATGCACTTTCCCCTGGGGTGGGGGGAGCTGGGGAAGTCCGGGGCCCCTGGGAAATGCCCACCCAATGAGGACGCCCCAAGTCTGCAAGGGACTCCCCATCTAACTGCTTCAAAGGGTCTTTCGACTCTCCTCTCAGGACAAGACTGGAATAAGAGTTTTGTTCTCCTGCACTGATCTTTATTGGCTTCCAAGATTTTTAAAGCTCCATCTTCAGAGCCAAAAACAAAGAAAACCCAAAACAGAACAAAAGGCATCCTCAGGGGACAGTACCGTGGAGACAACCAGGATCCACATTCCAAAACTCTTGGGCTCACCCCAGCCTTGAGGATGTGATAGTCATACTCAGGAAACACACAGTACAGGCCTCCGGGCTCAGAGGCCTAATTGTTAGACTGTGTTTCCAGATGCAAGGTTCCTGCCTTCGGCGTGGGCTTTTCTATAACAAACCCACGTTAGGGTCATTCATCAGTGCATAAATATACACCTGGGAGGTGGGGGACAAGCCCCCATTTTTCTGGCTTTATAAATACGGAACTCCCATTTCTCCCATTGACATTTGCAAAAGAGTGATCGATTAGAGGG
The DNA here is from genome assembly GCF_030435805.1 of Mustela lutreola. Taxonomy (NCBI): domain Eukaryota; kingdom Metazoa; phylum Chordata; class Mammalia; order Carnivora; family Mustelidae; genus Mustela; species Mustela lutreola. The sequence goes on along the minus strand of NC_081298.1, from coordinate 67,755,115 downwards.
CTTTGCACCATGGAACAATTTCAAATAAACGAGTGTCGTCTGGTACATGCTATAGCTCTCCACACCCTGCAGAGGAAACAGGCCTTTCTTTCTAGACTTTTCTTTTTAGGTGGCCAACAGCAGAGACCTAAGTCCGACAGGGGTTCCAGCTTCAAGTTTTCTATTCAACGTGGTAGTTGGGGGGGGAGGGTATGCCAACTCTCAGTTCCATTTGCTACTTAGCAAATGGGGGACCTGAAAGTCCGAGACACAGAGCACAGAGGCCTCCATGAACTCCTGGGGGTCAAAGAAATGTAGGTGGCTGAGACTCACTGTTGGGTGACTTCCCAAGGTCTGTTCCTAGCCAAAGAGACCTAGGGCCACCTCTGTGGGACAAGTTGGTTGTGCAAATGGAAAGATTTGAGAGAAACACTAGCATTGTTGTCTGACCCAATCAATATATTGTCTGCATCTGATACCTGGAATGACATCATTGCAGACACCTTCCTTTGGATCAACCATTTACCTGTTTGTGACATGTGAGGGTGTGCGGAGGAGGTGGAGAGGAATTCAATGCTGAAATAGGAAAACTGCAGCAGAGTCAATAAGGACTCAGAAAAGGCCCTGGGTTTAGATCTGAACAATAAGGGTCATCTTAAAGAAGGCAGCTCCAGGCAATGTGGGAGGAGGGTTCTAAGTCAAGAAATGGGAATAGTGTGTACGGAGCCTTCTTTGTTTTGCAAGTTTGGGATTGAAGGGAAGATGAAAAATCTCAAGTTATGGCTAGTAAAACAATAGAATGAAGGTTTTGGGGGGAACCTTCTAGGTTTCTGGGGCAGCTCACATGATATACTGTCAAGGTAGTAGGGAGCCTGGTTATTAGTTGGTTATTTATTCAGGCTCCTGGCTATTAGCTGGTGGGAGTGTTGAGCCAGTTGTTGGTACCAACTGAACCTTGCCTGGTCAGCTCTCCAGTGCCCTCCACCCTCTGAACTGCCATGATTGCTTGGGGGCTCTCTAGAACTTCTGTGACTGGCTACTCGACCTTGTCCCTACCTGTCCCAGGAGATGAGGACTGGAACCTTGAGAGCCTGGGACAGAAGGTGTGAGGAAGGACCACTGAGGGGGCCGCCACCACCCCCTGTGAGACTCACTTTCCATACCACGTAGCTGCCCAGCTCTTGCTGGACTTGTTCTCGAGCTTTGGAGAGAAGACCAACATGGTGAGGGGAGGGCTAAGTGGACCCAGTGACTGACCTGGGAGGAGAATCCAATTTCCCAGAAGGGGGCTCTCTTCTTGGAACCCCCAAGAGCTCCTGTGACAGTAAGATTGAGTGGGAGGTCTCAACAGCCTGTCAGATTGCAAGCGAGCTCTGTCCCTCCTGAGGCGGAGGGTGGTTGAGCGGGGCTGGGGGTATCAGGCTGCCATCGACACAGTAATTCCAAGCATGTGCCTACTTCTGTCAGCTCCTGAGAACTGGAAATGGCGTTAACAGAGCCAGGAGCAGGTAAGGATGGCCAGGATCCAGCACAGGGCAGAGCCACCCACGGGGACTTCTGATGCCCCAGCCCTGCCTGGCCTGTGTCACTATTGCATTTGCTCCGTGGATATGGAGACTGGTGCAGCCAGGGGGCTTTGCATCCATGGCAGAGAGAGAGGTATAGAGACCAGACCAAGGGTGAGAGACCTCATCTGACTAACAAGAGACCTTACTGTTAACTCGGTGACTTAGTTTCCCTGCTTATAACTCCTCCCTGTGCACCTCCCACTCCCTCCTCCCTACCCACCCCCTCCCACATCTTTCCCTCCTAACCCCCTCCTCATCCACACCTCTCATCCCTGTCCACCTTCTTTCCCCCCAGCCCACCCTCCCTTCCCCCTGCCCCCAGTCCTCTCTCCACCCACTCCCCCTCCTCCCACTCCCCCTCCTCCCACTCCCCCTCCTCCTGTCTTCCTGGTCCCTCACCACCACACAGCTGTTTCAACCTAACTCAGGCCTCCAATGCGAACCAACCTTTGATTTGAGAAACACCGCTAATAACCACCATGGCCCCTTAAACAAATGTCATTATCCACAGACAACAGACACCAACACACATATGTAGAGATAAACACATGCATGTTCTGTCTCTCAATCATTTTAAACAAACGTTACCACAACACAGCTCAGCTATGTAGACTTTTTTTTTTTTAAATCAATATTGCCTCGAGCTAGCAAATAAGGAAGGAAATCACTGGGAAATGCATTATTCATGAGCTTGCCAGAGTGCTGATGACTGGCAGTGATAAAGGTCCCAGTGTGAGAGAGCGGCAGTCTGATAGCTTCCTATCAAGTCAATCTACCCAGCCCGCTTCCTGTTTTCGGGAGCAGGGATATCGGCTCTCATCCTTTTTCTCTTCTCCCTCATTTCAGAGAGTGGGTTCTGTGCACCTGTGAGAACTGAACTTGCCTTCTGCTCGGGTCAGGACCTGTGGGGAGCAGGATGGAGCGGGTGGGGAGAGAACTGAATTCCCGCAGGGGGAGACCCGGTGGGAACGAGAGCTCTGTCCTCCGCAGTCCTTCAGCTCACACCTTCTTGTGAGCCAGAAAGAATCCTTCCCTGCCGTCAAGAATTCTAACTGGCAAAGGGAAATCATCATGGCTCAGTGACCAATACAGAGCCCTTGCCTGATGGAATTCTGGGAGAGTCTCTCAGAAGCCTCAGCACCGAGTGAGTTAGGGATGGCCTGGCCACCTCGTCCCTCAGCCTTCACACAGAGGCAGGCTTCCAAGGGGAAGGGAGAAGGAGGAGAGAGGAAGGGCTGGTGGGGCAAGGAAGCCTGGGCCTCCCTCACAGATCCCACATTGGCCCATGGAATCACCTCGAGTGAGAGGTCCACTCCGCCTGGACTTCTGCGTGTCTCCCCACTCCATCAAGTGAGAAGTCAGGAAGCCTGCAGTGCCAGGAAGAGACTGGGATTCTTCCGAAGTGTTGCACGAGCTCAAGTGGGAGAGAGAGGGAAAACTGAAAAGGGAGGAAAAACTGTCATGTTCCAATTAAATTTCAAATGATTAACAACACAGACTCATGCATAACATATATGCACCTGAGAAATGTGTTATGGAAATGAACATAAAGTTCCAGAGAGCACTAGTTCACACACCGTCACACGGGCAGGGAGTGTGACTCCCAGAACAATAAGCGCTGAGCCCGTGTAAGACACAGAGATCCCCGGAAGAGGGTCCGATTTGTCACTTCTAGTCCTGCCGAAGCAGCTACCACCATTTTTGCTAAGCCTTTGGAGGAAAGTAAGAATCTGTTGTGTGGTACAGTTTCTTACAGGTCCCCCCACCCCACTCTCTGCCATGACTCCTAGCGGGCTGGGGGGCTGGGACTTGATAGATGTCAGGGTCCATGTCAGAAATCAATGGAAGCAGGTCCCTCCCCCAGAAGGGAGTGGGAGCAGGAACCAGGTTCAAGGTCTAGTCCCCCAGCTGCCCAGGCGGCAAGCAGAGGGAACTGGACCAGTGTCATCCTCTTTCAGTTCTGGTCAAATAGAGCTTCTGGGTGAGCAGGCCCGGTGAAGCAGCAGGAGGCCGGGCCTGAGGCAACAATTCTCAGCCATGATTCAGCTGAGGGTGAATCAGCACAAGCAGTGGAACCTCTGTTAGAAACCTCAACCCCCTCCGTGAAAAGTCTGAGTTACAGAGTCCTTTCTTTCTTAAACGTCGCTTTGATATTTTAGATATGAAGAGGGCCTTGAATGAGGTTAACAAAAAGAGTGACAAGTAGAAATTTTGTGGTCCCACTTACCAAATAGAGACGAACAGAGCGGATTCACATGGTTGGCTGCCCACGTTCCTAAAACATGGGGACAACGGCTCTTTTAACTGAGCTATATTTCCACCTGCAATTCTATATATTCTACAATGGCAGTCACCTGAAGGAGAGACCCGGGGACTCCAAAGCACCCGGGACGACCATGGCACCCGTTGGGAAGTAGAAAGAATATCTGAACAGCCCATAGCTTTCACAAAGCACACACACTGTACCTTTCACAAGATACATGTCGTCAGCCTCTGGCCCAGCTATGGCGGCTGAGGGGCAGAGCCTGGCAGCAAGAAATACAGCAGTAACACATGATCCACTGACGGCCAAGGATGTACTATGGAAGCAGTTCCTCTGTCTGTTTTCTTTCCGGGTCATGAGTCTGGACCCGCTGAATGCGGGGACGGAGGTAACACACAACAACAAAAACAAAAATGCCCTCCTTCTTTAAGACTCCCAGGGTGTACCCCAGTGTTACAAAATAGCCTAGAATAATAGAACATAAGGACAGAACAATTTTCCCCTCAGTATAGTCACTAACATACCAGGAATGACATGTCCAAGCTAGCCTGCTGAAGGATGAGAGGCCCTCAGTGCAGAACTGAGTCCCTCAGGTGCCCTAGATCAACCGACCTAGATCAACTGAAGGCCAGTCAACCACCAGACGTGTGCGTGAACAGCTGAAGCAACCAGTTGACTCCCACTGGACCCCAGAGGGGCGAGCAGTGCATACTTATTGTTGTATGCCTTTTAGGTTTTATGGTTGTCTGTCACGTACCATGCAGTGTTCCTGAAGCAACAGGTAGCTGGTAACATATAGTAAAAAGAATAGGGGCTTTGTAGTCTATTAGGCTTATGTTCCACTCCTACCTCTGCTCTTTTCCATCTATGCGACTCTGAGTTTGCTACACAACTTCTTCGCTTCAGCCTCCTCAACCATGGAGCAAGAGAACCTCAAAGTGTGATTATCAGGATTAAGAAAGACAGTATAGGAAAGTTCCTAAAATGTATGGGGCATGTGGTAGGTGTTGTGTAAACATTGCCTGGAGTCCTTTACCTGAATGCACAGAACCTCCATCTGAGGCCAAGCAGTCTGGTATCTTCATTTCTAGATCTGGACACTCTGGAGTCCGAGCTCACCAGGACTGCCTAGGCACAGGGGCCACCCTAATATACATATTGGTTAGTAGCCCACTGCCACACTTCGTGACATAGCACAGACTTCTTTCCACTCTGCCAACGTCTGTATCAATGGTCTTCTACATCCCTTTCGAAGGTCACAGAGGAACCCATTCAGTGAGCACATCAGCATTTATTTTACCACAGGGAATTTTTCCATCATTTTTTCCTCACTGAATAAGAAGTAAATGTATATTAATACCAAGATAGATGAGGTGATAGAATTGTAAAATAGCATATAATGAACAAAAGAATAGCAAAGGGAAGACAAAGTCTTTAAAACTGACATTCAGAATAATGGCTCTGCATCATCAATGAACACTTCATGTCTCTGCAACAATTCTATTGAAGAAGCCCAGGTAATATATTCTAGAAGACTGTCTATCCTGAATGGTTAAAATAAAAGCTTCGCTGTCTACAGGAAAAAGCCACAGTTGTCTGAGAAATGTCACTTCTGAGGCGCACCAAAGCCAGACAACTCAAATTTGCCTGCAGATTCTTAAAGAGAGGGCAAAGAGGAAGCCCAGCCTTTCCAGATTTCAAGAACTCTGATTGGTGAGATCTGGTTGTTAAAAACATCAAAATCCCTGTCCCTCTAAGCCCATTTTTATTCCTGGTCCTCTCAGTCCTTAAGACAAACCGCAGCAGCTATATGGTTCCACAGGAAGGCGCCTGCCTCTCTTCAAAGGCCTCGGTGAGCTCTGGTCCCTTCCAAATGCCATTCCCCTGTCCTGTGAGCCTTCCAGTGGAAACAGTGGGTAAGTCTGCAAACAGCCGTGGCCAACTGGCCACCATTAGCAGATCCCTCGCTCCTGGAGGAAGCCATACTGGCCTTCAGCGGAAGTCCATTTCCAGTTATTACCACTAGACAAATGGCTTTTAAATTACATCCTAAAAGGCTAACAGGCCATTTGTCTTTTTAAGTAATGGCACAGAAATACCGTATTACTGCCGTTCTAGCCCTGCAAAGGGGGTCTGCCTTGCACCAGGAGTGCAGGTAGGTAGCTAGGAAAGAGGCCCAGGACACGGAAGCATTCAAGGTAGGACCGGATTTGATCCAAACAACGGGAGGCTTTTCTAGAGTCAGACGGCAGTGTGCACCCTGGCGAGACCTCGGAGGAGGCAAAGCTGAGGTGGCTTTTCCTGGAAGCTGTCCAGATAGACAGGAAGGACTGGAGCCGCACTTTGGGGATGAGAAAGGCAAGTGTTGGGACCCCTGGAGCAGAGGGAAATAAAGCTGGGCCCCAGCCGTGACCAGGCCTCCACCACTAGCCCAGTGCCTGGATTTAGCCTCACACATGCAACCTCGGGGGCCACGGACTTCTTAAAGAAGCGGCCAGGTGCCAAGACGGCCATGACAGAACCGCTCTGGCTGTAAGCTCTGCCTCTGTGCTTCCGGCCTGTCCCTCACCACACTTGGGAGATCTTAAAAACCAGGAAGCCCTACCTCCACGGGGCCAGGCGTTAACTCTGTGACATGTTATGAATAGGGAAACATTAAAGAAGGAATTCCAGCATTCCTCCCCCATGCTCTAAAGCCTTTGTTTACCTTATTAGTTGAGACCTGTCAGTTCCCCCGTGGGCTGACAGGTCTGGAGGGTGAAGGAAGCTGTCACCACATGGTTTCCACGCTGACAGTCTGTCTCGCCTCCGTTTCAGCACACAATCTGCCTCGAGGCACCAAGGCACGCTACATCTTTCAGACTGTGGCCTCCCCGGGGCATGGCGGGACCAGATCCCCCAGTCTGGAGCCCAGAGAGTCCCACAGAGGGGCCTCTGGGTCTGCTGAGAACAAAAAGGTTCCAGCTCTCAGGGATGAAGTTATCATCTCACACGGCCAGCCTCGCCCTGTCCCAGGGAGGAGGCACTGCTTCTGTGTGATTTCCTCCCTCCCGCTCTCATACAAGATCTCAAGTCCACTGTTTACAGTGCCCTGTGACTAACTTCATGTCCCTCAGACTGGAGCTACACACTCTTAGACACGCTCAGCATCCAATGAATAAGCATCACTCACGTTTAGGAGTGTTGATTTTACAGAGATAAAGAGTTTGAGGGGAAACCATAATTTCTGGATTGGAACAAGCACAGACACATTAAGAAATGAAAGGCAAAATTTGCATGCATTGTTTCAGATAACCCAGAAGTCCAAGATATTTAACTCTTGTGGAACGGAGCTGAGCCCTGAGGTTCTTTGGGTTTATGCTTCTACTCTGCTCTGATATTAGGGATGCTTTGGTGAAAAGTTCAAGAACAACGTAACTAATGTAACTAACATGAAAGTTACAAAATAGTTCCCATTATTGAGTTTCCAGTAAGACTAAGAAATATGTCCATGTCTCAAGTTCTTCATTTAAGCAATTATAATAAAATATTTATGTGGCAGGTTCTGCTCTAAGCATGCCATCCCTTAAATTTGGTTACCATCTAACAAAAAGAGAATCATTACTTCAGCGGCTCAAGGAGGTTAAGTAATGTGTCCAGGGTCAGGCAACTTCAAGGTCTGGAACTTCAGCGTGGTGGGACCAGGATTCAAACCCAGTTAATGCGACAACAGGCCCTTTTCTCGTAGCTATTCATCTACACCAACTATGGAATGAAAGGGTGGGATCAAGAGAACAAAGGAAAAGAAACCCTTTTTCTTGTGAAGACGAATCCAAGATGGCCACGTCCGCCTTAGTTTAGTCTCCTCCACTTTTTGGTAGGTGGGAATTTTGAGCTGGCTTCACTATTAGAAAGAACCAAGGTACACAAAATGGAATTTGGGAGGGATTCCTACAGTGGGCTCAGAGGACAGGAATCCCAGGGAGCTTTCTGGATCTGAAATCTACAGAAGCAATTTCTGTAGAACAGGAGTGACTTCTCAGTAGCTGCACCCACTGACCAAGAAAGCAAATGGAGGAGACAATAACCAACTGACAAACGTGGAATGTGAAAGGAGGCAGTATAGCTGGAGGGTGGACACAAGAAGAGTGCCTGCCTTCCCATGGGGTCCTCAGGGGCTCTGAGCAAAAGGGCTCTGAAGGAAGGGACACCTGGTACCAAAAGTTCATCTTCCTTCCCCATCTAAAACTATTTCTTGGCTGGAGATGCTCGCCCCAAATGCTGCCCTTTGGACCTGCTCTTACACAAAGAGCAGGAAAGGCAGGTTTGAGCCATTGAATCAAGGGAGGAAGCTGACAACCTTGCAAGAATCCAGTGGAAGAGAAGACAAAAGGTGCGGAGACTCAGTGAGAAGATGTGGGCAGCACAGGAGCGACACCTCCAAGCTCATGGGCCATCGTCTGCTATGGGTGGCAGCAAAGGCCATAGGCTAAATATCTCAGAACAGAAAGCTTTTCTTAGCATTGACCTGAAGCCTCCATTCATCCACCTGTCTCTGAATATCCCCCCACAGCCCCCCACCACCACCCATGGACAGTTACTGGGCTTCAGCTGCCCTGCAGCAGCTCAGGACTTGCCAAAGTATACCACTCAAGACTATGCTTCCCAAAAGACCTGCGAGGACAGGTCAAGGACGTGCAGGGGAGCTCTTCAAGATATTTAATTACTGGTATGACTTGGGCACCAACCAATCAGAGCAGGGTTTCTCACCCAAGATACCTTCATTTTGAGTCCCTTCTACTTGTTAGTTTTAAATTGCAGGGTCATCACTCCGTACGGGGCAGCAGTTGCCCTTTAACTTCTTGGTGTGGATCTCCCCCACCGGTATACAGTCTTTCTCCCTGAATCCCTCCTCACACCCCACATGCTTCTCTCAAGTCCTAGCCTCTTTCTAGAAATGGCCACCAAAGCATATGACCCACACACCACTCATTCTGACCTCTAAGTGGTCACCTAAGCTCTTCTCCCTGGGAAGTGCCCTCTCCTCCCTTCCTGGGCCACATCTCCTTGTGCTGAGCTTGGCCTGTGGGTTCCTGACTCCAATAATGCTTCCCTCTACCCCACACAGCATCTCTTCCAGCACACGTTAGTCTGGACTTGGCATGTGATGTTACGAAGCTCCACTCTTCTCTTGACACTGTCCTATGGTGTCCATTTGAGTGCTTCACCTATTAGTTCTGCCACCCCACCAGGGCTGGTTGCTCCTTGAGGGGCAGGGGGGCCAGGCTCCATGTCCATCATGTAATCCCATCATGTCCACGGGAGGACTAAACACTTTGCTGGAGTTCAACAGCCACCTAGGGAACCAAGTTCATGGGGGCCTGGATACAAGGTCTGGGCCTGACAGGGGCAGTCACCTCTATCTTAGGGCCTCAGCTTCCTTATCTGTAAAAATGGGAGGTTGGACTGTGGTTCTCAATCCTAGCTTCACATTAGAGTTACATGGGAACTTAGAAAAAGGCTCAATAGCTAGGGCCTACCCCAGGGCTTCTGCTTGAACAGAGTTGGGTGGGATTGGACATCAGTTTTTGTTCCCTTTCTTAAAGCATTCCAGCTGATTCCGATGTGCAGCCAAGATGGAGAACCACTGGATTCGATCAACCAAATGGTCCCGTGCAACTCTATGGTTCCATGAACTGCAATGAATTCAATGTTATTCCAAGTGCGGTCATCTCTGAGAGAGGGTCAGGTTTAAAACTCCTGCTGACTCACAGCAGGGAGAGGCCACCAGGGGGGCTGTGGCAATAGCCACTGTCAGAGCTCAAAGCTGGTCATCTCCTGTCCCCATGGCAGGTCCTCCTCTGGGGCTGTTCTTAGGTGATACTTATGCCGAAGGACCCTTAGATGCTGAGTGAAAGGGTTAAGGCCTCCCCCAAATCCAACCCCCTTGACATATTACGTGCTCTTCAAAGTGTCAAGAAAAGTTCAGGATTGCTGTTGGCAGTTTGTGCCGAAGTTCTTGTCTGAACATATTGGATTATAAAATATGTGGCTATGACAAGCATATCTGACAGATCAGTTTGCCTCATGTTGAGATGATGTTTAGAAGAAAAGACATGTTTTTTCACTGTTGTGGTTTAGAGTTTTTTGGTTGTTTTGTGTGTTTCCTAAGTGTTTTCATTCTTTCCTCCTTCTGGAAATACGGTCCTGACTTTGAGTTGTGACATCGATTAAAAACTAAGCTAATGAAAAAGCAAAACCCACGGGAGCACATTAAATGCCACTTAGGAAAGTTGGTTCCGGCTCCTTTTCCGAGCCGCGTCTTGGACACCAAATCATCCTCAGTTACAGACCTTCACATTCTCTGGTATATAAAAGTCTTTTTGTAACTCCCCTTCATTGTAGGGCTGCATAAATGGGGCATATTCATATCCTTTCTCCCTCTCTTTCTCTCCCTCCCCCTCTCTCCCTTGCTTGTTGAAACAAGCATAGTAATTGCATTACCAGATTTCCAGGATTAACTTTGAGTTCAAGGAAAAGAGCTCAGTTTGAGCGTGTATCTGTAATTAGAGGTGGTAGAGTAATTAGCTGCACACAACTCGACTGTCTGCAAGGGGCCTAGAAGACAGGTCTATTTGTTCTGTTTCATCAAACAATTTAATCAAACAGTGAGTGCTTTGCTCACAGGCCTCACAGAACAAATATTTGCTGATTGATTGATTCATCAAACAACTGGTCAATTCAGTTAAACCAGCTTTGCTGTCCAGTAAGCCAAGGAAAGAAAAATAATTGACCTAAGTCTTTCACTTTTCAAATGGCTGCTTTGCTGCCTTACAGGAACAACGGCAGCCGGGCACCCAGTGAAGGTGCTGAAACCTGCTTCTTTCTCTTCTTTTCACGTCTTTCCAAAATAAATAGCATTTAAAAATTAATAGGCTTCAAAAACAAAGCTCTGTCAGAAAACATACAAAAGACATGCATCACTTCGTCTATGCCAAGGCCCACTTCTCCCAGCAGCCTGTCTCCTTGGGGTCAAGGTGCCTCCCATCGCTGGGAGGACATGCTGCCAACATTTAGATGCAACAGGAACAACACAGGCCAGATGCTGGTGTCATCCCCACGGCCCAGAGAAACTCTGCTTTCTTTGTCACTCACTACCAGACTGTCCCGACGGCCTAGAAACCCTGCTCTGCCCTGCTTGGCTCTACTCTGTGGGTAGAAATTCCCGGTGGGGAGTGAAGTGTTTCCACACACTTTATTTTCCATCCTGGAGCCACTGACCAGAGGAGATTTGTCTCTGTTGGGCCCAGAAGAAAGAAGTTTGCCCCACAGCAAGGCCAGGCTCCAGCTGTGCACAGAAATGCCTGCCTGGAGGCTCTGTGTGGAGGCTGAGGAAAGGCAGAGAGGCAGTTTTCCATGAAAAGCAATTTAAAGTGGCATGACGTTAAAGGCCCGGAGTCCAAAAAACGGCAAACAGCCCATCACCTGTGAGTGATCTCCTGAGCCGGGTCACATTTTTAAAAAATCCATCTCACAAATCGCCCAGTGTTTAACTTGAAGTCCATTTGTTAATTTGGTAAACACTGACATGATATTGACAAGACCGCTCTAATCCAGGCAGGAAGGAAGTATCCGGTGTCAGGCAGCTTCAGCACCCCCTCCCCCCAGTCCCTCCTCACCTGTGGGTCTGGAGGGCATAGTGACAGTTCAGAGAGCAGGTGGAAAGCCAGTGGAGGCAGGGCTCCTTAACCCTTCATGTGCCAGGACACTGGCTTGTGGGTTGAGGAGGATCTCTCAGAGCTCCCTACTCTCTTAGCGGATAAAGCAGTTCACCATTCACAAGACACGTCTTATACTTCCTGACAAAATCTCCAGGCCTGTCCTATGAGGCGAGAAACAATCGTTAATTTTTTGGTGTCAACTTTACTGGGCCATGGTTCTCAGATATTGGGTCAAAGATTATTCTGGATGTTTCTGTGCAGGTGTCTTTTGGATGAGATTAACAATTACATCAGCAGACTTTGAGTAAACAGATTACCCTCCATTACGCAGGTGGGCCTTGCCCAATCAGTGGAAAGACTTAATAGAGCAAACAGTGACCTCTTCTGAGCAAGAAGGAATTGTACCAGCAGAACTTCTTTGGGCTGCAACTCTTCCCTGGGTCTCCAGCCTGCAGGCCTACTCTCCAGATTTTGGATTTGAACCTGCACTATCACATGAGCCAATTCCCTTATAACTAACAGAACTAACAGAACAGTTAGTTCTGTTTTTCTGAGGAACCCTGACTCATATATGGCAGTGTTATCAACCCATTTTATGGATTAGGAAATAGCTTCAGTGAGAACAGGAACCAGAACTGGGCCACTGCCGTGTAAACTGGTGCCCCAGAGATAGTGTGTCAGGGCTGTGTCCTCACCTAATCTCTTTGCCAGTTAGAAATACGAAAACCCAAGGCTGGGAAAGAACCTCAGAGTCAGGGCTTTAGACTCTGCCATCAGACAAGCACGTATCTTTATCATATCATTTCTGTTCTTGAAGATTTCTGGGTACATAATCCCACCCCTTACCCATCTGTTCTTCCTTCATTGCTAATTAGAGCTGCCTTCTCTTGTAATTTAAACCCATTTCCCTTAGGGCTATCATATCATCCACATGGAGAAAATGCTGACTGTGAAGTTTAAAGCAGGAGCCCTCCGTGAACCAAAAGACAATTTAAAATAGCACATAGTGGGTGGGGCACCTGGGTGGCTCAGTCAGTTGAGTGTCCAATTCTTGGTTTCAGCTCAGGCCATGATCTTGGCGTCGTGGGACTGAGTCCTGTGTGGGGGCTCTGCGCTCAGCAGAGTCTGCTTGTCCCTCTCCCTCTGCTCTTCCCTCCACTCTCTCTCACACACACTCTCTCAAATAGATAAAGAAATAGAGGAGAACATAGGTACTAACCTCTTTGACATCAGTCACAGCAACTTCTTTCAAGACATGTCTCCGAGGGCAAAGGAAACAAAAGTGAAAATGAACTTTTGGGACTTCATCAAGATCAAAAGTTTCTGCACAGCAAAGGAAACAGTCAACAAACCAAAGAGGCAAGCCACGGAATGGGAGAAGATATTCGCGAATGACACTACAGACAAAGGGCTGATATCCAAGACCTATAAAGAAGTCCTGAAACTCAACACACACAAAATAGATAATCACATCAAAAAATGGGCAGAAGACATGACTTCTCCAAAGAAAACATACAATTGGCTAACAGACGCATGAAAACATGTTCATCATCATTAGCCATCAGGGAGATGCAAATCAAAACCACGTTGAGATAACTTACCACCAGTCAGAATGGCCAAAATTAACAAGACAGTAAACAAGTGTTGGAGAGGATGTGGAGAAAGGGGAACCCTCTTACACTGTTGGTGGGAATGCAAACTGGAGCAACCACTTTGGGAAACAGTATGAAGATTCCTTAAGAAACTAAAAATAGAGCTTCCTTATGACCCTGCAATTGCACTACTGGGTATTTACCCCAAAGATACAGATGGAGTGAAAAGAAGGGCCATCTGTACCTCAATGTTCATAGCAGTAATGGCCACAGTCGCCAATCTGTGGAAAGAACCAAGACGGCCTTTAACAGACGAATGGATAAAGAAGATATGGTCCATATATACAATGGAATATTATGCCACCATCAGAAAGGATGAACACCTAACTTTTGTATCAACATGGATCAGACTGGAAGAGGTTATGCTGAGTGAAATAAGTCAAGCAGAGAGAGTCAATGATCATATGGTTTCACTTACTTGTGGAGCATAAGAAATAACACGGAGGACATTGGGAGATGGAGAGAAGTGAGTTGGGGAAAATCAGAGGGGGAGACAAACCAGAGAGACTGTGGACTCTGAGAAACAAACTGAGGGTTTGGGAAGGGAAGGTAGTGGGAGGTTGGGTGAGCCTGGTGGTGGGTATTAAGGAGGGCACATACTGCATGGAGCACTGGGTGTGGTGCATAAACAATGAAAAAAATAAAATTAAACTTTTAAAAAAGAAGAAAATAGGTAAATAAAATCTTCAAGAAAATAAAATAGTACATAGTTCAATGCTCAGAACACAGAAGATGCACAGAATAAACAAATCAAACAGCTGTGTTCATGGTATCCTATAAATGGGGCCTGGGCTTTGTAAACTATAGAGCACAGTGCAAATGTAAGTGACCATCCCCATGCCCAGGGCAGTGTGTGGGCCATGGTGTTGGAGAGGCCACTTGATTTCTCAGGTATAAAAGGCAGATCATGAAAACTTCAGGTCCAAGGTTGAGACCATTCCGTGCTAAAAATTAGTTGAAGTGAGATGATATGGATCAAATACCCTGAACTTAACTACATAAATTCCAGAACCCTGACTCAAATCACTTCACCCTTCAAACCCTATTTCTTTATAGTCAATGAAATAGGCTCCCTTTCTTTTATTAATGGGAAATGTTCTGGTTGCTAGAGCCAGAAAGCAGCTCACGCTAACTTAAATACACAAGGGCAGGTGCGAGGAACCTGAAGGCAAGAGCAGCGAGCCTAAGACAAGGACTGGGATCAGGAAAGGGAAAGTCATCCATAGCCTGGGCCACAGTCGTTCTTCCTCTACCAATGACTCCATTCTTGTCTCTCAGCTAACTCAGTTCATACAGTGGGGGAAAAAGCCTCCTTGTTGGTCCTAAATTTGTATTTCTTCTTTGTCCAAAAGTCTTGCCATGAAGGCCATTTCTTAATCTTCATTCCAGATTTTGGGTAAAGAATTGTAACTGTCTAGGTTTGAGCCATATTCCTACCCACTATCCAATTAGCTGTGGCAGGGGGCCAGGGTCAGTCAGTGCGTGTCGCATGGCTGGCAGAGGATTTATGGTTCTGGACTCTGGTGACCCGTGGCTTTAGGAAAGTCACCCCCAAAACTGTCAACCACACAGTGTTCCTCCAACCACCTCAGCATCTAAATCACCTGGAAAGCTTGGAAAAAACATAGACTCCCCTACACCATAAGCTTGTGTTAGCTTGGAGACCTTGGACCAGTAGTGTCCTGCTGCCAACAGCCTTGTCTGCTTTCACTAGAATGTTCCAGGAACAGGAAAGGACAATCAGTATATTCTGCAATAGGGTCTGCCCCCCTTCTATCACTACTTCCTCCCACCCCACGCAAGCAGTTCTGTGTAACTGTTTAAGGACCCTTTTTGGGAAATCACCCAAAACATTGTCAAGCAATACAGAGTAAGACACAAGGAATAACAATCTGTTATTCTGTTACAAAGCTTGTACCTGCCTTTTACTATGTATCAAATGCTTCCCCCCTTACTAAGTGCTTCCTGCCAGCGGGTCACCAGGCTAGGCTGTTTAATAAATATGACCTTCTGTCCTCACGACAATCCCATAAGGTACATGCTTTTTCTTCTCATTTGACAGATGAAGGAAGTGAAGCTCAGAGAGGTCAAGTGACATGCTCAGTGTCACTTAGCTAGCTGGTGACAGAACCACTTACTCATATGTCTGTCTCCCCCAGTTTCACTGCTAGCTGCATGAGGTCACGGAGGCCATGTACCTGCTCTCACCCTTCCCAGTATCCCCAGCACCCAACATAATGCCTGACACAGGGTGGCTGCTACATATTGTTTGGGAGGAAATGTAAAATAAATAAATGGCACCATGACTGTCTTTGATGAGGCCATTCCACATATCCCTACCCAAGCCTCCCAACTAGACATTGTGCCTCAGCAGTCCCTGATGGCTTACAGGTAGCCTCAGCTACTGGAACAGCCAGGACTCTGGGACCGGAAGCTTCCCCTGGCTGGAAGTAGACTGTCCTTTTTGCTTAAGATGGCCAATACTTATTCTGTTCTACATGTGGTATGATTTGGGAAAATGTGCAACACAGTCTCACTTCAAGGGTGAAGATTTGTACTGCTCCTCAAAAACTTGAAAGGGACACACCCAACCCTTTCTAGTTATCCTGAGATATTTAGAGACATGTTCTGCATCTTCTGTCTGCGGGGGGGGGGGGGGGGGGGGTAGGGGAGGTGGGGGGGTAATCACTGGATGACAGCCCTCATGGGCCAGTCTCCTCCTCCCTTCCAGCAAGAGCACCCAGTGCTTTCTTCCCTGCTGGTGCATATCTCAGCTTAGATCCTCTTGGTGGGGGATGGGGCGGGGGAGGTGCTGACTGAAGGAAAGCCCCAGAGTGACAGCATCCTGCGTTCCTCACGTTCCTCACGCGAAACCCAGAGCCCCGAGCCTGATGCCTGGACTCTGAAACGCCTTTCCTGCCAGGGGATTATGTTCATTTGCACAGGGTCTGAGACAGAAATTCCAAAGAGATGATACTGGAAACCAAGGGCCTCTATCATAATACTATAGACAGGAAGGCTCCCGTGGCAGCCAGTAGCAAACATATTGAAGAAAGAAGGGACCCAACCCAGGTCATTTCAGATAACAAATAGAAACACTTAAACCTTACTGGGTTTGTTAGAGACCATTGTCTCTGGTTAGCTGTTAAATTTCTGCATTTATATGAAATCAAAGATCTCCCCAGATCATGTGCCCATCACAACTCAGGAGGCTGCAAAAATCAAGCGTCCCCTTTACTGGATCGCTAGTGAGCAGGAGGTTGAAGTCAGGCAAGGGCTTTCACAAAGCACAGTGGAAGGCACCTCCTTGCGTCCAGAGGCCCTGGGTTGGAGGCCTGGCTCAGCCGCTCACCGACTGAGTGACCATGGGAGAGGTGGAACCCACATTTGACCATTTTAACTGCAGTCTGTCCAAGCACCTACAGCATCCACCTTCCCCAAACCCCAATTCCAGTTCTCAGACTCCTATGCCTACCACTTCTTCAGTCAGTGAGCAAATGGGCTAAGCAGCCATCACACCTTTGAATAGTGTGGGTTCAACTGAAGACAGAAGTTCTATGAACATCTATGCCATCTATGAAATGAGCATGATAAAAACCCTGCTTGGGTTCTGAACTCATGTTGGTTCATAGTCTTGCCTGGGATTACCAGCTGTATATATTCAGCTACCTAACCTTTCTTGGCCTCAGTTTCCTCCTCCTAAAAATGGGGGTTAGCCTGTGGAGAGAGTAATGAGACTGATGTTGGAATCTGTTAATTCTTGTTCTTTGTTCACTTTCCTTTTGGGACACACATTTTATTGATCTGTAAGAGCTCTTTGTATATTATAAACTTGAACCCTTCCTCATCAATGCCACATTTTTTCTTAGTCATTTGCTTGTGGCATGTAAAGGACTTAGCACACTGACTATGATGTTGGCAGCAATTTTATTATTGAGAAGTGGCTTCTCAGTGGAATGTTCTAGAACACCATGAGCTATCGTTATTTTGTTATTACCAACAGGGACAAGGCTAGATCCAAAGAAGAGAAGCTCCACCTTCCTGAAGAACTGAAACTGATTCCAGCAGGCTAGAGGGAGAGGGTGGTATGTCTAGAGCTGTGCTCAAGACCCAAAGTCTCAGGTGAGAAAGATAAATGGTGAGAGGAACCAAGAAGATCTTAAAAATGAAGAGCTCTCCTTGAATGAGATCGTTTCTCATTCCCACCCACAGCACACACACACTATATACACATGCACATACCCAAACACATATGTATGCACACATCACATGCATCTCATAGACACATGACACACAGCTCATCATATGTGCATGTACACACTCAGACACACACACACACACACACACACACATACACATGACTCTCACCTGGAGAGTCCACACTGGCTGGAATAGAAATCAGTCTGAGAAGGGCTGGGTGCTTTTGTGTGAACAAGGGTCCCACAGTGGTTTATCAAGGTGAGCCTCTGAGAACAAAAGGTAACATAAGTGCCCCCTTGAAGACATAGGACACGACATACTTTCACATCCACTCCAGGTGCCTCTTGGAGCAGCCTGTGGAGATGTTCCGGATGGTATTTGCAGCCCCTTTCACAGAAGGAACCGAGGCTCAGAAGTTCCATGGCTTAGTAAAAGACACTTAGCAAAGGACAGAACCGGAATGAGGATCTGGGTCTCTTGATTCCTATTCATTCAACAAACGTCTATTGAGACCCTACCCTGGGCCTGGCTCCAAGCTGTTGGTTAGTTCTAATACCTGGTTGCAGAAGCTTTCAGCGTTCCTTCAAGCCTTTCGTGTTGACCTAATGCACCCTGAGGATCCCAGAATCAGAGTCTCGGGCTGCAGGGATCCTTGGGAAGGGTCCTGGCCAGAGTGGCACATGTCTGTGTTTTGCAAATGTACCTATGTCCTTGTGCCCAAGAAAACAGAACACTGTTGTATGAGCAACTCTTTGCTGAGAAGTTGGTCCTTGGCAATTTTAATAAAGACTGAGCTCGGGGACCACACAGAATCCTCCAGTTTATTTGATAGCAAAAAGGTTTGTGAATCTAGAAAGCACTTTTGGATTCACTGCCCCACTTGAAAATCTTTTCACGTTTTGGGTCCTGCTAACTTGGCAAGACGGCCGCGGCTTGGGTTAGGCCTGGTGGGGAGGGTGACCCAGTTCTCTGGCATGCCAAAGCAGCCAAAGCAGCGTCCCATGGCTCCATCTCACTGCCTATTTCCAGTCACCCTCCTGCCACTGGAATGGCTCAGTGACGAACGGTGATGAGGCCACAGAGGCCTGAAGTGTGCCCAGGAACCACTACAGCACAGAGCTCACAGCCCTCACAGCCTTCCCCTCCTCCTCAGCATCCTCTCCCTCTAGAACCACCCCCTTTCCCTGAAGTCTGATGAGCCTCAGCCAGAGCCATGGTAACTGAGCTCAGACACTGGATCGGATGTCTGGAGGGCCCCCGCCGTAAACTGCAGGTCACATAATTCAACTCGATCCTTTGCTCCATCCTCTACTTTATGTGCTTTGGGGGACATGGCGGCTGATGGGCAGAGAGATAAGTCCCTGCGATGGGCTGGGAGACGAGGGATTGCCCTAAAATGGAAAAGTTACTTCAAATCCAAGGAGGAGTGACTGGCTCAAGACCTTGCAGAGGGGAGAGATGGGGTGCCACCCTGGGAGCCCATCACGAGTCCCCATCAGGAAAGTTCAGCCTTTCTCTCTGCTGGCATGCCAGGCAACCTCAGAACTGTGTCAAGAGCTTTGGGACATCCCCCTTCCTCCCCAGAACAATTTTCCCATCTATAACATGGGGAAAGTTTTCCGCCGAGAAAATTTTATCAGTTTTCCACTGATAAAATCCCAGTATGCATTAGTCCTTGGGAGGAAGAATCTTTGAAATGCACAAGAAGTGTATCTTCTGGGAGGCTAGAGCACCTTCAGAGAGAGGCTCAGCCGTTGGCTCTTTCTGTTTGCACAGGGAGGTCGCAGAGAGGCTCCTGATCTGGCCTAGCACTGCTGGACCCCAGGAAAGCAGGAACAAAGGGGCAGAGAGGCCAGGTCCTTCTGCCTCCCCTGCCCACACCCTCACAGCTTGGGAACCAGTCAGAGGCCCATCCTTCCAGAGGAGACCAGGAGCTTTGTGCCGCTGTATGCCCTGGGGTGCCATTTGCCTGTCACACTCAAGTCTGGGCTTTTCATTTGAGCAAATCCCTCCCTCCCAGTGGTCATGGCCAGACTGGGCCGAACGGTGGGGCTGCTGTGTACCAGCATTTAGACACATTGCTAAATATTCCCAGCTGCCCAGAGGCCCCGACACTGAATTAGGTGAGACTCGGCAAAGGTTTCACCGTGCAGGTGAAGACAGCCAAAGAGCATTCCCTCGACTTTTTTCTGGTATCCACCATTTGATGAAAGACCTGTGGTTAAACCTTTATCTTCCATAAACGTTTAAAATGTGGTTACCTTGATTTCCATGTTCAATTTTCATTTTTTTTAAAGGGGTTCCTTGTAGTAAAACATCTGATACTATGGATGTTCTGCAGAAAACAGATGTTTCTCCATGTAATAGACGGCGGCGGGCCTCTGCGTGCCCACCAGGCCTCATGCTCACACTCAGACACATGCACACGCATGTGTGTCTCATGAAAGGCTGGGTCAGGGCTGGGTCCCACTGAGGACACAAGGCCACAAGCCACAGGTCCCAGCAGCCATGGGGTCTTTGAGCCAAGAGACTAGGGAAGGAACCAAACCTGAACCATCACCGAGGGGGGGTTTCATCGTTTCTGGTTCTTCCGGGAGCATTTCCCTCCACAGTTCATTGTTCTCCCTCTCAAGGTCCTCCACACAGGCTCCCACCGAGCACCCTGTTGCTTTCCGCCTCCCCAGAGGACAGGGGCACAATCTTTTCAAGGGCACTTGGAAGTAAGTGGGGACTCTGCGCAGTCGGCCTTTGGCAGAGTTGCCAACTAGGCTTTTCCCCATCTTTCTCCTCTTCTTTCCATATCCTAGTCTGAGCCTGCAGGAGGCCCACAGAGGCCCCAGACTCTTAGGGAAGAGCCACAGTTTTTGCTTCTTTCACCTCAAGCAAACTCCTCCCCTTGCTGGCTTGAGCCCTCAGGCATTGGGACAGCCTGGCTCACTCATTTCCCCAGGAATGGTGTTCCCTATCACCTCCTCAGACTCCCCTGGAACTAGCGGAGACACCGGAGGCTTGCTTCCTTTCCAGGGATCTCTGTGCTTTCATTGAGACTCTGAACATTTAAGAGTTCTCAAGACCCAGAGGAATGGACTCCTTACTGTTGAATGTCTTAGGTGCTAAGAAAGCTGTTTCTGGGCAGCAGGGAACTCAGCCATGCTGGAGGGCTCCCCCTACCCCCGGGCAGTGTCTAAGGACTAGAATTTGCTGGGCATCAGGATGCCTGGCTTCCCTCAAAAGATGCCTCCCTGTCTCCTGACCCTAGAGCATCACTTCCCCTCTCTGTGCCCCAGGATCCCTGGGGGATGGTGGACTGTCCTCTCATTAAGCTCCTGTAGTTCCCATGAGTTGAAACTCTGAGCCAATGATTCTGTAAAACTATTACCCCAGAATTATCTTTACTTGTGTTCACTCCACCTCCTTCCAAATAAAGCTTGTGTAAAACATATGTAGAAATGCACGTGAGATACAAATGATATTGTAGCAAATGACTGGAAAATGAGGGGAGAAAAAGAAGACGAATCCTAGATGCTACAGAAAATCTTTGTGAAAGGGAACTGTCACTTCGCCTCTGTGTTTCCCAGATCCCAAAGCCAAGAGGATGATACCATTAGTTGCAAGACTGACAAGGTCACCAAGGTAAAAAGCAAACCATTCGTCAGAAGAATCATAGATGTTCCTGGAAGGGAGACTGCAAAGCAATTCTTGCCTGGGTTCTCCAAGGGAATCCCAAGGTATGTAGTAAACCAGAGGCTTTCATTCTGAATGACTGGGTCATTCTTTTTTTTTTAAACTAAAACTTAAGTCTTTTTCAAATAAAGAAATGAAACAGACAAAAAGATTTCCCTGGTTGAAGGGGAGTTCAGGGACAAGGGCTCTGTGTGGTACACAGAACGTCAAAGTAACGCATAACCTCACTCCCCAAATAGCTCTGTCAGAGGGACTGGGCACCGTGTAAGTCACTATTTCCAAACCTTGCAGAGGAAGAAGTCCTCTGGAGGGCTTGTTAAGCACGTAAAATGCAAGGTCCTATAGCAAACCAATGACATCACAACCTCAGGGTGGGTGGGGGACAGGGTATGCTCTCCGGCCCCAAGTAATTTTAAGTCTAGGCAAGCTTTGGAAACACGGCCATAAACCAACACCACAACCATCTGGCGGAACTCGACAGTAAAAACCCATTAAAATGGCCAACCCCATCTCTGGGCACGTGGCATTTGTTTTAACGTGGGACCCCAAAAGAGAGGTCCGCTGGAAGAAAGTCAGTGTCGAGTAAGCTGTCAGCTCCCGGGGGAGCCGGGAGGGGGATGGAGAACTTCGCTGCCCCCTCTGTAGCAGCATCACCCCTGCAGGCACACCAGCTGCCCCTTCCCACCCTACCCTCCCTGCTCCCGAGGTGAAGCAGCTGTCCTCCAGAGACACACACAAAAAAGCAGTGACAGTGCCAGGCAGGGCGGGCCACGAGGCTGTTCCCCCGTGAGACAGATGTTGGGGAAGCATGAACCTCAGGTGACCTGACGGGCCAGGGCCGTGTGCTTCGTCTCCCTGGTCCCGCCCACCCTCCACATCTAAGCCAGGTCAGGCTCCCCGAAACCCTGCAGTCATCAGGTCACCTTCAGTTTGAAAAGTCCTTTCAGGACTTCCCACCAGTCATGACTTTGACTGGTGGAATCACACGACAGCTGTAAAGGCTTTGTGCTCTGGAGCCATATCAGGCTTCAAAGCCTGGTGTTCTCACTTATGACCCAAGTGCCCAGAGCAAGTCCACGAGGCAGAATATGCTAGATTGCACTGCGATAACAAACAGCCCCCAAATTTCAGTAGATTGAAACAACAGATGCTTATTCCATATTCGAGCAAAGCTGGTTACAGGTCCAGGCACCTCCCAAGGCAGTTGTCCCCCACATGGGAGCTCAACAGATCCAGGCTTTTTAAACCAGGGGCCACCCCATCTACCACAAGCTTCCTCAAACAGAACAGCGCTCTGCAGAGCCTGTACAGACTCTTCATTGCTGTGGCCCAGAAATGACACACAGCACTTCCATGCACCAAGCACTGGCCAACACTCGTCACACGAACGGGCCTCCAGTAAGAGAGTGGGGAAGGAAAATCAACCAGGTGCCAGCAGGAAACAGCCAGCTGGGTGGGAGGACTGAACATGGGTGGGGGTAATGCTGAATAGGGTGCTGGTGATGGTGGTGGGGAGCAATCCACGTAAATCTTTAGCACAGTTTCTGGCATCCAGCAAAGTGTTATTCAAGGTTGAATGTTGTAATCATTATTATCATGACCCTCCAAAGGCAGGCCTGCACCTGATCGCTTGACTTCTCTTCCATTCTGGTTCTGACCAGTTTTCTTAGAAGCCAGAACCCTTTTCCTAGTTTGCAACATCTTGTAGCCTCCAGGTTCAGGTTTTTATAGCTTCTCATCATGCAATTTGCATCAGTCATTGTAAGAACTCTAGATGCTTCAATGGCAGGAGGCCAAGGATGATTTATTTTCTGGTGTATGATCACACACACAACACACACTCATGCTTGTTAACGACTGCATATTCTAGAGGACATTAATTCATGTTTCCTCAGTGCTGTCATCAGGGATGATGGCTCATTCAAGATCAAGGAGCAGGAGGGGACCCCTGATGCAGAGGGAAGAGCACTCCTGGGAAATGAAAAACAACACGGGTCCAAAGCCTCAGTGTTCACATCCATAAAATGGGGCTGAGGTGTCTGCAGAGCTCACTGGGCTCTGAGAACAAGATTGGTCCCTGGGAAGGGCCATCCAGATGTAGGGCGTGATATTCTGACAGGTGCCAAGTGCTGTGGTTCGTGCCTCAGAAAACCCTCCTTAGCAGAGTCCGTGCAAATCCCAAATGCTTCTTTTCTTTCCTTCGGGTCTCTCTCTTCAGGTGTGTGTTCCTGCTAAGTCTTATTCTCTTGATTCCTGGTTCACCAACAGATTGCACAGCTCGGTATCTTCCCCCCTCCAACCTTCCTGGGGGTGGGGGTGGGGAGGGATCAGACTGTACTGGGGAGTGGGCACGGCTTCCCAGTGCTTTTCTCACTGGAGCCCCAAGCTCTGGGGAACAGCTTACTGCTGCCCTAATCATAACAAGGCTCACACCACCATTACACAACTTTAATACCAGCTTTTATGCGGGCATCTGGGGATGTGTGTGCTTATGAGCAATTTGTAATGAAAAAAAGACCGACCTGCAGCAGTCTGGGGGGAGAGGGGCCTAGAGCACCAGGCAGGGCAGGCCCCATCACAGGGGCCGCCCAGACTCTGGGGACACGGCTGCTGCCCTGGGACGTTTAAGGCACTATTTGATCTCTTGTTAAGCCCCACATGGCTTCAATTTCCATGTGTTCTGAAAGAGAATGGAATTAGAGTCAACAGATCTATTGTGTCTTTCATAAAGATATGTTCTTAATCAGGAAGGAGATGGAGCAGGAAAGGAAACCTGTATTCATGGAAGGCCCACTATGTGCCGGGACTGGGCCAAGAACCTTGCTTCTATGCATTATCTGAAAGGATCCTCACAATATCCCCTCTGAGGTAGATTTTGTCATTATCTTTTGTGGTAGGTTGAAAAAAAAAAAAGAAAGGAAGAAAGAAAGAAAGAAAAAGCCACAATATTGTGCACTTTATCCCACTGAGAGGTGGATGGAAGTGAATTCTCCATCCTTCGAATCTGGAGTTGACCATCCTCTTGCCTTGGCCAGTGAGGCACTATTAGCAAACACAAAGCAAGGTCTCAAAATGTACTTGCACATCAGGGCTTGCCCTCTCTCACAGCTTCGAACCATGTTACTGCTATGTGAACAAGCACAGTCAACACTCCAGGAGGGAGAGGGACCAGACAGGGCAAGACTCCAGCTATTCCGGCCACCTGGGGCCAAGGCCACAGGCCCAGGAGGGAGGTCAGCCTGTCTCTCTCAGCCACGGCAGCCCATACCTGAAGCCCAGCTAACCCAGAGAATCATGGGAAATTAGGAACTGGCTGTCTTAAGCTACCATAGTTTCAGGTAGTTTATAATTCCACAAAAGCTCCCTGACCTATCCCTCATTATGGATGCAAAGACTGAGGCTCAGAAAGGTTAAGTCATTTTTCCAATATTCCTATTTGGTAAGTGGCAGAGAGGGCTGTGAATCCCAGACTTCCATTCAGTGCCCTGAACCACCCGGGCTGCCCTGGGATCACACCAGTGTGTACAGTGACTCCTCAGAGCAGATTCTCCTGAGAAATGCTAACTTCTCCCCAACCCCCATCATTCCATTTTGAGGTGAGTTGGAAAACCTCCAGTCCAAGGGAGAATTTCTGCTTATGTGGGCTTCATTCTTCCAAAAGGCATAGCACAGACCTGAAAACTTTGCTTTCTGGGGCATTTTCATAAACAGAATCTAATTTTTCCACTGCCCCTGATTTAAGAACCATTCTATCTTTCCACCTGAAGAATATTCAAGAGGCCAGGTAACCACTACAAGGCTCTCTCTCTATCTCAGAGGCTCTGGCCTCTGGTCAGGTATCAGTGGTTTGAAAATAAACTCTTTGGTGTGTATTTTTTTTATTGTGCTAAAATCTACATATCATAAAATTTACCACCTTCATCATTTCGAGTGTACAGCTCAGTGGTGTTAAATATATTCATAACGTTGTGTAACCACCTCCAGAACTCTTTTCACTGTGAAATGGGAACTCTGCCCCCATGAAACATCAACTCAGCATTCCCTCCTGCCCCTGGCCCCCCAGCAACCACCATTCTACTTTCTGACTCTACGGATGTGACTGCTCTAAGTACTTTTTAGCCATGGAGTCATACCGTATGTCTTTTTGTGCCTGGCTTGTTTCACTTAGCATAATGTCTTCAAGCATCATTCATGTTGTAGCCTGTGTCAGGATTTCCTTCCTTTTTAAGGTGGAATAATATCCTATTGTATTTCTGTATGTATCATATTCTGTGCATCCATCCATCTGTCAATGGACAATGGGGTGGCCTCTATGTTTTAGCTATTGTGAACACCAGTTTCTGTATATGGGTATACAAACATCTTGAAGATGGATCTTTGTATACATCTGGGAATCTCCTTGCACAGTGGTCCTACAAAGGGGAATCATTTTAGGTGTTTGAATCTGTCTCTTGAGCAAACTACCTTCCTATGCCAACATCATGTTCCAAGGAAGGCCTGACTGAATATGGACTTGGGGAGCCCCAGTTACAAGTCCTCTGTACCCCAGAAGTCAGTTAACAGAACAAATCTCCCCCTGGAAGTCCTATTATGCTTGCTGGTATATTCTCAGGCTAACCCATGTACACCATTATATAGGCAAAGGATAATACACGAATTCTGGGTTCTAGGGGCAGGGCAGCCCTCTTTCCTGATGCAATATTGGTTTAAGCAGAATTACAAAACAGCCATGGTCATATTTTAGGGCTTCTGGGGACTCCTTTTCAGGTCCTGGCTTCCCCCCTTTGGCATGAGCTCTACATCCCCTCTCACCTCCCCCACCATCAACGTTCTCCAATGCCCTAGAATTGTTCCTCTCTTCCTTCCCCAACTCCCCTCCTCCTCTCTCCTCCTTCAGCCGACCCTATTTTGTTTTTGTTTTAATGACTTCTCATCCTCCTTTTGACACCCCACAATTATCTAGAGGCACCAGCACTTTCTCACCTGTCCCTGGAAACAGCAGCAGAGAGTTTGCTGGGAGCGGCACTGACTCGTCCCTCAACAACATAATCGGATTCTAATCCCATCTGGAACTTCATATATAAACCTTCATATCTACAATGAGGAGGGAGTTTGTGTTTTGGGGTCTTTCACTACTTAGAGGCTAAAGTCGGAACCTGTTTAAAAATAAAATGCATAAGGAGAAAGACGTCTTTTGATACAATTTATGGGAAATTGTATGGAGCTTGCAATTTATTCTTCAAAGCAACTGTGTGCCAAGAAATCAGCAGGCACTAACTGCTTTCAAGAGAAAACTGCATCTCACTGCAAACTCTTAGATTTTTAAAAACTGAGCTCCTTTCCAGCAGGGAAAACATCTAGATTCCCAGGGGCCACGGGCAATACCAGAGCCTTTTCCAGTCCAAGACAGAAGACAGGTTTTCCAGATTGCCGAGAAGCTTTAAGTGAGAAAGGATGCAGAATGGCGAGTGTGGAATGTTGCCTCTTTGTATTGCAAGGGAAATCCAGGGCCCATTAATATTAGCAAGTGATTGTTCAAAATCTCAGGTTCAAGACCACACTCAGTGTAACTTTCCAGGCCTTCTAAAATCAGGGCCTTACCAGCCTCTTTCCCCACCACTGCCCCCCTCCACACCTATTTCCAATCCACAAAGAACTCCTCCACCTTAAAAGAACTATCTCCCCTTCCTTCACCAATTCAAACCCTCAGGCTTCAAGGACACTGCAAGGTGACTTTCTGCCTACTCCCTACAGCAGGCTCACCCGCACGGCCATGAACTCTACCCTCCAGCTGGGTCTCCTCTGACTGCCTCCCTGGACTTGAAACTTTGAACAAGAGGGCTTGCCAACCACCATGACTTTTCCTTTTCCTAGCGAGTCTGGACTCCCCTATGCAAAAGACCCTGGCTTTGGGGCTCATCTGAAAGGTCAGGACTCCTCCCCAGAGGCAGCACTAATTTTGGGGGTGGCCGGCCTGGCAACTTAGTGGCCCGATCTATAAGTCCTGATAAACTGAGCAATGATGTATCAAGATGGAGAAAGATGCATTTCCTGAGCTCCCCTCGGGGCTCTGTGTCTGGGTAGCAGGAGAGGTGGAACAGGAGCCCCCAAGGGTCACTCTGAAGTCACAATGGATGGCCCTTCACTGCACTTAAAGGCATAGCAAACTCAGGGGCTCTTGTTGTACTGGAAAGCAACCTAAGTTGGAGCCGGAATGGAACTAATTTCTCAAAACCAGAGGAGAAACTGTAGCACCTGGAAGGTTCTCTGCCAGTGTCCTTTTCCACACACAGCTCCACCTCTCCTCCAAATAAAAAGGGAACGTGTATTTAAAGAGCATCCACTGGAAGCGGTTGCCAATTTTGTCAGCCTGTCTGGTGTACTTACTGTCTCTCACTGTGACCCTGCTGACACAGGAACAAGAGTCTCCCCTCCTCTTGCTCCCAATGACCGGTGGCACACACGGTGCCAGCCCGTTCTCTTTTGCTTAGAAGACAGACACAGGCCTGCTCTCTACAGCATGACGGGGAGTCCCATCCTGGGGCGTAGTCCTCAGGAGAAGAGCAGTCACTTGGGATTTTCAAAGTGCTCATCAGACGAGATAGGGCGTGTTCAGGGTGGTATGGCCGTAGACTCAAAGTGCTCATCAATGAAGGCTGATCCCGGACACCTTTGGTCAGATCCTTCTACCTCCTGGCAGCTTTTAATGACCAGGTCACACCCTTACCCCCAAAAGCCCACACTTCTAGCCTCAGCCTAGGTACCGGCTCTGGGTCTTTCTGGAATTCCTCTCCACTGCAAACCTCCATAGAGAGAACCTACTGCTGAACCCAGCCTCAGGCAGGTCTGATTCCCACGGGCAGTCAAACATGAAACAGAAATGTGCATTTTTCCCTCCCAGGCACTGCCCCTGCTTCGCCTGGGGGTGAAATGGGTTGCCCTAAGGAATCTAGACCTTTAGGCTGCTCTGAGAAGGGCCACTGAAATAGACAGAAATGCCAGGTCCTGTCACTCAAACTGGTCCCAGTGCCCAGTGCCCAGTGAACGGGTCTGAGCCCCAGGGAGAAGCAGCCATGCCAAGTAGGCATCAGGTTCCCAACCACATGCTTCAAATACTGAAGCTCTTCCCAAATGTGTGTGTTTCCAGGAACCTAAAAGGCCCTGGTGGGTACCTCCCTCCCTGCCCCAGATACTAACTCCTGTCACCAAGACTGGCCTCCCCCTGACTTTCTCACCAATTCATGATCATGGGGAAATGCACAGTCTCTAGGCTACCTCAGAATAGAAAGCTTCTGTGCATCAAGGAACATAATCAACAGAAGGAAAAGGCAACCCACAGAATGGGGGAAAATATTTGCAAATCACGTATCTGATAAGCAGTTAATATCCAGAATATATAAAGAATTCCTACAACTCAACAACAACAACAAAATCCACAACCCAATTTTAAAACCAGACTAAGGATTTGAACAGATATTTCCACAAAGACAATATACAAATGGCTACTAAGCGTTTGAAAAAATGGTCAACATCGTTCATTAGGGAAAGGTAAATCAAAACCCCAAGACACTACCTCACATTCATTAGGACGGCTACTATAAACAAACCCAACCACAGAAAATAGCAAGTATTGGTGAGCATACATACAGACAGAGGGTGATAAGGATGTTTCCTCATTCCATGACTCTCCTCTTCCGCCCTCACTTCTCTCTAGTGCTATCCCCCGAGGGGTGGGAACCTGAAGCATTTCCATGCTTTCCCCTGGTGGCCCCACAGCTCCCCATTCGGAGTGTCAATTCCTAACCCCTGAGGTCCTTCCCCGTATCTTGCTAATTTCATGGTTACCCTGGGGTCCGGTGACTGTCCCGGTGCCTCTTCCCAGTCCAGCGGCAGCTGCTATAGGAGGTGAGGGAGCGTGCACTCGGGCTGAAGGTCTTCGGAAAACCGGAGGGCAGGATGGACAGTGGAGGGATCCCTCCCAGGTGCAGTTATCTCTCCTTCACTCACAACTCATCGTCTTGTGGATTAATTCCTTCAAAAACCAAAACAACAGCAAAACACCTAGGCTGGTTTTCAGGAGAGATCCATACTTCTCCTTTAACATGACTTTCACCTATTTGGGGAGAGTTAATAACCTTGGCCATGCCCAGATCTCCTGCTGGAATGCATACCATTCTCCTTGACTGTAGACCACAGAAGGGCAGGGGTTGGGTTTGGTTACTAGTTTTGTTTTAGCTATCACTGAGAGATAAAAGCAGAGGTGGTCTGATTAAACTGGTAGGTGAGTGGGTGGTAGAAATCCCTATCCCGGAGCCCCCATTCTTTCTGGGCAGAGCCTCTAAGCAGAGTTGCCAAACTTAGCAAATGAAAATAATGGCATCCAGTTAAATTGGTATTTCAGGGCGCCTGGGTGGCTCAGTGGGTTAAGCCGCTGCCTTCAGCTCAGGTCATGATCTCAGGGTCCTGGGATCGAGTCCCGCATCGGGCTCTCTGCTCAGCAGGGAGCCTGCTTCCCTCTCTCTCTCTCTGCCTGCCTCTCCATCTACTTGTGATTTCTCTCTGTCAAATAAATAAATAAAATCTTTAAAAAAAAAATTGGTATTTCAGATAAACAATGAGTGAATTTTTAGTATAATTGGTCCCAAATCTTGCACAGGACAGTCCTATTCCTGAAACCTTCCCAAGGAAGTCTGGGACTTCCCAGAGCACTGACTGAGCCCACTGTGTGGGCCATGTTGGCTTTAGGTAGGGGAATCCGCCCAGCTGACCTCTAAGATTCCTTCATCCCAAAGATTCTGTGACTTCTTATGTGCCCACACACCGAAGGGGATGGTACGCAGAACATGGGTTGTGGTCCCTGCCTGTGAGGGGCCCCTCCTTCTCAGACCTCATCTCCCACGCAGGGCCCTGACTGTGGTATTGTCTACTCCAGCTTGGGGGCCTCAAATTCTGCACCTGGCTTCCTTTTCAGCCCCAGCACTGCCCGCCCCCCCACCCCCAGCCAGGCATTTCCAAGTGAGCATCAATACTGGCTAATGGGTTCTGGCTTTGTCTCCTGCATCTCCACCTGCCCTCAAGTCCGGGACTTCCTCACTCATTTTCTAGAACCGTCACCTGAAACCACTGGTGAGTAGCTTGTAGCCAAGGACCTTGCTAGTCCATCAGGCTTCCCCTCGGAGTGGCACAGACCCATCTTTCCTGACTGCAGGCAGACTTAGGCTTCCACAATG
Organism: Mustela lutreola; assembly: GCF_030435805.1. Lineage (NCBI taxonomy): Eukaryota > Metazoa > Chordata > Mammalia > Carnivora > Mustelidae > Mustela > Mustela lutreola. Next base: position 67,724,839 of record NC_081298.1, on the reverse strand, counting down.
AGACTCTTCATCAGAAAAGCAAATGGGATGTCTGTTCTTAAAAGCAATGAGCCGAGATCACCACGTGAGAGAGAAAACCATGTTTAGTTTGGCTCAGGTCAGGTCTGACGGAGAGTGTGTGTGATAACCATCTCCAGGCTCCGCTGGAGGATACAGACCAAGGAGGAACGAGGAGCCAGGCAGGGGGACCCACAGAATTGGGAGATAACGGGGAGGGGAAACACAGCCTGAAATGCAGGAATGCACCCAGTCCCGGTTCCCCGGAGATGCTGAAGCAGGCTTGCAGATATAATGATAAGGAAACTGACCATAATGCTAGAGTCATCCTCCAGCCTCATCTTTTTCTTGAAAGGGAGAGAGACACCTAACAAGGAAACCATCACCATCTGTCTCTTCACAAAATGGAAGAACATAGTGCCTCATCTATGTCAGCACAAGGCATGGTGTCCACCCAGATTGACTAAGCAATGAGGCCACAGCTAAGTAGACAAGTAAATGAAAGCAGCAGCCGTTTTAGGATCCTCTACATCTGCAGCCTCAGACTATCTAAGTTCCAAGGTCATGTCTGTTACAACCTGTGCTATGGTCTTGGACAAGTGCTTGCTTTCCTCAAAGCCCTAGTCTCCTTGTGTATACGATGGCATTAGTTAACTATATCAGCTTCGCAGATGACAGTAAGGACTGAAGGAGATGTTAAAGGAAGGAAGTGTTAAAGGCCATGGCCTTCAGGCAGCTTACAACCCAGACCCGCGCTGTCCAATATGGTAGCCACCAGCCACAAGGGGCCATGGAGCACTTGAAATGTGACTGATGAAAACTGACACAGGCTCTAAGTATGTTATAATACAATAAAAATAGTAAAAACATGCTTTATGTTGAATGCATGTTGAGATAATACTATTTTGATATATTGGGACAAATAAAACATATTATTAAAATCAATTTCTTCTATTTCTTTTTACTTCTTTTAATGTGGCTACTAGAAAATCTTAAGGTGTATATGTGGCTTATATCAAATTTATTGGATAGTGCTGGTCTAAAGGGACCACAAGACATGGGCATCCACAAAATCAATGATAGTACAAGAGCCAAACAATAAAATGTCAACAAGTACAAGGCCAAGAACGGTACTCAACATTTTTGGATATTTAATTAGGCTGACAATAGCAATAATTTATTACTATGCAGATGCCAGCCAACCGTGTGTTCTGGAATGTAAACGACGTTATGTGTGTGTCTCTTCTTCACATGAACATTTTGAAGTCTGAGTGTCTATCAGGACAATCCAATCCAACACCTTGTTTGTTTCCATTGAAGACTCTGAAGTCCAGAGAAAGCTGAGACTTAACCAGGATTGCATAGCCCACGAATGACCCTGTGTACCTCCCATTAGACCACAGCGGGGCTTTGGAGATTCTCAAAAACTTCTTTATAGAGATTGTCTAAACTGAGTCGCACAATAAATCTCATAAATAACAACGTATCTGCATTTGGCAGATGAGAAAACAGAGGCCCTGAGTGACTAAATGTGTATAATTAGTGGCATCTTTGAGGCCAGCACCCTGACCTTTCACCCCATGCTCCCCCCCCCCACATCCCCACCACCTGCCCTAGGCTCCCTCTCTAGAGCGGGAGGATGGTCTAACACGTAGCATCTGCCTTTCCTGGTGCCCCCACCACCCCTCGTTCGGGACACGCCTGTGAGCGTTCTTCAGCCTAATTCAATAAAGGAACCACACTGATCCTTTCTTCCGAAGTCCAGGGGCACTGTTTCCTCTCCACCCCAGTTCAGCTTGGGAATGTTGACTTTGGAAAACGGCACCAAGAGCACTCTGGCTGCAGTTTCCAAATCAGAAACAGCCTCCAAATCCTTACTGAGCAGAGAGTAAGAAAGCTCAGAGGGAAGAGCAGTCTGTTTAGGCTGTGAGAGCCTAGAACCTCTTCTCTGCATGGAGCCTCCAGGGATGTACGAGGTCATCGCCTTTAGCTCCCATCCACAAAAACACTTTCTGTGTATTCTGGAATTTAGAGATGAATAATATAAGTCTTAGCTCCTAGTCATTCCTGGTCCAACAGAGGAGAGTCATACAAATGATCAGCTGGACCACGAGGCAGAAGGACATCCGTACAGTATGATGGGGCCCAAAATAAGGAAGCTCAGATCCAGGTAGGCTCCCTGGGGAGGTAGGGTCTAACCCAGGTCTTAGAGGATTCGAAGGACATCGTAGACAGAGAAAACAGAAATCCAAGAAAATGTCAGTGTTTGAGCAGATGGGACCCTGGGGTGGCTGTTCCTTCTGGTGCTCTCCAAGGTCTCACTGACCAAGCTTTCTCAGCACCAATAGTATCTCCATAACTCTTGGAAGCTTCATCTCCATGCCCAGTCTCATTAGATCCTCACGAGCACCCCAGAAGGTAGGCAGGGCAAATGTCATCTTATCCATCCTTCAGATCAGGGAAGGCCTGGGGAGGTTAGTGCCCTGCCTAGTATCATGCAGCAGTTAAAGGGCAGGGCCGAGGCCTTACCAAGGGTTTCCAGCTCCTCTATCTCTTTTTGTTCCCTTCCATACAGTTCAGCAGCTGGGAACTGCAAAACTCCAAGGTTTTTCCCACCCTCCTTTGTCTTCATGGCAACTCAGTTCCTGCCAAGTTCCGCTTCTATAGCACTTTGCTTGTTTGGACCTGTCCTGCAGCTGTTTTTTCAAGGTCTTTATCCTCTCTTTCAAGGTTCTTCTTTTACGTCTTACTGTCTTTTCCTAAAGCTCTAGTAGAGTTTAGCACACAGTAATTGTTCAATGAAGACTTGCTGATTGGTTAATTGGAGGATGGGAGGATTTCCCTATAAAGGTCTTATGATACTGTCATTTATAATAAAAACTCCCAACAGGTGGGACAGGAGGCATCAGAACGAAGTCTGAACAACACCACTCTCTCTACCCACACAGAGCTCCATGAGAAAGAGCCCATATACAGAAAGATTTAGTCCTTCCTGTCCACCAAGCCAATAGGACAGGGCATAAACTTAGAGGAACTCACCTCTTGTGGCCTAGAGGGTGTCCCAGTGTTCAGTCCCTGGGCTTCCCAAAGTGCCTCTTATAGTCTGAGGGTCACTGTGTGGGCCAACAGCTGAGGGTGTGGGCTGGAAGGGGAGGAGGGGTTCTTCTTCGGTAGCTATATCTGACCTCTTCCTCTTCTTGACCACAAGGCCATTCCTGCTAACCTGACTCTCTTGAATTTCCATTGAGCTATGGGTGACTTGTCCAGTGTGACACCCCAGACATGGACCAAAACCCTATTTGAGATAGGTGAGAAACTTAGATTTGGCTCACAGGTGCTCCCTGGGCCTTCTGCACACCAATGATCTGTGAAGCTGCTGTGACTTCGAGATCCTTCCTAGGGGCCACCCTCTTGTGCAACTGCCAGGTCTTACAAAGCCCTGGCGTATGAAAGAGGGAGCACCAGGAGCAAAGAGAGCCAGTGCTTTTTGCCGTGGCCCGAGCCCCGTTCCCAGCAGCAAGGGGAGGGAAGAGAGAGGAGAGCCAAGCATGCTTGGTGAGAGACACCTGCTCTCCCCTCGGCAGCATACAGGTGGGCATCTCTTCTCTCCAGGGAGCTCCTGCTTCCAGGTGCCCCGGCTGGCTTTGTGGGCATACCTCTCTGCACGCTGTGTACATAGTGGGTAGGCTACAGTGGCGAAGGCAGGTCTAAGCTCACCGCCTTGACTCGAAAGGGCCGCCCACATTCCAAGTTTGGCAGGACTCTGATTGGACTTCTGAATGGCTTCTGGGGCCGCTGAGGTGGGATGACAAATATGAGTGTACAACAAAACCCTGAAGGACATATGGAAACATTCTGATTTCCCCTGAACATACACGGGCCTCAGCTTGTTAGGCAGGTGGCATGATGCTTCAGAATTTCTTACAAGGGCTCAGTGCATGTGCCCCGTGAACGTAGCATGCCCCGACTTGACGACACTTGGCGCTCTGAGAGCCAAGGAGCTTTTCCTGGACCTGCCACCTTCCATGGGGCCAGCTATCCCATAACTGCTCATTGAAGGCCTGCTAATGAATGCCTCCCTTGCTAAGAGGATTTGTTAGGGGCTTGCCATCCCCAGCCAGGCTCTGCTGGCCACGATGAGCACACCATGGTACCCGGGCCTGAGTCAAGGCCCTGCTCCTGTCTCCAGCAGGAAGGTGAGAGGGACATGGTGTCAAGGGTCCTATCATTTCCTTAGTAGAAGCCAAAGAACCATATTAACACCCATAAGAGAGGCGAGAGAGTACACACATCAGCTACGATGCCTTCAAGCTTCCCCCCGACAAAGCCCAGGCTGGCCCAGATGTCACACCGACCGTCTTTCTCTACAGGGCACTTGGGCTCTCCACCCACCACAGTCTGGTGTCTTCCTCAAGCCACTCCACTTCAGTCCACACTCTTCTGCACGTGTGCTCTTGCATGCTCACACACACTTGCCTCCGGCGCTAGGAGAGCGAGTGTTTATATTCTTTATTGTCCTCACAGGCATTTCTGTCGAAGTTACATTTTTCTAAACTTTTATTGCAAACGAAAGAAAGGCATAAATGTGGAGTGTGGAATTACTGACACGCTCAGGATATACGAGGTACATTAAAGGCTCTGCTAGGATTTGGTGACAGCTGCCAAGAATCTTTTCTATAATCATAAATGAGATAAGCACGAAGCAATGAAGACGACATAAAACCCCGGGCGCAGACCAGGGGCAGGTGTTTCCCCTGCCGAGGTTAATGACCCCGGGGTGAGGGGAGCTGCTGCAGACTGGGAACACGTGCAGCCCAGGGCTCAGGGGGCCGGGGAGCCTCAGGGTGACTCCCTCATTCTCCACGTCCCTTCTTACCTGCAAGCCTTTTCCTGGCTGGAAGCCCTCCTTGGAAAGCATCCCCCTGGAGCTTTTTCGTCTCCTGGAATCTCTGCCAGCCTCTGAGTCTCCCAGGCTCAGCCGGACCCTCTTCCTCCTGGGACCTCTCCCCTCCACACTGTGCACTTTGCCTCCTGCTGTGCTCCTCATCTGGGTGATCTTGGAGTGCCGGGGTTGGTGGGGGGAGCTTTTCCCAGCTTCCTGGCTGGGCTTATGCTGCTATTTCACGGGGCTCTTACGAGCTACACCCTGGTGATATCTCAGTGAGCAGCGGCCACCTCCTGCCTCGAACTGTTGTTCACTTCCAAACGGGCCCTCCTTTCCTGCCAAAAGTACGCTATTTGGAAATCGGCAAGGGACATGGTATTAAGGACACACGCCACCCTGTGACTGTCCCAGTGAAGTTGCTCAGGGGAGCATAGTCAGCCTCAGAAAAGCTGTGAGGGCCACAGAGCTTAACTTAAGGCACTCAGCGCGGTGGTGCTTGTCTCCCTCCTCCCTGGCCCCACTCACTCCCATCTGCTGGTCTTCCCTTACGGCTGGAGAACCCTGGGAGGCTTGGAGAGGGGTGGGTCCAGAGGCAAGCGAGGAGGGCTGTTGTTTCCACTTCAGCCGGAAGGCAGGACAGGGAACAGACAGAGGGCTCTCGGGGGATTTGGCCCACTGCCCCTCCAAAATCAAGGGCCAGCCAGACTGAAGGGGGGTGAGCTCCTCAGCTTGCCCAGGAAGCGTGGTGGGGAACAGAGCAGCCTCTGGTCACGGAGACTGGGCGGGCTCTGGGCCCCCGTGCAGACCCACCTTAGCTGTCCTCACCTCTGCCCATGCTCCTCTGAACTCCAGCTCCAAGGTTCTCGGGGCCATCTGGACCAAGCTAAGGGTCAGGGCCCCTCATTTAAGTAGGGTTTTACGATTTGGCTGGAGCTTCCCCTAAGCTCCCAATAAACACAGGTGGAGTGTCCAAGGGTACCAATATTCAGGAGGAAGGGGCTTAATGATGGAAGCTTCTAGAAAGTGCCTGATGTCCCGGGAGCTTTCCAGGAATTGAAAGGAAGCAGAAAGGTTTCCGACAGCATTTTGCTCTATTCTCTCCAACCTCCAATGCTCTTTGGTAGGAGGAAAAAGGAGAGAAAGATTGAGGTAGATTGAGGTAGACTGAGGTAGAGTAGGCAGCCAGAGCTGAGGACATTCTGCCAAATAGTTTTTTGGTGGTTTTTTTGTTTTGTTTTGTTTTGTTTTGTTTTTTAGAGAGAGACCATGCATGTGTGTATGAGAGGGAGGAAGGGCAGAAGGAGAGAGAGAGAGAATCCTAAGCAGGCTCCCTGCTCAGCACAGAGCTCCACAGCAGGACTCAATCTCACAACCTGATCATGACCTAAGCTGAAATTAAGAGTCAGATGCTTAACTGACTGAGCCACCCAGGTACCCTACCAAATAGCTTTTTTTTTTTTTTAAGAAACTTTTTATTTTAGAGTAATTTTAGATTTCTAAAAGTTACAAAGATAGTAAAGTGAGTTCTTGTATCCCCTTCTCCTGATGGTAATATCTTACACAACCAGAATACCTTTGTCAAAACTAAGAAATTAACACTGGTGGGTTCCTAGTAATTAAAGTTTATGTTTCTTTTGGATTTTACCAGTTTTCCCACTAATACCATTTTTCTGTTCTAGGATACCAATGTGGCTAATAAATGTTTTTAGCAATTCAACAGATTTGTACCTCGGGTGCTGGAAAGTCATCGCTAAGAAATCATGCCTTTGAAAAGCAGAGCCTTCCTGATCTTAAGGAGCCTCGAACACAGCACACTCTGGGATGGGCCATCAGGCAGGAGTGCTCCATTATTGGTCATTTCTAGAAATCCAAAGTTCAGATAAGCAGCTGTGTCCATGGTGCGCTATGACAAGAGTCTGTGACTTCCTGGGGGAAGCTGGGTCCCCAGGGCTTCCTCCCCAAGGGAGGCACACCGCCATCCATGGGTGTGGGGTAGGGGGGCATTCCAGCCACAGTCGCCCTCCTAGGCATACACTGAGCATTGCTCTGTTTGGCCAAGGACTACATAAAGGCTGCGTGGCCCCAGATCCCCCCACCGGAATGAACCGAGAGAAGAGGACGGCACTCTGCGGTGTGAACCCATACAAGAGAGACACTTTGGGGCAGAGAAGTCCTTCTCTTTTTATTAATTTATTTTTTAAGTAGGCTCCATGCCCAGCATGGAGCCCAATGCAGGGCTTAAACTCATGACCTTGAGATCAAGACCTAAGCTGAGATCAAAGCTGGACACTTAACTGACTGAGCCACCCCAGCAAAGTGGAGTGAAGGGAGTGAAGGGAGAAGTCCTTCTTCCCTTGACTCCAGGGTTGGGCTCCTAGAGCCCCACAGGGAAAGTGCTCTCAGAGCAGTCAATGGCAGCCTCCTGGGAATAAGTATAAGGCCATCCAAGGGTCTGATGTGAAGACAGCACATGAAGCTATGTGAGTTCGAATGAGTTTTTCTTTGTTTCTGAAACAGAATGCATATGGCTCAATAACCTGGGGATAGTTTTCTTATTTATTTATTTATTTACCTTAGGTTAAAGGGTTTGGGGCTTTGTGGGCCACACTACGTTCCTACGGTTAATGAGAATCATGGACGGGTATTTACCAGTTTGTGTCAAAACCTCCCATGGACTATTTTGTTCTTTTGCACCCCCCCTACAGTACCTGGTAGGGATTTCTGCCCACAGTGCATTTGAGTGAAGGGAGCTTCCCAACCGTGGTTCAACTTTAAGAGCAGGATGAGATTAGCTACTGGGAAGAAAAGGCTAAAACTCAGAGCTTTGCACCCCCCACAACCCCCGCCATCAGAGGTACAGGCACCTGTTAGATGGGGAAGCTGTGCTGGCGTCCTTGGACTGAAAGTAGGACATGAAACAGAAGGACTCAGCTCCCTCTTAGATCAAGAAAATGAATTCTTGTTTGTTGTTGTTTTGATTTTGTTTTTTTCTCATCCTCCTTGAAGGAAAACGGAAAAGAGAAGGGAAAGCAAAATAAAACACCGAAAAAACAATGTTCTCTTAAACTTGAGAATAGAATGGCCAAAGCCTTTGATTCTTCAACTGCAAGTTTACAGAATGGTTCTGAGTGTTTCTCCACCTATTTGCACTGCCGGTAACAATTAATAGGGATTGTTCATAATCGCAGGACCCTTGATACTAATCCCCTCCAGTCCCTGGATGCCAGCAGGGAGGGGCTCAACTCTAAGTTTCAGACAGCATGATCCACGGAGCTGACACCCACACGGCCTCAACCTCCACACCAAATGTCCCAAGGTGGGTGGGAGACGTTCTGTACAAGTGGGCATTTGAGGCAGAGGAAATCTAAGTTTGAAGCTGGTCAAAGTCCACTCCCTACCCTGACCCCCAAGCCCAGGCTGGGCATCAGATTCACTAGGGGCCCTTTCCAAGAGGGGCAAGTCCAAGGCCCCAACCCCAGAAGTTCCTTTGGAACCCAAGGTCTGGACCCAAGGCATCTGTATATTGCAAAAGCATCTCAGTGATGGTGGTGGGTCTCCAGGGTCCCCATAGACAGCTGAACAGTAGACATCAACACCTTGCACCCCTCAGTTAGAACCACTAGATTTAACCCAGTAATGGGGTCACCTTCTACACAGAAACATATTGGTACAGGATTGAAGAAGGCTGGCAGGGTGACCCTTTGCCAGCAGGGGGACATCCTTGTCATTTTGATCCTGGGGAGGCAGGAGGGAGGATGTCAGGCCCTATCAACCAGGAGCAGCTCAAAATACTGACCTGTAGCCTATCAGTCAGTCAGCAGGGCCTTGCCCTGGAATGACTGGCCCAGAGGGTGTGGGCTCTTGAATCTTTAAAGGGAAACTAGAGATGATTTTCTTCGTTTAAAAAAAAAAAAAAAAATGCAAGCCTCAAAACACAATCTGCCAAAATTTAGGGAGAAAATTTTTTAAAAAAACCTTTTTGGCTTGTTCCCAATAGCCAGCCCAAAGTCTCCAACCAAGCAGCTAATTTGGTAGTGAAAGGCACCAGCCTGTTGGCCGACCGCTGGGTTCAAATCCCATGACAGCCCCTTACTAGGCGATCTCGTACAAGTCACCACTCTCTCCATCTGAGACTTGATTTCCCCATCTATAAAATGGGGGATCAAAAGAGTATGACCTTGTAGGCTCATTGTAAAGATTAAGTGAGAGAATATGTGGGAAGTGCTGAGAACAGGGCCCAGCCCTGAGGGCTGGGGAAATGTTAATTACTGTTATTACTGGGGCCATGTTCTCCCAACTGCTGCCCGTCATTCCTGGGAACCAAGCTCTGAAAAGTCAAGATCTGAGGAGCCATTTCAGAGCTCCTGAGGGCAGCATCAAAATGAAGACTCTCCCCTCTTTTAGTCCTTTGAGATTTGGGTCTTAGGGGCAGCCTGGGTTAGGAAACAGTTAGATGGGCCGGTTGAATAACTTGGGACACATTCACATGAAGGAATGTGATGTGACCATTACAAATAATGAGGGCATATGAATACATGTGGAAGGGTATGTGACATGGTGCTGAGTGAAATAAACAGGTAACAGAACAGAATGGCCCCATTTTTGCTCAAAGTATCAATGTGCAGCGTGTATGACTCACACTACACAAGTTGAGATATGTAAGAAGTATCACATGTCACTTCCTTATTTAAATCAACTCAAATCTGACTCCACGTTTTACCCTGCTGGGCTGGCAGGAAATTCACTTTCAGGCATCCCTGGGGTTTCCTCTCCTACCCAGTGATACCTGAGAATCCAGCAGGCTAACACGGTGCCCAGAAAACAGGAGGCCGGCCTCCAGCCTCCTGTCTCTTGTGACTGTGACATCCTCATGGTCAAGCCCATAGGCCCCTCGCAGGTATGTGGTATTCACAGAAGGCGGGGGGCGGGGGTAGCTCTTCAGCAAGCCTGAGAGCTCAAGTGCCTTCAACCTTTCTCTGGGGACAGTCATTTTCCTCCAAGTGTCCTGTCCCCTCTGCAGATGCTTCCAGAACAGGTCAGGGGCTCTGCAACTTGAGGGCTATCATTCTCCGTCCCTGACCAGGGCTGGCTCTGTCTTGTTCCCTCTCCCAAGTCCCCATGCCCACCTGTCAAAATACCTACTCTTCAGGGAGCTTGGGTTTTCCTGATAGCCAGAAGGAGGGACAGCTTCTGCTTCCTCCTCCCCTGAATCTCCCCAGGCTAAGAATGCGTAGGCTTAGACTAGAGGAGGAAAGGAGCCAGAGAGAAGTCACACTGATGAACAGCACGGTAGATGACTTGACCACATGGATATGTGTGGCCAGTGTGTGCCCCAGTGTAGTTCCCTCTGGCGGGGAGGGGAGATGACGGGTGATGGGAATGCTTTCCTAATTTCTCTGTACTTGCTACAATAAATATGAATCACTGGTATGAAAAATCGTAAAGTTTGACAGAAGCATTTGGATTCATTTAGAGGCCTGGATGGCGAGTTTCTGAAACAGGAGGAAGCTAAAAGCAGGGGCAAGGGACCAGGCCCCATGAGCAAAATGAGTTTCATCTGAGTGATTTCACCTCTCGTGCACGCTCGGAGGATTAAGTCCTTCGTGTCCACATAGAAATAGCTATATGGTGTGGGAGGCACACTCAGAGCTCTGCGGGGAGAAGTGGAGAGCTGAGCGAGCTACTCCCTGCTCCACCGCCCCCTTCCTCCTCAGGAAAGGAACCAGATTTCCCGAGAGCGTGGCCTGGGGGTGATAACTTTTGCTGTAGTGCGTAGTGCATATGGGGTGCCTGCATGTAAATTTTCCTGGCCGCCTCTCTCCCTGAGTCCCTGTTCAGTGCCCCTTCCCCGAGTTGCAGCAACCCCTCCAGATGCGTCCATGTGTTTCACTGCTTCCCCTCCCCACAAGCCTTCAGTGGGCCACAGAACAAAGAAGAGGAGCAAGAGGGGATGGGAGTCTCTCCTCCCAGTTCTGTGGATCGTAGGGTACCTGGCTTATTTGTTTTGGTGGGCTGGCCAGCTGTGAGCTGCTCAGCTTAGGGCTGTAGGATTAGGACTGTTTTCCTTTCAGGTTGGGTTCAGGGGTGAGACAAAGGATCCCAAGCTGAGGACAGCCAGGGCCTGGCTTCTGGGCTCTCATATCTCACCATTGCGGGGGATTCCAGCTCCCCCAAGTGTCGAGGAGGCTGCCTTCAGGGAGGGGCAGCTCCCTGGACAGAGGTAGCTGGTGTCACCACAGTCTGAGGACCTAAAACTCTCCCATAGCTCCTGGGGGGAAAGCCCCAAGCGCGAGGCCAAACACAGAGGAAATAGGCAGGGTGGTAGTTCCTTTCTCAGCCTCGGGCTCCCAGAACAGGCTGCTTCTTCCCTCCTCCTCCCAGCAGATTTCCTGCGTCCCCAGGACATGCAGTGTGTGGGTCCTCGAAGCCTCTTTGATCTTCAAATCCTAAAATCCACTGGAGTGCCAGGCCATAAATATATTTGCTACCACCCCTGTCACTAGCCCTCCAGAGTAACAATGTCTGTGCTTTTCATTCTGGCTTCAATAACAATGGCTAACTTCTTTTTAATGGTTCCTGTGTCTGGGCTTTTTCCCCTAACTTGATTGGAAGTTCTTTTGGGGTAGATGCCATTTTCCCACAGGACAAGGCAGAGGATAAAAAAGGACCAGGCACTCAAAACACACTCATTGTGTTAACCTGGATGGATAGGTGGATAGGTAAGTAGACAGACAGGTGGATGGATGGCAGACATCCTTCATGGAGGTTTTCCCGTAACAGCAACAGTTTTTCTGCACATTCATCCAAAAAATATTTACTATTCACTTACTATACATGCTAGGCATTGTTTTAGGCCTTTGGGGTTCATCAGTGAACAAAAGTAGAAAAAGAGTCTGCCTTCATAGAGCTTATATTCTATCAGGAAGAGACCTACAAACATGAAATATTAAAAAATAAGTAATTTCAGGGTATGTCAGGAAGTGATAACTACTATGGAAAATAAGTAGAACAGGATAAGGAGGGTTGGGATTTGCATGCTGGTAGGTGGTATGGAAGTCAGAGTAGGTCTCATTGAAATGGTGGGGGAGTAGGTCATGTTGCTACTTGGGAAAGGAGCATACCAGGAGAGTGAACAGACAGTGTAGTTTTACAGTGGAGGACACTTGAGGAACTGCCATATGGGCAGTGGGATGGAATGACATACATAAGAGGAAGGTAGTATGAGGTGATTTCAGAGATGTAGAGTTGAGATAGGTTGGCAGATCCTGTAGAGCCTTAGGGAAATTGGAACTATTGAAAGGTTTTGAGAAAAGAAATGGCACAATCTGATTTAAATTTTAAAGGACTTCCTCTAGCTACTATTTTGAGAATAGACTGCAGAGGCACAAAGGTGGAAGCAATTGAGGAGGCTATTATAAGAATCTGGGTGAGACATTACAGAGGTTCGAAGCAGGTTGGTATCCATGGAGGTAGCAAGCCTAAGCAGTTGGAAAAATGAAGTCGCCATCAAAATGGAGATGGCTGTGCGTGGAGCAGGTTTATGAGGTATCAGTGGGCATGCGGGCAGATCAGGAGAGTATACTGAGTTGTGATATCTTTTCTAAGATATCTGCACAGAGATCCGGATTTAAATTTGGGCATCATGAGTGATATTCAATATGCAAAGCCATGAGATCAAGTGAGATCACCAAAAGAAGCAATAAGCAATGTAGATAAAGAAGAGAAGGGAACCAAGGACTGAACTCCTAGGGTACATCAGCCCTAAAAGATCAAGGAGATGAGGAGGAACTACCAAAGGAGATCAAGAACGAACAACTTGCCAGGCAGGAGGGAAACAATGCCAGTGTGCTGTTCTGAAAGTCAAGTGAAAGACATGTATCAAGGAGGAAAAAGTGGTCAACTTGCATCAAATGCAGTTGATGGACTAAATGGTCAAGACTGAGACTTGACCAGTGGGCCCCATAATATGAAAGTTGGTAAGAGCAATCTGTTGAGTAATTGGAGTGCATTTAAGAGAGAGTGAGAGGAATCCACACATTTATGGCCAATTGATCTTCAATAAGGGAGCCAAGAACACACAAGACGGAAATAAGAGTCTCTTCAATAGTTGGTGCTTGGAAAACTGGGTATCCACATGTAGAAGAATGAAATTGGGTCTTTATCTAATACCATATAGAGCAATTAACTCAAAATAAAGACTTAAATGTAAGGAAAATTTTTTTTTAAATTAAAGACTTAAATATAAGGCCTGAAACTGCAAAACTACTAGAAGAAAACATACTGGAAGACCTTCTTGGCATTGATCTTAGCAACAATGCTTTGGATCTGACACCAACGTCACGGGAAACAAAAGCAGAAATAGATAAATGCAACTACATCAAACTAATATAAATCACAAATGAGGTATCACCTCAAGCGTGTTAGAATGGCCGTCATCAAAAAGGCAAAATATAACAAGTGTTGGTGAGGATGTGGAGAAAACGAACACAGTTCGTGCACAGTTGGTGGGAATGTAAATTGGTACAGCCAATATGAAAATCATCCTCCAAAAATTAAAAGTAGAGCTACCATATGATCCAGCAATCCTATTTCTGGGTGCATATCCAAAGGAAATAAAATCAGTATCTTGAAGGGATATTTGTACTTACATGTTATTACAGCATTATTCATAAGAGTCAACATATGGGAAAACCTGTGTCTATCAAAGAATGAATTAAAGAAAATGGTATATACCAATATATATGTGTATCTCTCTACATATGTACCTCTCTCTCTCTCTCTGTATACACACACACACACACACACACACACACACGTACAATGTAATATTATTCAGCTTTAAATAGAAGGAAATCCTTCCATTTTTGACAACATGGATGAACCTGGAGGACAGTATGCTAAGTGAAATAAGCCAGACACAGAAAGAAAAATAATGCATGATCTCATTTATATGTGGAATCTACAATAGTCAAATATACATAAGTTGTGAGTAATCTCTGATGGTTGCCAGGGGCAGGGGAAGGGGAAATGAGATATTGGTCAAAGGGTTCAAAATTTCAGTTATACAAGATGAAGAATAGATGAATGCATTGTGGAGATCTAATGCATAGCATGGTGATAATAATGAGCAGTACTGGATTGTATACTTGAAGTCTGCTGAGAGGATAGATCTTAAATCTTCTCAACACACACACAGGGACTATGTGGAGGTGATGAATCATTTACTGAACTCGACTGTGTTGATCTTTTTACAATAGATACCTATAGGAAAACATCAAGTTATATACCTTAAATAGAAACACATTTTATATCCCCATAAAGATTTGGAGGAAGTGAATTGGAGATACAAAGTTTAGACAAATTTCTGGAGAAGTTTTGCTGCAAATGGGGAGAAAATGAAAAGTTGCAGGAGAAATGGGTTCAAGAGAAGTTGTTTTTAAAATGGTTGAAAAATCAAATGCCTGTATGCATGGAAAGGATTCAGGAGAAAATGAACAATTTAGATGGAGGAGAGAAGTGGGCAATATGGCAGAACCAATGTCCTTGCATAGGCGGCAGGGATGAGATCTGGTGCACGGGGGAGAGGTTGCTCTAGAGATGTGCACAGAAAGATCATCAAGTTACAGCCAAGGAAATGGAGGACATGAGGACAGATCTAGGTCGGGGTTGGGGGAGATGTGCTGGCGGAGTCTGTGGGAGTTCTCTTCTGATTCCTTCAACTTTGTGGTAAAGAGGGAAGCAAAGTCACACTGGTGAAAGTCTTTCTGGGGCTGGAGAGAGAAGAGACAGTCACCTAGGGGAGTCAGAGAGTGAGTGGACAGGGAAGGATGGTGACCTGGCAGCAACTGAGTCCTCCCTGGAAACTGTGGGAGTGGATTTAAAGTGAGATCTGTCAGGATGGTTGTACTTTTACCTCAGACAGGCATGGAGTAAATGGGTGGGGGGGACACTTGGATTTAATTTGGGTGGTGGTTTTGCCAAGACAGTACAATGAAATGAAAGGGGCAAGGGGGTGATTATAATGATTGACCATGGAATTTAAGTTGTGTTCTAGAAAGAAGGGCTTCCTTTTAGTACGTGGAAAAGTGTGAGGTCTTTTCCTTTGCCAAGAGTGAGATATAGATGGAGAAAGTCTGAGACTCACCACTCTGGAGCCATCAGAGACTCCCTGAGGATTTAATGGAGATGACCTGCCTCCCAAACTTGCCCTCCTACTCAGCTTGCCAAGAGGTTCAAGAGAGCATGGGGGTTGGCAGCGGATCAGGGAGGTGAGGGTCCATCCTGCTTGTATGAGACTTTCTCTTAGGCTATCTGTGGGGGCACTTCAGTCACCCCCAAGACACAGCCCTCCCTGCCTCATCAGCAAGTCTTGCTTCACTGGGACCGGCCCAAACAGTCTGACCTCAGCCAGGTCTCGGCTTCTCCAACCGGACCAAAGTAGCTCCACTATCCAGATGCTTGTCCCTGTTCTCTGGCCTCCCTTCTCAAGGCTCACCTCTCCCTGCCCCATTTGTTAGCCCCAGGATGGCAGCCCCTTCTCAAGTCTTGTCCTCTGAATTCCTAGGAATTTCTGAAGCCCTGCTCCTGGTTTATAAGACCAAGTCCTCAGTTGTTCTGCCTCAGTCAGCCCCCCAACTCTTCCCTTCCCACTCTACCCAACCGGCCCCATCAAACATACAGGCGGGATCTCACTGTCCCCACCCCAACAGCCAGCCTCATTCCCACACACTCAGCCCCCGAGTTCATTGGCTCAACCTCACCAACACGCCCCTGCACTGGCAGATGGTCAATCTCTAAAGATTTTATTTATTTATTTATTTATTTATTTATTTATTTATTTGACAGACAGAGATCACAAGTAGGCAGAGAGGCAGGCAGAGAGGGGAGAGAGGGAGAAGCAGGCTCCCCGCTAAGCAGAGAGCCTGATGTGGGGCTCGATCCCAGGACCCTGGGATCATGACCTGAGCCGAAGGCAGAGGGTTTAACCCACTGAGCCACCCAGGCGCCCCAGATGGTCAATCTCTAGTCTTGCTTCTAGAATCATGATGACAGTCGTAACAGCAGCACTACTGCCACAGTACAACTACTGAGAAAGTTTGTTTACTGCTATGTTCACATTCCCAGAAGCCAGTGCAGAGTCTCGCATATAGTAGGTACCCAGCAAATAATATCTGAGGAATAAAGAGACATATGAGTCCATGTACTAAGTGCTTACAAAGTCTTGGGGATGGCCCTGTCTTTTTTCACGTATCATCTAAGTTCCCAACAACCTCCTTCAATGCAGGACATGACAGTGTCCTAATTTAGGGATGACGAAAAGGAAGGCATTAAGGAATCACATAGTTAACAAATGGCACAAGCAGAATTAGAACCCAGTTCTGTCTTTTAAACCCACTATCTTATACAGATCAAGGCCAGTGAGTCCCCAAGGTCACCTTGTCACCCCCAAGGGCAGAATAAGATGTTACAATTGACAGCACACAGGCCAGAGCCCCTGGCATTCAATTCCCATTTCACAATGCATGGAATAAGAATGGCAGGGCCCAGGTTCCCAGAAATGCCTTGGGCTCCCCACCCCTAGCTTTGAGAATCCAGGCTGCAGCTATGACCCAGCAGGCAGCCCCCTCAGGCAACTGTGCCCAGGGGTGCCTGATGACCTTCCAGAGCTCTGGCAGAGGACCCCAGAAATCCTTCTTAATGGAGACCACCTTTAATCCCTTCCCTCCCATTGAGCATGTTAGACACATGGGTATGAGGTAGGATTCAGTATGAGGTAGGATATATGAGGTAGGATTCAGTATGAGGTAGGATATATGAGGTAGGATTCAGTATGAGGTAGGATATATGAGGTAGGATTCAGTAATTTGGCAGTCCAGATGCCAGAAATGGATGCAAAGACCACTAGTTGTTCCCAAACATTTTCTCTTTTGCTGTGTAATAGAGCTTCCAAGTTCTAGACAGGTATATTACTGCCTAGCTTGTTAGGACCATAGGATAACACCAGAAGGTTTTTCCAGATCAGTGATTTTTAAAAACATTTTATTTATTTATTTATTTGAGAGAGAGAGAGAGAGAAAGCACCCTTGAGCAGGTGGAGGGACAGAGGGAAAGAAAGAGAGAATCTCAAAGAAACTCTGTGCTGAGTGTGGAGCCCGTCTTGGGGCTCAATCTCACAACCCTGAGATCATGACCTGAGCTGAAACCAAAAGTTGGATGCTTAACCACAAGCCACCCAGGCGCCCCTGGATCAGTGATTCTTAACCAGGGATGGTCCTAACCTCCCCACCTGAAGACATTTCTGGTTGTCACAACTGGGTTATCCCACTGGCAGTGGCCCGGGGTGCTGCTAAACATCCTACAGTGCACAAAAAAGAATTACCTGGCCCAGAATGTGACGAGTGTCAAGGTTGAGACATTCTATTCTATATCATGCCCTTCAAAGGAATGTCCATGCCCTCCTCTGGTCCTTTCATCCTTTCCCCCAGGCTATAAGGTGAGCAAAACTAGCCCAACTTCCTTGGGCCAAGGAATAGAAGCCAGAGGCTAGAGGGTGGGAGAGCAGGGGTCCCGGACTGCCAGCCTCCGCTATTACCATGAAAAAGAAAGAAAATCCTCTCTTGTCTAAGCCATTGTATTTGGGGTTATTTTATTATAGCAGCTGAGCCCACACTCTAACTGATGCAATGAATTTTTTTTTTTTTTTATTTGACAGATGGAGATCCCAAGCAGACAGAGAGGCAGGCAGAGAGAGAGAGGGAAGCAGGCTCCCCGCTGAGCAGAAAGCCCGATGTGGGGCTTGATCCCAGGACCCTGGGATCATGACCCAAGCCTAAGGCAGAGGCTTTAACCCACTGAGCCACCCAGGTGCCCCTGATGCAATGAATTTTAAGAACAGCACCTAGGCCCATGAAATGGCTCCCACTGTGACCAAGCGCCAGCCTCCGCCCTTTGACTCATGCTTGTCTGAGACAGCCTCTAAGTCCAGGCTAAACAGTATTCCAACTTTGTGTAATTCCATTTAATTCCTTTTCTCCTATTCCTTCTCCCTCTCTCTGCCTCTTTCCATAACACCTTGAGGCAGGCAGAATAACGCCTCCCAAACATGTCTCCGTCCTAATCTTGTTATCTTGAATGTTGTTACATGGCAAGGGCGAGCTCAGGTTGCTAGCTTTAAGAAGGGGATCCTGGATCACCCAGGTGAGCACTGGCCCTTAGGAGTGAAAAAGGCAGTGTCAAAGTGACACGGGGAGAAAGCCTTTGAAGACAAAGGGAGGCCACAAGCCAAGGCATGTGGGTGGCCTTTAGAAGGTGGAAAGGCAAGGAAACAGATTCTCCTCTCAACCTCCAGAAGGGACACAGCCCTACTGATGCCTGATTTTAGCCCAAGGAGACCCATTTAAGGCCTTTCTAGCCTCCAGAACTATAAGATGATAAATTTACGTTGTTTCCCACACCATGTGGCGATCTACTAAGCAGCCATACAAAACAAATATTCACCCTTTCTTCCCTTCTCCTTCTTCTTCACTCTGTCTCTCTTTCCAAATTGGCTTCTGGAGCTCTATTCTCTATGGAAGTTTGAGCCAGTGTGTGGCAGAGACCCAGGTCCCAGCCAGCCTGTGTCCCAGGCCGCAGAAGCTCCCACCAACAGAACAGATGGAAGGCCTGAGAGAAGAAAGGGATTGTGCTAACTGTGGCAGGGGCTGGCTTTGGCAATTCGCAGATTCAGGACTAAGTCCTTTTCCAATCCGTTTTCCAAAACATCCGTTTCATCTGCACCCAGGATCCTGCCGTAAAGCAGCCTTGCACCGCCCTTCGTGGAAGCCATGTTGTCACTAGCTTGTCCGTGTTTCCAAAGGTGCGTCTGCTTAGAGCCAAGGCGACCGCTAGGTAATAGCCACTAACTGGGGGTGGAATTAGCCACCCTTCTAATTCCAAAGTGTTTAGCTTTGGAGCACAAAAAGTTAAACACCTTCTTGCAACACATTGTAAACATGTCAGTGTGTTTAACATGTTAACTGTCCTCTGTTCCCTTGCCCACGTATTTAGAAAAGAAACAGGTTATGATGTTTAACTACTAAATGGATGTATGTGCTCATAGCAGCTAACACTTTTTAAACACTTGTGGATGCTTAAAATTATGATGTGTTTAAGATTTGAACACGTTTGCTTTTCTACACTCTTAATCCAATGAGTGGCTGGCTGCATTTTTTTTTTTTTTCCAAACAGCAAAGGTCTATCCACCTTGCAAAGTCCAGTCTGCAATGACGAGTTCGTAGAGCAGCCAATGGTGCTTTTTTTTTTTTTAAAGCCTTTTCTTTCATATACAGCCCCCCTCATCAGGGGCAAAATGAAAACTAAGAGAGGGTAAAAAACAGTCATTCTTTAGAGGATGTCTAGAGTCCTATTCTGTTGGGAATCTAGATGCTTCTCCTGGCAAGGACTGAGAGGCTTTACCCATTTCACTATATGGTTCTGAAAATGAAAACCAGAGAGGTTCCAGGTCCTGCCCAAGCCACACAGGGGTGTGTGGAGGAACTGACTTCTCTCCCCAGTCTGCCCAAACCAGCAGCTGGAAAAGGCACAAATTACCCCCGCACTCTTCCAAGCATGGGCTTGCCTTGTGAGAGGGCTGCTGGGGGTAGCAGCCTGCCTGCTTTCATCTGTCCCACTGGGAAGACTTTACCCCAGACATCTTGTCTGATGTCTCCAGTTTTCTTGCCACTCATCTCCCCCCTCCGCTCGACACTGTGTGCTCACTTCTCCACACCCCACTTCTAGCCACAGCCCCTCCTGTCTGTAAGTGGCCATCAGACACCCTTTCCTAAGCAGTCTCATCTCCTGCCAATGTGTCCCTCCCTCCCTATGCTGCAGTCACCCTGGCCTTCTTTTAGTCCTTGCTGCCTTTAAATACTTTGTTCTCTCTGCATGAGAGAACATGCATTCTTTTCTTGGTCCTCTTCAACTGCCTGCTTTAGTCAACGGTACCCCAGGAAAGCTTTGCTGACTTCCCTTAGCACCTCAAGCCTGGGAACACGCCCCTTTTCAATGCTGCCCTAGCACTCTGCTTCTCCTCTCCAGCACTTGTTACCAGGCCCTGAGGTTTGCTTTCCCCACAAACCTGTGCCTCCTCCTCCTTTCCCTCCCTTCCCACTGCCATAAGCCACCGATAAGGACAGGGCCCGCTGGATCTTATTCATCCAGTACCCTCAGCACCTAACGCTAGACGTATGCTCGACTATGGTTAGCACCGAGTGAGTGTGTGCTGGGTGGCAAAATGGTCAATCTTAGAGTCAAGGGGGAAAGACTGCATCGTGAGTTGGGGGTGTAGTTTCTGACCCACTGCATCCTCTTTAATTTCTCCAACTCTCAGCCTATCTGCATATGGATGGGGAAACAGCTCCACTAAGAACTCTGCTGGGCTCCCTAGTGCCCACAGAGATGGAAACCACAAGGGGCTTGCCTTCCTTGCCTTTGAGCAGCTTGTAGTTTAGTGCACAAGATAAGACTTCTACATAAATAACCTCAATACAAGGCAAATTTGATAAAGCTTTGAGACAATTTGAAAGGACTAGGGAATACATAGAAGAACCCACTTCCATGTGAAAAGGTCTTGTGGAGGAAAGGACATTTGGACAAACATTAGAGAGGGTAAGACTTCAATAGGCCAAAAGGTGGGGGAACCAAGAGGCAGTCTTCTCTCAGTGCAGTGACATTAGAGGCCCAGAGATGGAGAAGCCTGGAACAGACTCATGGAGGGTCCACGATCCAGCTTGGCTGCCATATAGTCCACCGAAGAGGGGATGGAACTGGAGAGGTAGACTGGAGTCGTGGCAGTCTACAACTGGGTGGCTCAGTCGGTTAAGCATCTGCCTTTGGCTCAGGTCACGATCCCAGGGTTCTGGGATTGAGTCCAGCTTCAGGCTCCCTGATCAGCGGGGAGCCTGCTTCTCCTTCTGAGCTCCCCTCCCCCCCCCCCCGCTTGTGTGCTCTCCCACTCTCTCTCTCTCTTTCAAATAAATAAATAAATAAGACTTTAAAAAACATTGGATTCATGGCAAGAGGACTTGCGACGTCACTCCGGAGTCTGGAATAAGCCCAAAAGGTGGCAGGGAGTTGCTGGAGGGCTGGGAGCACGGGAACACCGGTGAGAGCCACCCAAGGGGTGTGGAGCCGGCTGCCAGGCCGGGGCAGGACGATGGGCTGGGAGGCACGAATTACTTGGGAGAGCAGGCAGCGGGACAGGCGGGGAGAGGAGGAGGAGGCAGAGACCAGAGCCCAACCAGAGACAGAGCGGTGGGCTTTGGGAGCTGACTGGATGGGAGGTCGTCGAGAGGGACAGTCCGCAAGGATTTCAAGGTTTCCAGACTGGATGATCAGGAACAAGATGCCGCAATGAATAAAAAGAGAGAACGGAGGAGGGTAGGACGTGGGTGGGAGCCGGCCTTCCGCAGAATGCCACAGTTCCCTGAGCCAGGTGCCTTCTTGGGAGGGCTATTTAAGACGTTCAAAGTTTAGATAATAAAACAAACCACTCTTTTTCTGAGAACAGCGCTACCACACACGTGATTCGGTTTCTGAATCTCCGCGGATGGGGCTGCCGGCTCCAGGCACCTGTCTGCTGCTCATCTCTGGTCTGGAGGCCTGGAATTTATACCATGCAACTCGCAGATGGGAGTCACCACGGCACTTGTGAGCTCCAGGATCAGAGAGTAAAGACCGTTTTCTCAGGACTCCTGCGTGCACCGCACAATAGGCTCACTGGTGTCTGTGAATCCTCAGTTCCCCATCCCCTCGCTTGGCAGCACTAAATCTACAATTTCCAAGCCCCTTAGAGCCAGGCAGAGCCAGGTGCTGGCCTCTGCCCGAGGGCTGTGAGAGGAGTCACCCCTAGCCCGAGGCAGGGAAGCCCCCAGGCAAGGATTTTCCTCCTCATCTGCCTCACTGATGAAGGAGGCCGTATGGCTTGGGCATAGGTGCTCACGGACCCCTGAGCGGCTCCGTGGAGGACAAGTGCTTGGCAGAGTCGCTGGGACTAGCAACAGCAAGAAAGACCCCCAAGTGTTAAACACTGACATCTGAAAATCATGTATGGGAATGTGACCTAAACCGTATTTTTTGCTTATTTCAGTGACATTTTAGCTCTTGTGATAGACCAGGGTTGTGTTCATTTCCTACTGCTGCTGTAGCAAGTTACCACTGACTTGGTGGTTCCGCAAGGTACAAACTTATTCTCTGACAGTTCTGGAGCTCAGAAGCCCCAACACAGCTTCACTGGGTTAAAATCAACTCCTTAGCAGGACTCACTCCTTCTAAACTCTAAGGGAGAAACTTCTTCACCTTTTTAAGCTTCTAGAGGCTGCCTGCATTCCTTGGCTCATGGTCCCCTTGTCTGTCTTCAGAGTCAATGGTGTAGCATCTTTAAATCTCCCTTTCTCTCTTTTGATTTCTGCTTCTATTATCACATCTCCTTCTATAACACTGACCCTCTTGTCTCCCTCTAACTGGGACCTCTGTCCTCACACTGGCCCAGCCAGATGATTCAGAATAACTCCTATCGTAAAATTCTTAACCAACTCACATCTGCAGAATCCCTTTCACCATATAACTCGATCACAGGTTCAGGGGACTCTGTCATGGGCATCTTTGGAGGGCACATCATTCAGCCTTTGACAGTGACCCATACATAACCTGACTGATCCCTAATCCCAGTCTGGTAGGATGTGGCCCACAAACAGTCTTCCCCCAGTAATATTCTTCCACATCACCTGGAGACATGCATCTTTCCTTTTGAAACACACATAGTTCCACATATGGAAATTGATTATGGGGAAGTAATCCAAAAGAAGATAAGCTTCATGCACAACGATACTTATGAAGCATTACAGAATTTGTTATTAAAACATTGGAAACAAACAAAAAAAAAAAACATTGGAAACAGTTAAACATGCAGTATAGGGAAATGCGCCAAAAAATTCTGGAATACTTGTGTTTGAATAATGTGCAGCAATTTTAAATGTTTGTGACACATGTTGGTCACTTTGAAGCTCTTTGTAATGTTTAAAGTAAGCTGTACACTAGATAACTGTAGTTCCAAAAAAAAACATGCAGGGAAGAAAATTCTGGAAATGTATATACCAAAATGTCAACCGTGGGGTTTTTTTTCTTGGAGGCCATGTATGACTTCCATTTTCTTCTTTACACCTTTTTTTTTTTTTTTTTTTTTTTTTTTTAATTTCTTCCAAGAACAAGGACTCCTTTTGTCATCAGAAATCTATTGGTGATAACAGCAGGTCTTCGGACTGGAAAGAGCAACCTGGCAGTCGTGGAGATGACTATTAATGAGGGAAGACACTGCATCTTTTCTCTCAAGTAAGCACTAGAAGATTTGTGGCTGGATGATTCCTGATTCCGTGTGTGCTCAGACCCTACAGTGTCTCTTTTTTCTGGGTATTGGCCTTGAGAGAGCAGCTAGGATTTCTGCAGATGATACAAGGACCCACAGGGTCATCCTGAACAATGATGTACAATTTTGGAGATGTCACACCGATGGTCACCCACAGGCTTTGGTGCAGCTCAGCAAGGAGGTGATCAGAAAAAAATTTTCAGTGTGGATATGCAAAAGAGCCCCAAACACTCAAGCAACAGCTTTACTGCACAGGGACAGTGCTGGCCTCAGACCTCACCATCCCCAAAATAAAAGCGAGTGTTAGCCCGTATGGTAGAGCAAATGGGAAAATGGGCACATTCGAGACAGCCGGAGGAAGCGTAAACCAGTAAAAGCCATGCTGGAAGGAGACAGGCAAACAGCAGCAAATTGCAAAAATGTCTGTGCCCTGCAGCCTGGTATTTCCATGTGAAGGAAGTGACCCTAAGGTAGAAAAAATGATCTGAATGTCCAACTTTATGAGTTCTGCATAATGGGATGTTATACAGCCATTAAATTTCATGTTTGAGACGAATAGTTAAGACAAAGAGATGATATTCATAAAATGCTAAGTTTAAAAAGTAGAATCTAAAGCAGTCAATAGATAGTAATGTGATTTCTTAGCAGATGCATATATAAACAAGTAAACATATAAACAGATGCTCCTAGAAAAAAGACTGACTTGTACCAAAATCATACAATGTGATAGAATAACAGGTCATTTGCAGGGTTGGAGGGAACTTGGTATGGGGAGGTACTTATCTCGGTTTTGCAGGTTTTGTGCATTACGTGCATACTACCCTTCACATATACTTATATTCGGGGCCATCATTTCAAAGTTGATTCTACAGACGGAACCCCTGTCCTACTCCCTAGAGGAGACTCCCTTGTCCACTGGCCTTCACAGACACACCTGTGTGGACTCTCACACGGCTATGCAGTTTCTTCCAGTTCCTTCCTACTAGCACAGGACTGGTCCCCAGGGATGATTTTCAAGTCTCGGCAAGCTTTTCAAAGACGGGATTATGGTTCCTTTGGTAAAATGATGTTTTCAAATGCTTCTGAAATACGTTCACTTCTGCTCATTCCACGGACAAGAAACTACTACTACAAAAGCTCTTGCCTGTTCAAAATTTCTAAGCTCTTCCTTCACTTACAGATTGCTGGGCCTTGCCAAGAGCTCTCCGTTTAATGACAACTATCTTGAGGCCGTTTGAAACAGAGGCTTGAGTGGGAAGGCAACGTCTGTGTCCACCTAGACCACAAGGTTCCCATGGCTGTGTGGCGGAACATCTCTGGCCAGAACAATGGCTTCTCAAATGCCACTCAGCTTCTGCTTCAGTTTGAGGCACAGAAGCAGCTGGCTTTTTTTCCCCTCTAAACTACCTTCCTTGGCCAGCATGGAGCCCAGTGCGGGGCCTGAACCCGTGACCCTGAGATCAAAACGGGAGCTGAGACCAAGAGTCCGGCACTCAACCAACGGAGCCTCTCAGGCACCCAGGAAGCAGTTGGCTCTTTAATGATTCTGATCCCCACTTCCACTGTGTTTTAGGGGTTTTCTTGTATTCAAGGAATTCTCTGACACCAACTTGGATGTCCTACAATTCCACTCAATTCTGACACTATCTACTGGGATAACACCAGATTTCACAGGCTGAGGGCTCAGTCCCACAAGACTGCCTCCTGCCCCCAGTTCTGATGCCAACTGCAAGCGCAGGTTGTCCCACATGTTTCTGCCCAACTGGCTGGAAATCAGAGGTTCCCATCATCCCTCCTCGGGTTCAATTAATTTGCTAGAGCGGCTCTCGGAACTTGGGAAGCTTGTTGACTCTCTAGATCACCAGTTCATTACAAAGGATGGCAGAAGATACAAATCAGTAGCCGGACAAAGAGACACACAGAGCAAGGTATGCAGAGAGGGCACGAAAGCTCCTCTAGGCATACCAGTCTCCCTGAGTCTCCCTGTGTTGGTTCGCCAACCTGGAACCTCTCCTGACCCCTGTCCTTTCTGTGGTTGGATGAAAGTATCATTACATAGGTATGATTGATTAAATCTTAGGTCAGTGGCAATCAATTCACCGCCAGCCCCTCTCCCCTCCCCTGCGGGGAGACTGTAAATTCAACCCTCTAATCACTTGGGTGGTTCCTCTTGGGTAACCTATGGGGCATTCCCAAAGTCACCTCATTAACATAACAAAAGACACGTTATCTTTTTCAGCACCTTGGAATTCCCTGTGTCTCATGAGCTCTGCGCCAGGAACTATGATTTCTTACCATGATTCACAATATCACACTTTTTCAGCCCAGCAAGGCTCCAAAATACTGAACTCCTGGTCAGTTCCAGGCTGCAGGCAGCAGAGTGGCGCCTTATAAAGCCGTATTCCTTGCCTCTGCACACCAGCTAATGCTAGCTAGCCTGATTTGCTTTCACTCTTTGGAGATTTAGTAAAAGCAACAAGACACAACCCAACACCCATGAACAATCTGACCCCTTCTCATCCTTTCTCCTATGGCTATAGCCTCAGGCAGGACATATTCTCCCTTCTTAAGTCAGGCACAGTTTGAGCAATGGTTTTGCCACATACGGCAAGGGTCGCTCAGCAATATCCGGGTTCTCACTGACCGATACCTCAACTTCTTTTTGTGACAAGGCAGGGTCTGAAGGAAAGCATGCACATCCCAGTGAATGCTGACCTGGCTAGGTGACTCCTTCAAAGGAAGCAAGCCTTACCTGCCTGTGTACATTCTATAGACTTTTTTTTTTTTTTTTTTTTTTTTTTAATGCCAGCCTTCAATGTTCCTAAAGAGAGATTTTCCCCACATTTAAATGTCTTTGTCAACAGTTAGCCAGTCAAAAGTGAACGTGGGCTTAGCTGCATGAATTGTGTCACATATTAAGCTGTTTGCACACAGCAGGTAGGTCCCCCAATTCCGTGTTGGATTCTAGAGAAATGTCTGACGCTGATTTGATGGTGGGTACAGAAGCTCAACACTCAGGGTAAAGTAGAACAGTTTCCCCAGCTCCCCATTTCCCCAGTGCCTGACCAGAATGATGTTTTCCACCTATGGCTCCAAACAGGACACAGCGGTCAGGCTTGGTAACCTTGTTGGGTAACATGCTAGCTGTGTGTGTGCGCGTTGTCAGATCTGGGCCCACTCGCCCTTCGTCACGCCAGCCTCCCCTCACAGGTGCTGGCCCTTTCCCACTTAAGCCGCAGGGAGGAATCGGCTTGTCCAAGACAAACAAGCGTTGTGAGGCGGCAGGAGCCAGTCCCTATGATCTAAAATTCCCTTAGCACTGTCGCCTCCCTGGTCTGAGCTCGTCCCTCCTAAAAGACCAAGCGGTGGGATGGGGGAGGGGGAGGGGCAGTAAGCAAGCCACCTGTGAGGTGTGATCTGAGCAGCGACACCAAAATGCTCCCAAAGGCTCTTCAGGTGTCTCTCGCCCTTGCACACTCCACAGTCTCTTGTTAAGGTTTCTGGTCCTTTGGATGAATCTGTTACCTCCTTCAAGTACCTGTGCCCAAGCGGGAGAGCTGCTTGTGGTCTGGGGGCAGGCTGCAGCGAAGCCCCCGGCCCCTGACCCATCCTCCTCTCTCCTCCAGCCCCCTTCCCTGCTCATCCCTTTGCCCAGGTCCTACGTGTGTGGTCTCCATTTCAGCTCCTCTTTCTGGCTACACCTTCCAGATAATGGCTGTCCCTACTCAGCCCAATCCCTGCGACATTATCTGCTGTCCACTCTCGAGGAGTTAACCCGTCCATCACCAAACAGCTCCGAAGGACTGAGTGAACAGCTGCTTCCCGGAGGAAGGGGGCAGGGCGCTAGAAAACTCTGGGCGTGGATGAGGATGATGCCAGAAGTGAACTCTGCCCCCCTCACTGCGCTCTTAGCTCCAAGGGCTGCCGTGATGCTTGACCAGCTTCCCTTGCCCTTTGCCTTCTTTCTCCAGGTCCTGATCCAGAGTTCATTCTCAAGCCTGTCTCAGATTATGAGCTCCTTAAGAAGGGAGATGGAGCCACTGCCAGTGCAGGGCCAGATACAAATATCAGTTTAAAAGTGATCGAGGAAAGAAGGAGGGCCAAGGAAGAGAAAGGACAAAAGGCAAAGAGGAGGGAGAGAATTCCTTTATTCTAGCCTGTGTGCCTCTGTCCATGCTGAAACCTTGGGAGTTTGCTCTATGACCACTCTGGCCCTAGTTGCTCTCTCCCTCCCCTGGCCTCACCATCTAGCCCCCCACCACCTCAGCAGAGAAGCTCCTGTGTCCCCACAATGGGGACTCACAGCTTGCTGACACTGTGGCTATTTACTGCCTGTGCATCAGCTCTGGCCTGCTAGTTGCTTCTTCTCTCAACCCCCTGTGGTGATGGACCCTTGCTGCAGTTTTGATTGATTGAGCGACAGGATGGTGAGGGGCTGAGGCACCCTGGTGGCTCCTGCAGAGGAAGGAAAAGTCCAGGGCACATTCCAACCCTGTTGGTGCCGGCTCAGCCCCTTAGTGGTGTAAAATCTCACGCCTGGAGTCCTGTGGGCTCCTGGTGCCAGCTGCAATTTTATTGGTGGTCTGTGACTTCAAAGGCCTCTCCCCCTGCACTGCTGAGATAGGGGGCTGCAGAGCAGAAGGCCTGTGCCCAGGGCACCAGGGAATTCCCCCAGATCTGGACCCATTCCCTAGCCTGCCCTGCCTTTTTCCTTTATAGTCACAAAAGTCACATTCCCGATTGACTCCATGATCATGGCAGATGGAGAGGAACTGCTCGTAGAGGAGACTGCTTTCACGGACCTGTATGCCCCAGTCTGCAGGCAAGATGCTTGTACCAAACATCTGTTCAATGGCCCAACATTCCTTCCTGCAGCAACTCCTTCAGCAATGAGCTGCGAGGCTGGGCCGTGGTCTGGGTAACCCTGGCACCCACCTGACTGTTCTGTGCCTCGTCTATCAAGGGGCAGGGCAGCGGCGGGGGTTGATACCAAGGCCTGGCTGACTGCTTCCCCATTCTTTGGAGGCTTAGAAGAGGCCAAGTGTGGCAGAACAGGCAAAAAAAGTCTCTCAGCGGCAGGGACTGCTCTGTCCACACTGCAGGTGTCCGTCTCCAGCAGTCCTGAAACTCAGTCAAGTGTTTAAGACACATGCTGGGTTTGGACCTTGACACTGACATGTCCTGACTGTGATACCTCGGGAGAGTTATCCACCCTGTCTGTGCCTCAGTTTCCCCATAGGGATTAATTAATGCTGGTAAGACACCAGACTGGTCGCTGGCAGCTGGCGGATGGTACAACGTGCCTGCTATTCTTACTAGTGAGACACAGAAGCCTCATGTGGCTTGTTTACCCCATACCAACAGGTCTGACTGTCGGTACAAGGTACAAGGTACAAGGTGGCAAGTTCCTGGTTTTCTTTCCTTCTCCCCACAACACACAAGGACACACAGACACATGCCAGCCTGGTGCAGTAGCAAGAGCAGCCCAGAGGCAATGTCCTGCTAAGTGAGGCCGGGTATAGTCCTGAAGTCCCTGCAAAGCCAGCCCCACTCATTTCTAAAGAGCGGCTAAGAATAACCTGCTTCCCGGAGTGGTAGAGAATTCACATGAAATTTAAGTAAAGCTGCCGGTCAGTGTCGGTGAAGCTCAGTGCTCGCTGCCTATGGTAGGCATGTAATGAATGTTCTAGTTCTCACAGTCGGGCTCTCGATAGCTCAAAAGACACTTGCTGGCTTGAGGCTAAAGAATCTGTTTAGACTGGGAGCTCACGGGCCCCACCCTCCACCCCAGGCCACACCTTCCAGAGTGGCCACACTTCCAAGGCACTTAGACCTTGACCAAGAGGGGTGAACCCCTTAAGGGCGAGGACTGCATCTTCTCCCTCACACTTGCCAGCAGCTGGTCCGGCTCGGTACAAACAACACAAGGTGTAAGCCCAGCAAAAGTGACCCTGGCTGTCTGAAATCCCGTTCAGGAGAAAATTATTGAGAGAAAGCTGAAGGAAGCAAAGCTGTTCTCCACCACAACCCAAGTCTTGCAGGAGATGGAAACTAACAGGGATGGAGACCTGACAGCAGAAAAATACAGACCGTTTTGAAGTCTGCCCACCTGGGAATCAAGCCACATTGAAAATCAATAAGGCACCAAGGCCGGGAGCTCGGGAGCCGACTGGATACCTGCTTGGGCCTCCTTTAAAGCAGGGAAAGCTTTGAAGTTGCAGATGACCAATAAAAATACAACTGGTATTTACAGCTTCAACTCCTCCTGCCTTTGCTTTTCACCGAGTTGCTAAAGCTGCAGCCAGTCGCGCAGGCTGGAATGTTGGCTCAGAACCACAGGGCCCATGCTGTTGACAAGGACAGTGGTTCCTGGCATGCACTGGCCAGGAATGGGTGACTAACTATAGGCACGCTGGCACCTTCCCAGGACAAACCCTGTCTTGGGTTCTGCGGAGGGAGTGGCTGAGGTCCCCGAAAACACTTTAGTAAGGTCAGCTGTGTTAGAAGCTCAGTCCTGACCAAGACCAGCCACAGGGAAGCCTTTGTTCATATGGGCTATCCACATCCCGGCTCATCTCCCGCCTCACGGTGGCTCTCTTTGGACCTCTTGTGACACCAGGAGAAGGATCCATCTGCAGAATGACTCCCTCCCTCAATGGTGGAGCCATCAAAGCAGAACAGGGTTAAGCGACTAAGACTGTTACGAAGGCAACAGAAGTCAGAGCGAAAGGGTGCTGGAGCCCTGGTTGCAGCCCAACACCGAGGCTTTCCGGTGCCGAGGCAGAGACTCTTCGTGCTGCTCTCCTTATCTGCTTGTGGCTCCCTGGAAGCTCTGCCACCCTGCTCTTCGCTCAGTACTCAGATAGCAGGTTCCCGGAGTCGGGGCTCTCGGTCTGGTCAGGGAGACAGGACTCAGAGCCGTAAAACATCCAGGAAAAAAAAGCTACGGAGGATATTATATATTACAACATGGACGGGCAGCGTCAGGCCTAATGACCAAGCTGAGCTAATGTCAATAAACAGAGAACTATTAGGAAATTCATTAATCAAAGTCTTGTTTATACTCCTATTTGTCAACCCAATTATTTGTTTGACTTGTGGCCTCCCAGGTTTATTACGGTCTTTTCTGTCATCAGCAGGGCTGGGAGGCTGGAATTTCACACATAGGTAGGGACTGCACTCCTCTTAGGTATGCCGTCTTGAAGAATCAGAGCTCTCATCAGGGGCCAAGGTCTGTCTTCAGTTAACAAATAACCGTTCTTTGTAATCCAGTGGCTCACTGGACCTTAAATTAATTGATTTGCTAATCACTGTTTCCTGTTTCCAGAAGTTGACCTCTGAAGCACTCTCCTGCTCTTGGGGGAAATGTCATCAGGAAGAGAATCCAGGCTGAAAACACAAGAGCAGGGCAAACAGGAGGCAGGGTGGGGGCTCGCAGCTCTCTGAGGACACCTGGGGCTCTGCCCCACTGGATTTGGCCCTTCCAGAGCCATCTTTCACAGTCTCCCTCCCCATGCAAACCCCACCTCTATGCCTCTCCTTCCTGCTCACCTGGGTCCTACTCCCCCCTCCCGCTGCCTTTTCCTAGCCTTGGCCCAAATGTTATGCTCCTCCAAAGACCTCCCCTGACTGTCAGTGAGCTGGAAGGAGTATGCCCCACCTCTGGCTCTTGAATTCCTCAGTTCCAGAGACTGTCTCTGCTCTGTTCCCACAGCACCTTCCACATACAGCTCTGTGAGTGGTGCATTTCAGCTGGTAACCAGTGCTCAAATTCTGTAAAGACAAGCAGGCCTAATGTGTCTCACAGCTCTGCCTCCCCTCCTTGGCCCCGCCCCTTCACTAACACATAGACACACGTGCGTGTACACTCGCACATACACACATGCAATGCTGGCCCAACAGGGGGTACTCTGCTGAGAGCAAAGGTAGCTGTTTCATTAGGGGTTTGCCTCCCCCCAGACCCTATGGTGTCACTGTGAAGGCCTTGCTCATGGGCAAACAGAGAAGGAATATCACTTTGGTAAAGAGCAACTGCCTCCCCTACTTTCATCTTCTAAGTTGAACTAATTTCTAGGGTTTCCACCTTCTCAGAGCCAGTGCTTCCTGTTTGGGAAATAAATGTCAAATGATTTCTCCATTCGAAGTGACGGATCACAGTAGGTTTCTGGGTAGCAGACAGGAGAGCCTGCCTTGTAAAAAGTAGACGTTCTTTATTACTTTGAAGGGAAAAGGGTGAAGGGGAGTGGGGAGTGGGAGGAAGGGTCGAGTTTCTCCAGAATTACTCAGAGTAATATCTGTCCTCAGCGGCCACCCTATGAATTCTGACACATCTCAAAAAGTGGGAGTCTGGAAAAAACAGTCAAAATCTCTTACCTCCACAAAAAGCTACTGTGCAGTATGTTCCTTTGTGGTTCAGATTGTGTGTGTGTTTCAAAAAAAGAAAAACCGAACCATCTTGGAAAAATCAGAAAGCAGATGCACCCATAATTGAACTTGGCAAGGGCAACAGAAACCTTGTTATAGGTGTTACAGGCCCTCCCGTCCTAATTAATCTGGGGCGTGGAGGGGCTGTGGGTTTCTCTGCGCAGATGTGGGGGGTCAGAAACCGTGGGGGAGGCAGGAGATTTAGGAGTCCTGAGACCCTTCTGGAAACGAAGGGTCCAGGACTCTCGCCCAGCCCTGTCATGGACTCCCTTTCCTGGCTTGGGAGGCTCCTGTCCAGTCCCCCGAACTTGGCCGTCTCTGGTGGGCGCTGGGCTGTGGGGGCCACCAGCCCACCAGAGAGGGGCCGCAGCGCTGCCTGGGCCAGCCCCGCGCCGACAGCCTCGACCTGGTGGCGACTTTTACTATCCGCCATTTACCATTCTGACGGGAAAACAAATTTAAAACACCTGGAAATTTATGTCTCTGATGGGTCGAGTTGCACTGTTCCATTATATTAAATAATCCCGGCTGGGCGCTTCAAAGGCTGCTGGCCTCCGGGAGGCGGCCCCTGCGCGGGGCCTTTGTTAATAGAGCGGGCATCTTGAGCGCGCATGCACAGGCACCCGCATGGGCACCCGCACCTGAGCCCACTCCCGCACCCGCACCGCGCCCGCACCGGCTCCCGCACCTGCACCGCAACCCTGGTGGCGCCGCACCTGCGCCGGTGGGGCCAGAGCCACCAGCGGGGCCTGCGCTTAGCTCGCGCTTCAGAGCACCTGCCTGCGCTCGCTATTCTCGCCATCTGCACCCAACCTGGCTCTTCAAGTTGAGGATGCTTTTCTCACCCTGTGGCTCCCTAGCTCCCGGGACTCTGACCCTAGTTTCTTGCGCTGTGTAACAAGAGTTGGTGGTGGGCAGCTGTGCATGGTGACCCCCATCCTGGCTGCCGCACCCTGCCCCCAGGCATTTAACCCTCCCTGACATTTAGCAGCAAAGAGGGATTTACTCCCATAGGTCATAGAAGCTCTAAAGGTCAAGGTGGGAACGGTCCAGAGAGAAGACTGGGGGTGGGAGGAAGAACCAGAAGGCTGGCTAAGACTGGGTGGTCGGAGGGGGTCAGAAGAAGCTGTGGAAAAGGTTTAGGGGGCATATGGGACCCAACAGACCTTTTCAAGGCTGCAACAGTCAAGAGCAACACTGATAGGGGGAGGGGAGGGTGTTTCAGCATGCTGGGACCATCCAGAAAAACGCCTTCACCTCTGATGCTGCCTGCGTGTGGGGCTCAGGGGTGAGCACTACCTGCCTAGAAGCTGGGCAGGAAGGACAGTGAGTTGTGCTCAGAGTCTGATACCAACAGATTGGCTCATGGACTTACACAAGTTCTCCCTTGGAAACTTCCAGAAAATACTAAAAAAAGGGGGGTGAAAGTGGGTTCTAAGATGTTCTTGCTTTGGGGTGAGGGCTATAAAGTTTCTCATGGTCTCTTGCTCCTTCTTCGTAGCACTACTGAGAGGACCAGAAGGGAAAGTTTCCTGAAAACACAGTTATAACCCTAAGGGTATACAAATGAGGTCATATTATTGCAGTTGGGAACAGGGAGCTCCAGGAGGCTGGGAGCATCTTGCTGCCATAGCAGGAGAGGAACTGGGAAAAGGTATTTCCACTCCCAGCTTCTTCGCTGTCCAGTCTCCCATCCTGCAATAAGGTAGGGCCCGCTCCTTCCTTCCCAATATCCCCATATCCCTCTAGGGGTCTCTGCCAAGGCCTGGCTCCTCCCTAGCGTCCCTATTGCCATGCAGTTAGGCCACAGCACCAGGGCTTAGAGAAAATTCCAAGACTGGCTTTTCTTAGGACAACCGAGCAGTTTACTAAAACAGGGTTGCTCACTGGTTTTCCAGCGGCTGCCACGTGGCTATAAGTCACTCATTGGCCCACATGCAGCAGAATGCTTCAAAGTTGTGAGTCCCAGACTTGGACCTGCCCTCGCCTAACTGTGGCCTCAAAGGAACATGTTCTGTCACTTCCTCAGTCTTATCACTTTGGAAATGAGGGCCCTGGGCTGCATTCTCCGCAGCTCTTATGTTCCCATCAGTGGTTCTGAACCTTGGCAGCACAGTGGAGGCATCTGAGGAACTCTGAAACCACTGCCGGGCTGCACCCTGAGAGAGTCTGATCTGATTGGGCTGGGCTGGAACCTGAGGCGAGTCTAATGTGCAGGCAAGGTTGTGAACCCCTGTGCTGGCTGCTGTGAGGTTTTTATTAGGCAAACAGCAAGTCTACATGGACTGGCCCAGGGACCAGAACTCAGTAGTTCAAGAGGGAGCTCCTAGGAGGTTCATTTCCTCTCCTAGAATAAAAAGCCCTAAAGGTGATATTTTGGTCTCTTTTCAAATTATGGCACTAAAGTTTAGGCCACAGTGAGGCCACCAGTAGTTCTCTATAAGGCGGCTAAGAAGAAGTGGGCCCAATCCTGGTCTGGGTGCTGGAGGAGGTCACTGGCCACAGAAATTGTCGACTACACTCTCCCCCATGTGTCTCCTGGGCACTAGAGGATGGTAGCCAGAGAGGCTCCTCCATTGCCTTACCCAGACACCCCCCCCATTGGAGGGGCTTCTGAACCCCCGTGCACTCAGGCAGCATCCCTGATGAGAGGTGTCACTTGTATGTGTGGTCAGTCATCCCTCGAGGCCTCGAGGGAACCTGAGAGCTTTGAACTGGTTTGTCCCACCCACAGTGCTAAGTCAGTGTTCAGAACAGGCCTGTGAGAGAATGTTGCTAGAAAGTTCCTCCTCTGTGGACCAGGAGGGGAAGGACTTGGGGAGCAGTGAAAAGTTCTCCATCAGAGGCTTTCAAAGAAATGCTATATTAACCCTTTCAAGGATACCAAATGGCAGGTGTCAGAGCTCAAAGAGGCCTCCAGGGAGCACCTGGTCCAAGCCCTCCCTACCTGCTCTTACGGCCAGGTCACCTCTGCAGGAAAAACCCACAGGAAGGGCTGGTGTGGTGTTGCCCATCAGTGCATGCTAATGAGATAGGGTCATTTCCAGTAACCCAGACTCTACAAATGGATGCAACTGATATGACTGGAAAATTTTGCTTTCTCAAGTAATAATGATAGCCTCTCCCCCTTATTGCTTGCCTTGATTCCAGTGTGGCACTGCATGGCCCATTGAGAGAAGTAAGGCCGGTATTAATGTCCCTGTTTTCTAGGTTAGGCACCTTACATAAGCAATGCCAGGGCAAAAAAATTCTGTAAACCAGATCTCCAGAGTATCTGCCATGGTCTCATCCCCACCTCTAGCTACGATCAAGCTTACACCATTTGCTACTTCAGAAATTTTATTTGTAATTTAAATGCATATGTTGTGTTTCTAACTGTAACAGATAGAAAGTATGATCTAGAATTCTGTTTAAAGTTATGTTCCCAACATAAAAAAAAAAAAAAGAGTGTGTGCGTCACACTCAGAATAAAGTAAGCTGCATCAAATACATCCAAATGTTAACTACAGTTATCTATGGACTGTGAGGATGTCACTGACTTTCTTTATTTTACCTTTCTATATATTTTAAGATCTTTAAAAATAAGCATGTGTTAATTTTGAATTTTAAAGCCAGATCTTTTAAAAATAGAGTTTTGTTTCCACAAACTGTGCAAGAGTAAACTTCAACCCAGCCCCCTCACCCCCCCACTACATCATTGTGAGTTTCAAAATGGCACCAATCCAGCTGGGAATGGCAATTACCAAGGGAGAGCCTGTGGTTTAGCACCCCAAGCAAAGCCCCACATTAATGGCTGTTAGCCATTACAATGGCCGATTTCTCAGGGATCACTCTAATTAGGATCTTCTCTATGGCTTACAACACCAGCCCTCTGACTTCAGACAAGGAGCATCTGTGGCACAGCTGGAGCAGCTGGGTTGGAAAATCAATCACTGCCCAACAACTGTGCAACTGATGGCCCATCAATCAGAAACATAAGGCGTCCGCTCCATTTATAAAACACATACATTCTCTCGCGAATCTGTAAATGTAATAAGCAGCCCCAGCACCATGGCCCTGGAAAAATGGCGGCATCCGTCCTTTCTGCCTGTAGAGAATCCCCGACGGGCACCACCAAATGAAGCACCACGACTGCAAGAGCTCCAGAAGACCCCTGTCCCAGGCCCACTACCCTTAGAGGCCCTGAGTCCTCCGGACACCCATACTCAGGGTTGGCACGGAGATTTTTATGGGCCCTGAAAGCCAGTTGTGCTAGAACTCTGCAAGAAGGCAGCATTACTTCAGGAATTTCTCAGAGGCTTTCTAAAATCGCCATTTCCTCCACCCTTTCTTTTCTGTTCTCCTTCCTCTCCTCCTTCTAACCTTCAGACGTTACAGGAGAAATGTCTTTTCCTTTGATTATGGTCAGGCGATAACCAGACCTATGGGAGTTCAACACTTAGCCACACATGAGCTGACTTCTGGGCAGAATTTACTTTCTCAGAATCCAAAAGTCTTTGCCACGAGGCCCATGTGAGACATGCCTCCCACAGTATTTCAGATTTCAGTGCTGGACTAGGAACCCCCAGAATGGCTCAGCCAGAAGTCCAAAGTTACCCCCAGGAACACTTTTCCATTATTACGATTATTTGGAGAGGAACATATTAAATGATCCTGATAGGGACGAAAGATATTGGCTGGGCTATCTTCCTACCCCGTGACACACCTCAGTGCCCTGATGCTGGAACTCGGAGATCTGGGGACCCTATTACTTGCATATGCAACATTGGGCCATTGCCTCTCAGTTCCTGGCTGGCCCTAGAACTTCCGGCCCTGACGGCTCCCAGGGAATGCTCCCTGAATCAATCCCAGGATCCTCTACCTGCTTTGGTCTAAGGAAAGGAAGGTCGAGCTGCCCTGGCCATTGCTTCAGAAGCCTTTCTTACCCTCTGCGACCAAGGGGCACACATTGGTACATGGGCAGGAGGGACCCTTTTCCCTGTTCTGAGAAACGTAATAGTGGTCTTACTACAGGGTCGGAAAACTCTGGGCAGCAGAATCAGACTGCCAAGCCATATCACGCCTTGGGGTGAGCTGTGAAATGACGGGGCAAGAAGCATACAGAGAGCGGTTATTGAACATTGACATGTGCCAGATGGAAGAGTGATGGAACTTTTCTGTATGGTTCCCTGGGGAGGGATGAACCTCACTGGGAAAAAGCTAAAGGGGGGCGGATTTCAGGTTGGAAAATGGGAGAACAGAGCTATGCAGAGATACAAAGGCTGCCTTGCTGGGCAGTGGCTTATCCTCTCTGGAGGTTCAAATGGGATATGGGTCTCCCTGACATTAGAGCTAGAATCACGCAGCAGGGATGCAGAGGTAAGATGTGAAGATTATTTACTTATTTATTTATTTGGGGGGCGGGGGAGAGAGAGAGAGAGAGAGAGAATGAATGAGCACAAGCGGGGGGAGGGGCAGGTGCAGAGGGAGAGGGAGAAGCAGACTCCCTGTTCAGCACAGAGCCCAACATGCGGCTCAATACCAGGA
This sequence comes from Mustela lutreola, assembly GCF_030435805.1. NCBI lineage: Eukaryota > Metazoa > Chordata > Mammalia > Carnivora > Mustelidae > Mustela > Mustela lutreola. The sequence goes on along the minus strand of NC_081298.1, from coordinate 67,687,604 downwards.
CTCTGAGATCATGACCAGGCTCCACAAGATTTTTTTTTTTTTTTAATTCTATTTATTTATTTGACAGAGAGATTGAGTAAGTGGGGGAAGGGGCAGAGGGAGAGAGAGAGAGAATCTGGAGCAAGCTCCATGCTCAGCATGTAGGGCTCGATCCCATGTGGAAATTGATCCCTAGGACCCTGAGATCACAGCCTGAGCCAAAATCAAGAGTCAGATGCTTAACCGACTGAGCTACCCAAGCATCCCTAGATGTGAAGTATTTTAATGATGAGGTTTCTAAAATTCTCCATGTTTTAGCCATGTTTCTCTTCTCTTACATCCTTCAAGCACTTGCTGACATGTTCCAGATCTTCTTAGCAGATGCTGTGTCCCATCCATGGGACACATGCCCATCCGAGGACCAGAACCCACATGGAAAGACAAGAGAGTAAATAGGCAGCTCCTCAACTCTTGCAGGAGGGAGGGGCCTAAAGGTGCCCCACGGAGGCAAAAGAGCTGCATCCAGAGTCATGGTCTGAAACCAGGGGTTGGGATGGGGCTTCCCTACCTATGGAACGAGGTGGGGAAATAATTCTCAGTTCTGCTCAAGGCCCTGGTTTATTGAAGAGGCAGGGGGACCGGAGCCTCAGGACAGAAGACCTGAGCCACAGGCAACAGGTCTGGGACTAGACAGGATTCCTGGGACCCTGCTGGGAAACAAACAAACAAACAAACAAAACCCCAGCAAAATAACCTGTTAAACAAAGAGAAAGAGACAAAAAACAAAACTCCATTCCAAACAAGCTTGCAAGCAAAATTCTAAACCCTCAGGAAAATAGAGATATAAAATAAAACTAAAATCTTGGAAATATCACTGATGAAATAAAACATTTAATAGGAGAAATTCTACATGGGATACAGTTCAAGAGAGAAGTGGGAAATTGGAAGATAGCACTAAGGTATTTGCTCAGAATTCAGCATAGACAGAAAAAAGAAAGTTTACTTAGATAAACGAAGTTTACGAGAACTTGAGGATATGCTAAGAGGTTCAAACTTGTATTTAGTAGAAGCTCCATAAAAATGGGGATTTTCGGGGCGCCTGGGTGGCTCAGTGGGTTAAGCCTCTGCCTTCAGCTCAGGTCATGATCTCAGGGTCCTGGGATCAAGCCCCGCATCCGGCTCTCTGCTCAGCAGGGAGCCTCCTTCCCTTACTCTCTCTCTGCCTGCCTCTCGGCCTACTTGTGATCTCTGTCTGTCAAATAAATAAATAAAAATCTTAAAAAAAAAATGGGGATTTTCCAAAATTGAAGAGCGATGGAACGTCGTCACCGAGCACAGACCAGTGCCGTCCCGCCTGCTGCACAGGAAGCAATCACATCCCTGAAGCACAGGGGAAACTGAGTCTGTCTCTTTCCTCCTGCAGGTCCCAAGTCAACAAGTGGTTTACAGAAGCTCTCTAAGAGCCATGGGAACTCTTTCTGGCATTTGCGATGACCACGGAATCCTGAACTTCTTTCTGTCACTGAAATCCCTGGTTCCCAGAGAAACGGGGCTTTGGGAGGGTACTGGGTCCCTTCTCTTGCTACTGCCAATTGTTGTTTTTCTTTACTCTGTAACCTTTGGTTGTTCCCACAGTATGTCACTCTGGAAAAAATATGGAAATAGGGCTTTCACATGTTTGAGACAGAGAGCAAGCTCCTGTTGGAAAAAATGAAATGTCCGACCTGGAGCCCCAAGGCTGAGTCAAACTTTCCACTGAATCAAGATCTCTGCTTGCAACTTGAGAGGCAAAATTAAGTTGTAATATTCCAGCAAATAGCTATAGCCATTCAGAATGCTACTCCTGGCTCCTTGGCTGGATCGCAAACCAATGCAGAGGCAAATTTAATTACCTGTCAGGAACTAAATAAAAGGTTTGCTTCATCTGATACTCCCAGTGTGTAGGACCGCTATGAAAACAAGCCTGACGCTCAATCGATTTGCTGTTTACAGAGGCCCAAAGAGGCGCCCAGACATACCAGTGGGCTGCTTGAAGCTTTTGGAAGTTCAAACATTCTTTAATGCACTTGTCCACTGTTCCCTCTTCCTAAGCTTGGCTCAAAACCACTGACCACTCCCAAGAACTCTTGCATCTATTCTTAAAAAATATCCCATAATCTTTCCTTTCAAAATGGCCCGTGAGGCAAGACCCATCCCATTATCTTGTCTACACCAGAAGGCTCATCTCTCCCAGACAGGGGCTTGTTTTCTGCAGTCGGCCTCCTATCCGTCAAGACCTCCAGGCTGCCTTTTCCTCCCAGCAGCATCGTCCATCAGTGAGTCATGGGAGAAAGAGTATTTTGGCACCAAGAGACTTCGGCGAGCTGAGTTAAGTTCACATTTGTTGCTATAAACCTCAGTTTTTCCAACTACAGCATGGGGAAACCCGCCCTACAATTTCAGGGTTGTAGCAAAGCTACATGTGAGGATGGGTATTAAAAACCTGGACCAATGTATGGAGGTGTCATTTCTGACTAATACATATTGTGTTATTTTACTGCCTGGTCTTGGAGGGCCAGAGGGCAGGGAAGGAGCAATTTCTCTCTTGGTGGAAGTTGGGAATGGAGGCTGTGAGCAGCACACTGAGAACAGAAAAGGGGCTGGGCCAGACAGAGCACAGAACAGGGCCTGTGGTGTGAGCTGGGCAGGAAAGGCCACAGCTCCTCTCCAGGGCTTTGCAGAAAGACATCAACCCAAGGGCTAGTGCCCACCCCATAGTGTGCTGTGCCATTATGGCTTCTGCTATTTCTTCCCCAGGAGCCTGGAGGACTTTAGGGAATGAAACGGGCTCACTGTGTCTTCCAAGGGACCTGGAAGAGAGGTGAGCCTGGAGCCACTCCAGAGAGTACAAACCTGGGTCGGGCTCCTCCACCGTGGGTCACTGGGCCAGGTGGGCAGTTTTCAGTCTAAGGGCCCCAGATTAGGTGTGAAGGCCTAGACTTAATAAGGACTGGATTAAAGCAGAAACCCGCTCTCTCCCCCCACCATCTATCCTTAAACCCTGACACCCAAGCACTTACCCCACCCAGCCCAGCTGCCAGCATCAGAGGTGCTCACGCCTCTCTCCAGACTCCTTACCACCTCTTCTCTCCCGGTCCTGTGGAGTTCCCAGACAGACCCCGGCAAGTGCGTGACACATCGTGGTTGGGACCAAAGTCTACAACACAGTCCCCTCTGCTGGCCCACCTGCCACTGGAGGGGGACGCACAGGGTTCCCCATCTTCCTGCCTTTGCCCTTGGTCTTTCACAGATCAGCTTAAAGGGCACCTCCTCTGGGAATAGCTCCTCAACCTCCCTGATTGCCAGAGAGCTCTCCCCCATCTGTCACCCTGTGCAGAGCAAATGGGCAGGCCTACCGGGCTCTCTTCAGCTGTCACACTCTACTCAGAGTAACTCCGGAGACGAGGAGGCTCAGGCCAGCTCCACAGGTCTGCAGCCGTGCCTCCCTGCCTGTCTCCACCTCCAGAGACTTACCAGCACCTGGCAGGGAATTGGGGTAGATGGATGGTGCTGGGGACCCCACTGGCCACCCAAGAAATGTCCTCCTCCCAGCACCTCAGAAGGGGCTGAGAAGAGCCTCACTCCTCACCTGGCCAGACTCGGGGAGGCCTGCTGCCCCAGCACAGCTGGCCTTTTAGCTGATGGTGGAAGAGCTAGCAGCTCTTACGGGTCATTCTACCAGGAACAGGAAAAGAAATATGCTCCCTCCCACATGTTTAATGATCTGATTATCAGGAAGGCACCACATTTCAAATTTCTCTCTGTGATGGTTCTATTTATTTATTTATTTATTTATTTATTTATTTTCTAGGCAGTGCTAATAAAATCTCTAACCCACGTGGCAGCCCCACTGCTCATCAACTATTAGCTGCCCTCAGGCTGCACCAGTCTGTTTATATTATAAATAAAGTCTGAAATATGCTGCTTGCTCAATGCAGGCTCCTTGGGGGCCCAGCGGGGGTGGGGGGTGGGGAGTTGTGCCAGCCCCTCCCTGCTCCCTCCTACCCTTGTTGGAGGAAGGACGGCCCAACAGAGGCTTTGCCTGAGGCCAGCTCCTTTGGACGTTAACAAACCACTACAAGGATCTGCGATCCATCCCTGGAATCCCGGTTTAATTATTTAGGAAGAATGCTTTTGCTCCCCCTAAGCTCTGCCGCTCCCCAGAGCCAGCAGAATCATTGTTTAATGCTTATTATTGCCGCAGGCCCCTGGGTACGGTGTGGCAGAGACCTCATTTCAATATTTACCACTTAGATCACTTAAGGGCTGTCAGCTTTAATAACATTTTATCAATTGGATACTTATATTATTCACGGCTTCATAAAAATAACAAGACCTGCCTTGGCATTTCAATCATACCCGGGCTAATTTCAGTGACTGCTTAGGGATTTTGTTTTTATTAACACTTAGATCCAACGTGGCTGCTTCTCTTCCTGAATGCATAGTGCCTGAGGTGGCCACTGGACAGGCTGTGGGGAGTGGGCCACACAGCTCTCTGCCCTGGGCATGTGGTCAAGGGGAGGTACATAGCCAACACACCAAGAGGCCAGGCAGAGACCCCCTCCCAGTGATGACTCACTCATGGTCGATGGGGTGGCGCAAGGCTCCATCCGTGGCAAACTGCTCTAGCCCCTCACAGTCTGGTTCCCATATCACCTCCTTCTGTCCTGCCTAGGCTGCAGCCACAGTGAATGGTCTCCTGGGCTCCACAAGGCAGCCTTCTCTTCTGCACGGCTTGGTCTGGAAAGCTTTTGCTCTGAACTTCCCAGCAGAGCTCCCTATAGCCCTCCGGGCTCACCTCCAAGGCCTCCTCTGCTTCCCAAGATCTTGGGGCGCAGGCAGTGCTTGTGGTGTATGTAGGTGACTGTGTTTCCTGGCCATACTGGTCTCCCTGCTCTGATACCCATGTCCTTTTCTCCCACAGGGGCCAGAGTCCTGCCTTTCCTGGAACCACCAGGCTTTGCCCTTCTGGTATCTTGGAGGAGCATAGCATAAGCCTCCAGACTTTTCCTGCATTTTGTTCTCTGAGAAAAAAGTTGGCAAACCCTCCTTGTCTCAAAGGTGCTTGCTATCGCCGGTAACTGCAGGGTAACTAACTCCAGGACTCACGTTAATTGCTCACCTTGGCAACCACCCCAGAGATGTCACCCTCTGAGAGGAAATACCACTTGGGCAGTGGCTGTCCCATCTTCAGCGGCTCTTGGCTCCCATGGCTGCCTCTCCTTGCTGCTCCAGAGCCTTCTGTCCTTCTTTGGTCCCTGGTGCCCCTCAATTTTACTGCTGCGGCAGCCTCTGCCCCTTCCAGTCCATTCTCTCCATAGAGGCCACAGTCCTTCAGTGTCACTCTCCTGATTCAAGCTTGTCCGCGGAGTTTGCTGCTCTCAGAACCCGATGCAGAGTGTTCCCCTTCACATGGGCCAGTTCCTGCCCTGGCTCTCTGGCCTCCCCAGGCAACCGTTACTAAGCTCACAGTCCTCTGGCCCCTCTGGAGTTAAGAACCACCAAGGCTTTTTCCTCGCCCAGAGCCTACAGTACACCATCAGCCCTGGAATGCCCTTCTCATTGCTCATTACATGCCTCACACGAGTCTCTGCTTTGCTGTCACCAAGAGAGACCTGCTACGATGCTCCCTCCAGCATGGGTTTCTTCTTCCAGCCCAGTCTTCCTTTCTCATGGTCCCCACTGCTACCTCCACGGAGTGATGGATCACAGCATGCAATGTTTAGTAAAACTTTTTTTTTAAACAAAGGTTGGTTTGATTTGCTCTATTAACTCAGAGACTATAACTAACATAGTAGCTGCTCAATAAAAATATGTTGAATCTATGGCCATTGGGGAGGGCACATACTATGGTGAATCTATGAAATGTAAAGCCTGATGATTCACAGACCTGTACCCCTGGGGCAAATAATACATTATATGTTAATGAAAATAATAAAAATATGTTGAAAGGATAGATGAATTTATCCATTCCCTTCTATCCATTCCTTTACAAGAAATTCCCCATACTTAACAACCCTCCCTCTCACATCATCTTAAGTATACAGGTAGCTAGATAAAGGGACTCTGATTCCTAGAAGCCACTCATGTTGCTGGAAAATGCCCAGACTAGTGCTCATAAGTCACAGACAGCACAGGACCAGTGGTTAGGGACACACACTCCCCTTCCCAAATCTTTCTGTACCTCAGTCTGTTCATTTGTAACCTGAGGTTAATAATATCTGCCTCCTAGGATCACTTTGGGGACTAAATGAATGAATATACATAAAGAGCTCAGAACAGTGCCTGGCACATAGTAAGTGCCCCATAAATGTCAACTACGCTTACTGTGAGTTCAAGGTGACCTCTATTTGCCACAGAGAAAGCTGCCTCCTCTCTCCCTTACATGTCCACACTCTTTACTGCAGCTCTCTTGGGCGACTGACTGTCATTCACTGCTGAGCCCAGCGAAGCCCATTCAGAGAAGCTCTGGCTCCCTTCCTTTCATAAATTGCCGTGAAAGGCCTTGGGATGAGGACAGGGTGGAGACTGGCAACTCCTTGCTGCTGGCTGACCAGGCCAATCACATTTGGGGGAACAGCCTTTCCTGCAAGAAGATGCTTTTCATTCTTGCCTACTACATACAGGTAGACTCTCTGGGTCCCCAGAGAAATGCTTATTCTTTGTGATACTCAGGGGAAGTCAGTGTCTCCCTTGGAGATAAATGGGTCAGCCAAACTACTCTCCCCATAGAAGGGCTGCCACATCTGCATGTCCCGTGGAGTGGAGGCAACTGGTGCTCCTGGAGGGATGGGAAGGGAAAGCCTGGGGCTGTTTTCTGGACATCCCATCAGGAAAATCAGAGCCTGGTCTGCCGCTCGTCTCCCACGCTGGCTAGAGTCCTCCAAACATAGGCAGCTATTCCAGAACTGCCAGGCTCCCTTTGAACCCCATAAAATGTACTTGATTCCGTCAGTAAATGTGTCTATTGCTTGAAGCCTCTATTTCTTTTAGAGAGATGTTAAATGCCTCCCAGGTGGTGGAGCTGCAGGGTTCCCGTGTCTCTGGGGCGCTGTGTGTATGTGTGTGTGTGTGTGTGTGTGTTATGTGAAGTAAGACCTGTCCGTTTTGACACAGTAGGCTGTCTGGGCTCTGTCCTCCCAAATGTTCTAAATTGCAGGCGAAATTGCCCTGACAGAACCTCCCACTGGCAGACAGTGTCTTTTGTTACAGGCGGAGGTGTTGATCCTTCTCTAATCAACAGCTTAATTAGGTCTGCGGAGATGAAAGAGTCATTTTTACTTTGGGAGCTAATATTTATAGACAACCCTCTCCCCAGTCCTTGCATTGGAGGTGTTAACAACTTGAGGGCTAAATCAAATAAAAATTATAAAACTCATTTCTCCACTCTCCAGAAATCACTGGCAAACTCAGACAGAACTCTCCAGACTGTGAGCTGTCCCACAGAGCAGTTTCACTCATGGCCACAGAGCCCAGCCTAGACTTTGGCACACAGAGGGCACTCAGGAAGCATCTGTTCAATTTTGAAATGTATGACGGTGTGTGATGGTTTTCTTCTCTAGTAGGAATCTCTACAGCTTGATGGTTAAGAGCTTGGCTTTGGAGTCTGACAGACCTGGGAATAAATACGAGCAGCTGCACCACTCAGCTCTATGACCTTGAGCAAATTGTTCAACATCACTAAGCCTCAGTTTACATGGCTATAGAATGGGACAATAGGAATACCTGATTTATAGGGCTGTTACCCTTAAAGCCTAAGGCACAGTCTCAGGCACAGGGAAGCCCTTTAGTACTGGCTTCTAGGAACAGAGGTGGTGTCAGGAAAGGTAGAGGTGACAACTAGATCGCAGAGCCCCTACTTGTGCAAGAAGGTCTCCTGGTCAACTTTTAAGCTTTTAAGCTTTTAAACTTTTTAATTTTTAAGACTGTTCTATTCTGTTAAGAATGTATTAAGCTCCCTCAATAGGGAAATGAAAATCAAAACCTCAGTGAGATACCACTTAACACCCACTACAATGGCTGTAATCTTTTTTTTAAAAGGAAAATGTGTTGGCAAAGATGTAGAGAAATTGGAACACTTGTACACCGCTGGTGCGTATGTTCAACGGTACAGCCCCTGTGGAAAAGAGTTTGGCAGTTCTTCAAAAAGTTAAACATAGAGTTACCATATGATCCAGCAATTCTGTTCCTAGGTACATGCCCCAAAAAACTGAAAGCAGGGACTTGCACAGACACTTGTCTACCAGTGTTCATAGCAGCCTTATTCATAATAGTCAAAAAGTGGAAACCAGCCAAATGTCTACCACCTAACGAATGGAAAAACAAAATGAAGTAAACCTATCAATGGAATATTATTCAGCCATAAAAAAGGAACAAGATTTAGTACATGCTACAATACAGAGGAGGCTTAAAAACATTATGCTAACAAGCCAAACACAAAAAGCCATATATTGCATGATTCCATTATAGGAAATATCCAGAATAGGGATCTCTACAGAGATAGGATACAGATTAGTGTTGTTCTCGTTACTTACCTCCCCCCACACACGTATAAGGTATAGGGAGAGACTGCTAATAGGTGTGGGTTTCTTTTTGGGTGACGGAAATGTTCCGGACTTAGTGGTGATGGTTGTATATCACAGTGAACATATAAAAGACCAGAGAACTGTACACTTTAAAATAGTGAATTTTATATTACATGAACTATATCTCAATAAACAAATGAACAAAACGATCGTATTAGGCCCCCCCGCCCATCATCACCCACTCCTGCTGCACCACATGCCAGGTCCATGTGCCCTGCGGGCAGCCACCTTCATCATCTTGTTTTCTGGGAGTAGAACCAACCAACACTTTCTAAGGTGAAGCCTCTACATTATAAAATTTTTTCTAACACTTTTAAGAATTTGCAAATCACCTTCCAACTTGTTCCCTTACACCAGCCAGGAAGACAGGTATCATCATCACTGTTATGCAGATGTAGAAACTGACATTCAGAAATATGAGACAACTTGGCAAAGATTGCCTAGTTAGTAAATGGAACATGAGCCTACCAATTCCAACACCCTCTGTATTCCCTACCCACAATCCACAATTTGACCAACAGTGCCTTCAAATCTTCACAATAGTGAGCCACTTTCCAACAAGAATCCTGACTTCCTATGACTTCAGCCCTCCACCTTGTCTACATGGGTAGCATTCCCGACTCTGTCAGTTCCGGGCATCCATGGTGCAAACCCCACAGGTCAGAGACACAGCGTCACCCGATTCCCATTCTACCCAGGGAAGGATTTTGCCCAAAGCATGAGTCACTTATCCAGCTGCCAGGTGCTCACCCAAATGTTTTTTGACATTGACTAAGCACCTCAAAGCAACAAGCATCAGTAAGGAAGTCCCTGTGTTAAGTTGCTTCTGTCTCCTTGCTGACCTGTGTAATTCCTACCCCTTTTGGAAGAAGGCTTCTTGCATAATTCCAAGTACAGAGATGAATTGGGGGTTGGGAGCATCCACACAGCGGTTCAAGAAGAAAAGGACAGGAGTGAAGAAGTTGAGAAGAGTGAGGAAGGCTTTCTATTCCAGATTTTGGGATAGGGAGTGAGAGAAAAGGAGGGAAGAGAAACCAAGGGATAGAGTGGAGAATATGCAGAGTGTGTGGAGGGAATCCTGAAGAACCCAGGCTGCCTAGAGCGAAAAGGGCAGGATGAGGCTGGGGGAACAGAAGGGAGCCAGATTTAAAAGGCTATGGGCACCAGGGTAGGCAGGGAGGCCACAACAGCAGGCAGCAGGAGCCACTGGAACTTCTCGAATAGGGGCCTGATGAGACATCATATTAGTTTCCATGGTACACATTGTCCATATGGAAAAGCCATTAAAAGGAAAAACACCTGCTCATGGGCCTCAGCTGTAGTTTCTGTGGGTGGCCAAGAAAGGCTTTTTTAATAATCAAGTTAAAGAGTGTTTCATGAGGAATAGAGCTAAAGGAATCAAAAACTTTTGAACAAAAACCATGAGATGTTTGGGAAAGGTCATGAAATCCCAGTGCTCTCTTCTTTATTTGACTCCCCTGGCATCTCACTAGAGTAGAAGCTGACCCAGTTCAGAACTGGTCAGATTCAGTAGATACAAAGGTAATGGCCTTATCCCTCTTTGTGTAGCCACACCAAAGCATTGCTTCTTAAGGCTGAATGTGACCCTGAAGTCAGTGACGCTTACGTGTAAAGTTGAGGTTCTAAAATAGCACCCTTGCTAAACTGTTATCCAGTCTCTACTTGAATAGCCAGAGTGACAGGGCTGTCACTGAAGACTGGACAACACTCTCTGTCTTTAGAAATATCTGGCTTTTAGAAACTCTTCCCTTAGATAGAGTCAAAATCTGACTTCTTGTGAACCCCCACTCATGGAACCTATTCCACCTCTCCGGGCCACTCAGAAATACCTCATGACAGACCTTCAATGTTTTACCCACTCTTCTTTATAGTTTATAGTCTTCTCTTCTTTATAGTTCTTACATGACACCAATTTGAAGCTTGAAACCAACCTAGTCATTTTGCTCTTTTTTTTCTTACCTTTTCTTAGAGAAGGAAAAATTTGTTACATCCCATAGCATTGTCATGCATGGATGACAGCACCAATGGGGACCTGGGACTAGACCCCTCAAGTGGGCTCTAGCAGATTCTTGGAAGAAGTCAAGGATAACAGCAGAATTTGACATCAAATGGGTATGGAAACAGACCACACCAGCCATCAAGGAGTCAGTTCAACAGAGAGGGGCTGAAGGGAGATGTCCCCATGGGTCTAGAGATGGATGTCCAGGAACAATGATACCCTAAAAGCCAGGTAGGGAGTCAGTACTCAGGAAGCGGTATAGTGTATGGCCAAGCTTCAGGCTCAGATCCCTAGTCTTAGGAAGACTGCAGTTCTGGGAAGGCTGTCAGTACAAGGACAAAGGCACAGGGAACTGAATGCCAGATCTGGGTCTATGTGGGGGCTTGGTTTGGGCCAGGCTGCATGCCACCTGTGACTGACTGGTAGAGAGTCCAAGGATGCTGCACTGAACACGATTCTGGTTCCTTTCTGCTTGCGCAGCCTCATCTCTGCCCGTTTTGCTCTAGGCAGGCTGGGCTTCTCTGGATGCCCTCCATACGCTCTGCACCTTTTCCACTCTTCTCCTTGGGTTTTTCTCTTCCTCACTTTCTCTCACCCCCAATCCCAGCCTTCTGGAATGGAAAGATCTTCTCCCACTTCTCAGCGTCACATTCAGCCTTTACTTCTTGACCTAACCGACTGGTTGCCCCAACACCTGATTCATCTACAGTCTAAGATTCTAAGACTGCTTCCCGAAGAGTTTCATGGCTGATTACCAATGTCCCTCCAGGCACGGGAGGGAAGATTAATGACCTGAATGGCAAGGATTTCCAAACTAGCAACAAGGTCAGCTGCTAGACCTGGGGCCTGGATCAGAATGGTACTTGGGTTCTTGAGTCAAATGGTACCCAGGCTGTTGTACCAGAGCTCTTCTAACTCCTCCTGCCAAAGGGTGGGATGGACAGAGCAGACTGCGACACAGATGAACCTGTGTGGGTGTGGGTGTGGGAGAGAGAGAGTGGGACAGCAGGTGGGCCTGGTCAGTCACAGCCTTCGCCACCCCCACCACCCCCGAATCAGGCCCCCTCCGAATTGTCCTGATATTCAACTTCTCAGTTTAGGTGATAAAGGTATGCAGTCAGGAAGCACTCAGCAGAAACAATTTTTATAGTGAACAGAAAGAGAATTCCATATGTTTCAGGTCAAAAAAGGGGGGGAGTGAAGTGGAGAAGGGAGATGAAATGAGGGTGAATAGTAATAGAGAGAATGACTTCTAGAAGAGTAACTGGCAACATATTTCAGACTCCTTTATGTATATTTAAAAGTCTCATATCACTACTTGGAAGGTAACCCTGCTTGAGAAGCCTGTAATAGAAACTGGTCGGGTTTTCTCTGAATGACTTAATTGTAAAAAACCCACATTCCTATGAGGCACAGGAAAGTCAGAGGAGGCCACCAGGATGGACGACGGCAAAGGAGGGCCAGTGTATCCTGAGATGTTTGGAGCCTGTCAAGACATTTGAGTAGGATTTTATGCAAATCTAATCAGCTCCAAAATCAAATCACAATTATTTAACCCATTATCACTGGCCAGAGTAATGCTGGGCACATTATTCTTACCAGCCCTCACCTTGTCAAGACAAGGAAGAAAATGCGAGTGTTTACTTTTATTATTATACATCCTGTTATGAACCCCACTGTTGTTAAGTGCATGCAGCACCTTTAACTAAAGAAACTAATTGCAAGCCACTTTCAATATCTCTTGTTTTTTAATTTAATGCCCTCAGAGAGATATAATTGGGCTGGAGGGAAGAATTTTCACTGAAGTCATGAATTTGCTATATAAATACAAACAAGAAAGAAAGCTAATACAGTAAGGGAATATGGGATTAATTTTGAAATTGTCTGATTAGTGGATTGCTGCCCATCAATAATTGCCTTATATTTTCCCAAGGCCCTCTCTTTATTAGAGTCTGGCACTGCATCTGCCCACAGCCTGTCAATCAGCCCGTGCAGCTGGGAGGGTCTGCAGAGAGACCACAATTGGAAGCCTGCTGGGGCGCCTTGTTAGACAAAGCAATATATCCCAGACGTGAAAACGCTGCCATCTTAACTCGGCTGCTAACATCTTTACACTCAATCCTCCTGTGTTGGAGTGGGACCTCGCTGTGACTAGGTCTGATTTTTTAAAAGGGAAAAGAGGAAGACACAATCGCCTCTTTACACGTTTTTTACAGGTGGGGGATCTGCTGGAGTTGGAGGTCAAACCTCCCCCCAACTCCATCCCCCACCTCACAGAGGCTGAGTTGCTCGGTAATGTCGTTAGGAAAAGCTATGCAACAGCTGGAATTTCTAAAGCAGCATCAGCGTCATGGGAGACAACTAAACACGCTTCATACACTGAAAAATTAAGAAAGATAATCAGAAGGGTTACGAGCAAGTGTGCAGATGGTAGGTTTCTAACTTAATTAATGCTTAAAATCTGGAATGTTCCTCAAGCTCCCAGAACTTTTCCTATCTATCCTCTCCAGGCCTGATGATCTCAAGCCTTAAAGACTCTTGATCAGAGAGTTGACTGAACTCACCATAAACATCTTTTCAAACCACACACACACACAAAGTTGCAGCTCTGCTAATGATATGTTTACGCCATGTCCATTTCCAGAAATATTTATGTCTCTCTATCTTGCCAGCAATCAGTCAAAATATACAAAAATGGATTTGCCTGTAAAGATGCTTCATTTGGAAGACAAAATATGATGATAATAAGACAAAGATGGCTCAGAGCAGGCTCGTTTTTGTTTTATCATCTATTGTTTTCCTTTCCTGTTTGGTAAACTGAGCATTTGTTTTAAATTGGGATTTCATTCTTGTGAGGAAGGAGATAAAATGATCTGAAGCCAACCAAGCTCCTTGGAACACCAGGATGGGTTTATTAGCTACTGAAGTGCAATCGCCTCTCAGTGTCCAGGTCCTGGCCCTGCCCCACACCCAAGACTAATCTTGGCACTATCCTCTATTCGGCATGGTGAGCATGTGTCTGCCCCTTGGCAGGATGAGCAGCCCACTAGACACAGGTGCTGAGGTCTAAGGACAGAGCTAGACTCCATGATGCCCTGTGCACCACGAATACCAGTCCATGCTGACCATGGGAACCTTACCAAGCCATGGCTTCCCCCTCCTTCTACTTTCCATGATGGGGCTTAGTCTCAGACTTTGTCACACCTCCCTCCCTTACTTGTGTCTTCCATCCTGGGAGACCAACAGGAGCAGGGAGAGCCTGATGTTGGTGCTTGGCCTGCCCAAATCACCTGGCGTGCATACCTTGGCCCCCCAGGGCACACATTAGCAGGTGCAGAGGCTACTCTGAAAATGTATCTCTTCTTCTATTAGGTGGGAATGCAGATACAGCGTTGTGGGAATGCAGATACAGCGTTGTGGAAATTAAGGGGTAGAATGTGAGTAGAAGCACTTTTGAAGCTATAGTCCCAAGCATTTTGCCAAGTAAGGGGATATTTTGTTACCAGTAACATGGAACCTTTTAATGACTCTTCATAATAGTGCTATGGAGGCAGTGGCCTTGGCCAATTGCTTTGCTTTAGAGGAGCCACCAGTTCAGGCCCCTGGAACATGATAAGCCCCCGTGGGTTTTGCTCTGCATTGTGCCATAGCAGATCCACACAAGAATGTTATACCCTGATGCCCTCCCTCGTGTTATGTTTGTGGGTTTCAATGGCCTGGCTTGAGTTTAACTTCCTGGAGGGCAAGAACCACATCTTATTCTGTATTTTGCAAATGTTCATAGTTACCTGTGAGTAAGATTAAGTGAGTGAGTGACTCAGGGATAACCAGTGGTTGGAGAGATTGCAAAGGGTGAAGTTGAATTATACAGAAAATAAGCTCTTGAAAATCAACATGTGTGAGCCCCAGCCGGACTAGCAATATCCCTTGCCTGTATTCCCCAAAGACACAGATGACAGAGAAAACTAAGAAGTCACAACATATTCATACTCTCTTGCTAAAACAACCCAAGCAGCTCTGGGTCAAATACAAAATAGAGAGATGATACTATAAGTGGGACTGAAAACCTCAGTTTGCTGCTTCTAAATCCAAACAGATGCTTGGGATCTAGAGCTCCTGCTGAAAGAAGGAGAAGGCCACCAGGGCCTGCACCAGGGGATGGGAGCCTTAGCCACCAATATATATGACTGGTTCTGGTCTGGGAGGTTCAGGAAACCAGGTGGAGGAGATGCTGCCCAAACTGCTTGACCAGGAAGGATCCACTCAGCATAGCTCTTCTTCTTCTTCTTCTTCTGCTAAGTTTATCAAGGTAGGGAGTGCTCCCTGGAGAGCTCCATGGTTCTCTCCTTGGACCTCTTCTTTTCCACATCTACACTCATTCCCTGAGTAACTCTACCCAGTCCCTTGGCCTTAATATTATCAAAGTCCTGATGACCACTGTTTACATCTCCAGACTCAACTTCTTCCTCAGCCAAATACTCACATGCCTAATAAATATCCCGCAGTTCCCATGTCCAAACACACCTCTTGATTCCTGTCTGTACCAGCTCTGCCCACACTTCTCCTCCTCTCAGTAAATAGCATGGTTCACCCAACTGCTCAGGCCCCAAATCCAGGAGTCAGCTCTGAGTTCTCATTTTCCCTCATATCCCACATGCCGTCCTTCAGTAAGTTCTGTGGGCTCTGTCTTCAGAAGATATCCTAAGTTTGATGACTTCTTACTACCTCAATCATTATACCAGTGTGCAAACCTGCCAACATTTGCGTGAGTTGCTACAGCCGAGTAGCGGGTCTTCTTGCTTCCATCTTGTACCCTCCACACAGCAGTCATACTGAGGTTTTAAAATCAAATCCAATCGTGTCCTCCCACCACTCAAAACCCTCTTCTGGCTTTCCCTTGTGCCTGAAAGACCCCAAATCCCTACCACAGTTGCAACGTCCTCCCTGATGCCTCATTTCCCGCCAAGCCTTCTTTGAGCTCCAGCCACTTGGGACCTCTGGCTCCGCCTTGAACCCATCACCCTGTTCTCTGCCTCCCCACCTCCTTGGTGTTCTTCTCCTGAACTTCTGCATACTGCCCTGCCTCATGTCACTCTAGCTTCCACCCAAATGTCACCTTCCAACGAGCATCTATCCTATCTAGGGATCGCGCATCCTTGTCACTTTTTTCTTCCTTTTTGCTGCGTTGGTCTTCACATTAACCACCTGTGACTCTATGTGTATCTTGTTGTTGGTATCTCCCTAAGATCCATGAGGGCAGGAATTTTGTCTCTCTTGTTTATATTCTCTCTCTAGTGCCTAAATTGTGCTTAGCACATTAAAGGTATTTAATAATATTTGCTGCATGAGTAAATCAGTGAATGGATAAATATATAAGCTATAAGCTAATGCAATGTTATTATCCTCATCATCATATGCACATTTAAATGAGACTTCACCAAAGGTCCAAGGAAACTGAAGGAAACGCTTGGTATATGGTGAGGGAACACCAGTTTTGAGGGCCGCAGAAAAGAAGGAAGAACGATCGTCAGATAAACTCATCTCACGGAGGGCCAGACTCATGCTGCAGGATGGGCCACTTTGGAAAAGGTTTGTGCGGGGGTAGGGGGTAGGAGGAAGACTTAGAAGCAGTGATGGGAATTCCCTCATTCACTTCAGTCTTCCTCACTGTTCATGCACGATGGGCACGATGGATGTATAATTCCTATTTTTATAAGCAAACACTGCTTGGAGGCAGGAGGTAAAACCAGGTCTGTATGAAGGGAAGACCTGGTACTTTTTGGAGTATACTGGATCTCCATTCCACCCACCAACAACCATTGATCCAAGGTTCCCTTCTCCAGCTGGGGCTTAAAGAATATCGCACGAGTCCACTTACATTCTGAGGTCTTTAAAAGTCTACAAACATGTGCACTAGCTTGTTTTAAAACAAATGGTATCACCCTTATTCCCCAGTGATTCTCACATCAAAATGCGGGTGGGGGCGCACAGGGGAAGGAAAGCTCTGAAGCAAAGCCACTCTCTAACCATAAGGCCAAAGCCTTGCTAGAAACATGACTGATGATGTGATAAGAGGGTGCCCATACCAAACCGAATGCAAAACAGGAATTCCAAGGTAACTGATTGTATATAGAGGACTAGGTAACTGATTGCATATTAAGAACATAGTTTCCATTTACTCACTGGGAACAGAACAATCTGTAGCATAAAAGGAGAGTAAAATTTGGCAGGGCTCACAGTGAGCCTGTGAGGAGGCATGAGTGGAGAGAATTCCTAAAGGAGATCCTAACTTAATCAATCACTTGAAGCAGGAGGCAAGAAGCTGCCTTCAGAAATAGATCAAAAGAGCTGTATTGGTCCTGGCGTGCACACACCATATCAATCTCTGGCCCCAGTGTGCAGGGCTCCAGGCATCACCTCAGAAGCGTGCCCAGAGCAGTCTGGTTTTATTTGTAAATGCACAGGAATGGCCTGAAACACAATCCCAGAGCAAAGCTGATGGGGCAGGGCCATGTGTAGTAGAAGTCAGGCCCAAATGGAAATTCCCTCAGATTTCTTTTCTTCCTGATTTCATGCCTGTGGAACATACACTAAATCCATCCTCAAACTGACAAATTAGTGGGGCCCATCTAAGAGACAGAAAAGGGCCTGAGGAAGGGAAGAGAGGCCAGGGCTGGCTTGTGCCAAGGACAGAGGACCCACCTCTCTTGCCTGTATCTGCATGAGCTGGGCTCCAGTAACCCGGGCCTGATGCTGAGGCTCGGTGTTCACTGGGGCCACCAGCCAGCCTCTGTTCACCTAACTCTCTGCACTGAGAAGCAGATAGAGTGATCTTTTTTATTTACACAAAAGGGTCACTTTGTGGTCTACCTTGCTTTTCTCACTTTATACTACATGTTGCAGATACTTCCATGTTAACTTTGGTCCCATTAAAGAATTAAGTCCTAATACTCTGAGGTCACAGTGTATGTCACGAATTAACTTCTTTCCTTTGCATCCAGAATGATAGTAGTCATGTTCCTTAGGAGAATGGAGAAAATAGAGTCACTAGAATCACTGCATGTTTTCTGGGGTGTGGATGAGGACCCTGGCTAAGGGAGGCTAATAGAGTGTTATATTATATGGTCAACTGTAATTTAACCAGTCCCATACTGCGGGACATTTAGGTTGTCTCCCTCACTGCTCGCACTCCCCTTTTCTTCCTATTACAGGACTGCAGTGAATATCCTTTTAATGTAATTTTTTTTTTTTGAGAGAGACAGAGAGAGTGTGTGTGTGCACACACATAAGCAGGGAAGGGAAGATGGGTGGAGGGAGAGGGAGAATTTTTTTTTTCTTTGTTGTTGTTGTTGTTTTATTTTTTATAAACATATATTTTTATCCCCAGGGGTACAGGTCTGTGAATCGCCAGGTTTACATACTTCACAGCACTCACCAAAGCACATACCCTCCCCAATGTCCATAACCTCACCCCCCTTCTCCTACCACCCCCCTCCCCCCAGCAACCCTCAATTTGTTTTGTGAGATTAAGAGTCACTTATGGTTTGTCTCCCTCCCAATCCCATCTTGTTTCATTGATTCTTCTCCTACCCACTTAAGCTCCCATGTTGCATCACCACTTCCTCATATCAGGGAGATCATATGATAGTTGTCTTTCTCCACTTGACTTATTTTGCTAAGCATGATACCCTCTAGTTCCATCTACGTTGTCACAAATGGCAAGATTTCATTTCTTTTGATGGCTGCATAGTATTCCATTGTGGGAGAGGGAGAATCTTAAGCAGACTCCATGCTCAGCACAGAACCTGACATGGGGCTCCATCTTGGGTCATGACCCAAGCTGAAATCAAGAGTCAGACTGAGCCACCCAGGTGTCTCAACTTAGGGAATTCTTGTGAGTGTCTCTGTAGGATAAACTCCTAACACTCGAAGTGCTCTGCAGCTAGATTTTAAGCTCCCTAGACCAGGAAAATGTATTAATTATCTTTCTTGTTCCTTTATCTGGCATAGTCACAAAGTTGTGTGTCCAATAAGGACTTAGCAAATATTTGTTGAAATGAATTAATGAAAAGAATATGATCCATACCATGACATTATAGAGCCCTAAGCACGAAACAGACAACAACAAAATAGTCTGCAATAAAGCAGTAAGTAAAATGGTACCGACCTGGTAGAACTGCTGCAGGAATTCCAAATGGAAGGTGGACAAACTTTGATTTTTACCCTTTTTCCTACATCTAAGTTTTCTACAGCATTGCCAACTAACGTCTCATTTTAAGGCCAGCATGGATAAGTCAGCTTTGCCTTCTTACTCCTAGAGGTAACAAACAGGAGGAAGAGAAAGATCAAAAGGTCCTGGTCAGAACTCACTCCTCTCACTGTGATTTTTGGGACACAGCTAGAACCTCGTTTCCTAGATGGGCTTGATTTGGGAACACAATTTACTAGTAATCTGACTGGCTCAATATGCTTTTGTCAAAGATGAAAGAAAATTGCTTTAATTTGGAATTTTTAGATTGTCCTCTCTAAGACAATTTGGATTGGAGCTACTTAAGGACGTACCCCACGATAACCAGAGGTTTCTAAATTCCTACTGCACCACAGTTAGGAGGATCCCAGGCTTCTCTATGGGAAGTGGGTCAAATGTTTTTGACTTTGAAGCTAGCTGGTATTTCACTAACACGATACCATCATGATCTTATTAGCATCTCAGCATAATACATAAAGGTTTATTATTGCCACTTAACAGATGGGGAAACTGAGGCATAAAGAAGTTAAGTAGGTACTTGACATCCCGTAATTCCTAAAAGGCAGATCTGGGCTTGATCCTGGGTCTTTTCATCTACCTTCTTCCTTTTGCTCTCAGGAACAGATTTGTCAGGCCCACACTTGTACTTCTCCTGGCCCTGGGAGGGGCCCTTCCATTATGTTTACATGATCATGTATTTGTGCAAAATTTGCACAAGTAAGATACTGTAGTTAAAACCAGTCTCTTCTCATTGGGACTTTCATCTCTGACTCATTCACCTAAGTGTTGGGTGGTCTTCAAGTGGTGGGGGCCATTTTTAGGAGCTGGCTAAAGGGAGTTGAATTGGGGGTATGCTTAGTTCAGTTTTGGTCAGATACATTTATATGATTCACAATAACTTTTATGTTAAGTTATTGCTGGCTGCCCTTATGCAAAATTAAACCAAACCAAACCAAATCAAACGAACAAAACCCTTAATTTTACTAAAATAATACATGCACATGGTAATAAATCAAATAATACAGGAGGCTTAGAGAAAAGTTAGATATTGCCAAAGAAGTCCTCCCCACCCATTTGAGATAAAAATTTCAATTATTTGAGGCACTCTCTTTTGACATTTATCTCCACATTTTTAAATGATATCCTAATATGCTGATTTTTTTAAGTAAGAAAACTTGTGGACTTATAAACTTTCCTTATATATTTTAAAATGACTTCTTTTTGAATAGAAAAATTTGGTTTATATATTATAAATATTAAATATCCTATTAAAATATAATTAAATATTTTATAAGACTCATCTATATCTATCTATCAAACATTATCTATTGGTTTTTAAAATTTTTATATTACTTGATAAAGCCATAGCTCTCTTAAGCCTATCCACTTCCTCTCTCCCATTTTTAAATTTTATTTATTTATTTCGGAGAGATAGAGCATGAGCAGGGAGAGGGGCAGCGGGAGACAGAGAAGCAGACTCCTCGCCGAGCAGGGAGTCTGACACCAGGCTTGAACCTGGATCATGATCTGAGCTGAAGGCAGCCACTTAACCGACTGAGCCACCCATGTGTCCCTCCCATTTTCTTTTTATAGTTATGTTTTAATTTTTGATGAAATCAAGTCAAAGTTTATATGTTACATGACAGGGATAATATTTTTGCATATTTAAGTTAATACATTTTATTTTTCCCCTTAAATAATTATTCCCAACAGAAAAGCAGGTATATGTTCACCAAAAAGACAAGTACAAGAATAAGCATAGCAAAATTATTTATAATAGCCTCCTCCTAAAGCCAACTGAAGTAAAGCCTCCTTGTAGTCAAGTGGGTACATCATGATATACTAATATAATTAAGCACTCTACATGTATGATAATGAATGGGCTACTATTACATGCAACAATGTGACTGAATCTCAGAAACACAGTGCTGAGCAAAAGAAATCAGAAACATTATAGTATATGAATCCAATTACATGACACACATGACACATGACAACAGATAAAACTAATACATTCAGTTAGAATTGAGTAGAATGGATGCCCTTGAGTGACTGTAAGAAGGTAAGAGGAGGCCTCTGAGTGCCAGTAATGTTCAATTTTTTGATTTGGGTCCTTTCAGTATGAGTATATTTGTATGTTCACTTTGGGAAATTCAATAGTTGACACACATAATTTTCTATACTTCTGTATTTTGTGTTCCATAAAAATTTGTTCTAAAAATACCATTTAAAAAGGATATTTATACCTCTATTATTAAATGATATCTTGTGTCCTCCCAACTTTTAAGGGGTTTGTTACGCTTACACTAACAACTCATGTCTTTTTCCTTCTCCTTTCAACTTTGTTACTTCATTCCCTTTTCATAATATCTTGGTTTAGATATTTACATTCTCTTCTGTAATCAAAAAACCCACATTTGTTTTAATTTTAGTTCTATAGTTAAATAAATTCAATACTTACAACCAGATTATTTTACTGTAGTTTCCTAGTTTTCTCTTAGGTAACTAAAGAATATGCCCTTATTCACACACACAGACATAGACACAGACACAGACAGACAGACACACACACACACACACAAAACAACTGTAATATTTGTTTTTATTTGGGCATATGTCTCCTCACTTCCTGATCAATTATTCTTTTTACCTGTGTTATTAGACTTATATAATTACATATTTATTTACATATATTTGTATTCTTGTTATAACTGGGATATGTTACAGATTTTAATGTAAATAATATACATAGCAACAATTATTTTAAACATTTTGTAGGTCTCCTGCTTACTGATGGTTTAATACTTTCCTTTTGCTAAGACTTTCCACAGAGTAGTTTAAATTTCATTCTTAAAAACAGAACATTTATCGAGAGAAAGAAAAGACAAGTCACAGATGGAGAAAATATTTGCAAAAGATACATCTGATAAAGGACTATTATCTAAAATAAAGAGAACATTTAAAACTCAACAATAAGAAAACAAACCACTTGATTAAAAAAAAGATCAAAGACCTTAGCAGACCTCACCAAAGAAGAAATACAGACAGCAAATAAGCACACGAAAAGATGCTCCATGTTATGTGCCATCAGGGGAATGCAGATTATAACAACGAGATACCACTACAAAACAGAAGACCAACACGACAAAAGGCTGGTCAGGACATGGAGCAACAGGAACTCTCATGTATTGCTGGTGGAAAGGTAAAATGGGATAGCACTTTGGAAGTCAGTTTGGCAGTTTCTTACCAAACTAAACGTATTCTTACCATGCAATACAGAAATCCTGCTTAGTATTTACCTAAAGGGGTTGAAAACATGTCCACATAAAAACCTGCACATGGATGTTCAGAGCAGATGTTTTTTTTTTTTTTCCTTTGGTAGTTGCCAAAACTTGGAAACAGGCAAAATGTCTTTCAGTATGAATGGATAAACTGAAACATCCAGAATGGAGTATTATTCAGCACTTAAGTGCAATGAACCATCAAGCCATGAAAAGATATGGGGGAAACTTAAATGCAAGTTACCAAGTAAAAGAAGCCAACACGAAAAGATTGCACTCCATGATTTCAACTATGTCACACTCTGGAAGAGGCAAAACTATGGAGATAGTAAAAAGATAAGTGGTTTCCAGGGATTAGAGTAGAGGGAGAGATTAATTGGTACACATAGGACTTCTAGGACAGTGAAACTACTCTGTATACCATACCAGTGTAAGCATACCAATTACACATTTGTCCAAGCCCACAGCAGGTACAGCAACACGAGTAGCTACTATAAACTATGGGCTTTGGGTGATAATAATGCATCAGAGTAGGTTCATAAGTTGTAACAAATGCACCACTCTGGTGAGGAATGTTGATAATGGGGGATGAGTGATTGCAGGAAATACATGGGAAATCTCTGTACCTTGTACTCAGTTGCACTGTGACCTAAAACTGCTCCAAAAAATAAAGTCTATAAAAAAATGGAACATCTACCTCTCTACAGGTGTAGGCTAAAATGTTCCCAAAACATCAACTAGAACATAATATCCTGAACTTTACAAAATCAACTTTATGTAATTAGGGATAATGCCTCCCTCTCAGATTTGATGTGCTTTTCTAATAATATCAAACATGTAATTATAAACATACTCCTTTCAAGTACTAATAAATTACTAACTTATCTCTATACAACAACTGTTGAGTATCCAACTCCTTTCACCTGTCTCACTTTCTAAAGATACTTCAGGGTGTCCTACAAACAGAAATTCAGCATGATTATTCTTTGTTCCCAAAGAATGTACAAGTTTTATATTTGTATTGTTGGTTTTTAACCTCACTTTAACTGAATTAAGCTATAAAAATGGGATTTCTCTAAAAATAACAAGAATAAATCATAGTAATATTATGAGTCTTAGGCTCTTTTGTCAAAACTATTGAAAATTGAAAAATGACTTTAAAGACTAGAAACAGAACTTTTTACAAGTTGGGTGGTTTTTAATTCCTGGATTTTGATATAGTTAAGGGAGGATCAAATTACCAGTGACAGATCGCTAATAACAATTCTTGATGATTACTACACAATTTTGGCAAAAATCCTTTGAGAGGATTTCCAAGCCAGGAGTGATATTTTAGAAATAAAACTCCTTTTTCCCTCTATCAGTTACTTATGTGAGCAAGGATTCTCAGCTCTTACAGGTATAAAATCTAAAAGGAAGAAAATAATTGCTGTTAGGCCTGTCTCTGAAAATAAGTCCTACTTAAATATTTACCTGTGATTAAATGAACTAATTGAGAATCCAATTAGTATCATCCAATATCATTAAATGATAATGGGGAAGGGTCGTGGTATATATCTCAGACTTCCAGTTAAGACTCTGGAAGAGAAAGACGGAAGAACAGTATGCTCAAAAGACTGAAATCCAACTTCAAATGAGCTCATCCCAGACCAGTGTAAAGACATCTGTTCCTACTCTGCCTAGGAACAGATGACTTTACACTGGCTGCCAAATTAGGCAGGAGCCTAAAATTATATCTACTATTTCCATATATAAAATTTGGCATTCAATCAAAGGATTGCCAGACATGCCAACCAATAGAACCAATGGACCAAAACCAAGGAGTATGACAGATTTCAGGACAGACTCACAGATGATACGGATATTAGAGTTACCAGGCATGACTTTAACTATGATTAATATGTTCTAGAAAATATAGGGCAGAATGGAGACTTTCACTGAGAAGTAGAATCAATAATACTGAAAAGAGAGAGTCAGATGTAAATTCTCAAATGGAAACATAAATTACTGAGATTAAAAGTTCAATAGGAATTAAAAACTGAATAGACATACAAGAGGATTAGTTAATTAAAAGATCATTAGAAGAGATCCAGAATAGAGGAGAAAAGGATGGTTTCATACATATATACAAATGCTAAAACTTACCAAACTGCACATAAATATGCAATTTATTGAATACCAACTATTCCTCAAGAAAGATGTATCACCTTTAATGGAGGAAAAATCAAAGTGGCATCAGATTTCTTTTCAGTAAAGTAATTTTCTAGAATAGAGCAATACTCTAAAAGTTCTCAGGGAAAAAAACTACCTTTGTTCTAGAAATCTATGCTCAACTAAGCTAGCAATCAGGTAAGCATATAGATTAATAGTTATTTTAAGACATGTAAGTCCCAAGTAATTGTATCCTATGTACACTTCCTAAAGAAAAAAATTAATAATGTATTTTAGTTAAACAAAAAAAGAAGTATGAGAAAAGGTGAAGCTTCAAGAAAGTGGAGTGTGATTTAAAAAAAAAAAAAAAAATCCCAGGTGACAGATGAGCAGTTGACTTTGAAAACAACTACTCTCACTTGGACCCCAGCAAGGGACCTTCAAAAAGAAAGCAAATTTTTACCAAAAAAGTTAGTACAGTATACTATAGGAAAAAAGATGGACTTTTAAAAATCACAGTGAATATAATATTGCATATGTCAGAAATTATATATATACTGAAAAGGAAAAAAAGGTAATTAAAAAGCTGGAGGGGGCACTCTACAGAAAATGTGAAGCAACTAAAATATAGTATATTTTTCTCAAAGTATGAGAAAGATAATTCATTTTACATGATACCTGGAACATTCTCTTTCCAGAATTAGTGGCATAGAATTGTTTCCTTCTCTGAGGTCCCAAAGATACTATTTTACTCCACAGCTCACAGTATTGAGAGTCCATAAAAATTTAACCAATCTTTTTTTTTCCCCTAAGTTTTAGAATTGGCTTACAAACCAATAAAGCCAAAACAAAACAAAACAAAAACAAAACACCCAGACACTTCATTGTAGTAACAAAGAATATAAATGCCTTAAATCTCAATGCTGTAAAAATACTGGAATGCTAACCCATGTCTGAGGGCAACAGAAAATAGAGAAAAGAAAAAATAGAGAAAAAAGGGTGAAGGAATTACAGATATCTTTTTTTTTTTTTTCACTTTACAAAGTAGCAGATCAAAATACATATAGTCTAAAGTTGGGCAAGAAATAGATGGCTGGGCGCCTGGGTGGCCCAGTGGGTTAAGCCTCTGCCTTTGGCTCAGGTCATGATCTAAGGGTCCTGGGGTAGAGCCCCACATCGGGCTCTCTGCTTGGCAGGGAGCCTGCTTCCTCTTCTATCTCTGCCTGCCTCTCTGCCTACTTGTGATCGCTCTCTCTCTCTCTCTCTGTCAAATAAATAAATAAATAAATCTTTAAAAAAAGAAAAGAAATAGAGGGCTTGCATATATTAAATCTTAAAAAATAATAGGAGAAGAACTAAACTAATAATAATACTATCAGCCTCACATTTCAAGATGGAAGAAATAAAGAAATCTCTGACTCTGTTATGGACTGAATGTTTGTGTCCCCCACCAAAATTCGTATGTTGACACCCATTCCTCCAGTGTGACAGAATTAGAAGGTGGGTTCTTTGGGAGGAAATAGTGTTAGTGGAGGCGCCACAAAAGGAGTAAGTGCCCTTATAAGAGTTGGAGTCTGTTTCCTCTCTCTGCTCTCTCAATGAGAAGTTGGCAGTCTGCAGCCTCAAAGAGGACTCTCACCAGAACTCAATCATGATCTCAGACTTCCAGCCTCCAGAACCGTGAGAATAAACTTCTGATGTTTATAAGACACTTAGTTTATGGTATATTGTTATAGCAGCTGGAGCGAAGACAGACCCTGTCTGCTTTCTAAAACCAATCAGAAACAACAAGGGTAAAAAAATGAAATAAAAACTCTTATCTATGAGGAATCAGGCAACACTTACGATCTGAACCTTATTATTTATAAGGAAGGGCTGCCAAGTACAGTGAAAATTAGGTCAGAGAACGGGTGCCAAAAGACAATACCCATGGCTACAGATCTCAAGCAGAGGCAACCAGGCACAGTTTTCCAAGTTAGTTGTATACCCTGAGGAGCAAAAGCAATAGTTAACTTGTTTTAATGAAGGTTGACGTTTGCAAACTCATTCTAGAAATTTCCATGACTCCCTTTTGAAACTACACAGACATGACTTTCTTGCAAGAAAAATTTCTGAATGTAGGAAAACTAGGTTAATGGATGGCACTGAGGCTACCAATTCTATTCAATTAATACTGTGTAAAGTCTGAATCCATACTCACAATATACTCCACTAGACTTTATATATATGTAGGCTATTGTGAGTTAGGACTTGTTACCCTAGAAGTTGTTCAAAGCCTCTGATGTCTCTTTTGCATTTACTTTCCCCATATATGTGGTTCAGAAAGGGCTGTATTTGAAAATGAGAATAACAAAAAAGGAATCAGGAATAGTTTCACAACCTTATGACTATGCTAAAAAATATCAAATTGTCCTCACAGTGGGTAGATTATAAGTGAATTATATTTCAATAAATTTTTTTTTAATTTTATTTCAATAAATTAAAAAAAAAGGAACGAGGAAACAAAACCATTGCAGGAAAAAAGACAAAAGAAGTAAGAAAACAAATTCAACATATGTCAGAAAATTGATTGTGGAATGGTTGAAAAATGTGACTGAATAACTTTTTATGGATTCAAAGAACTTAGTGAAAAAGTGGCCTCCATGAATCAAGAGTTCAAAGCACAGATACAAGGACTAAAGCAAGAAGAGATATGACAACTTTGGATAAGATAAAATTGACCTGAATGAGCTCAAGGAAAATGTAGAAAAAAAATTTATATTCTTAAACTGTTACTCAATTTCCACAGAAATGGAAATTGCAGAAAGAAGAAGAGATATTGTTGAAAACAAGCTAAAGAAATGGGATGACAAGCTTAAGAAAATCGAGTAACAGTTTAACACAGTTTAAGAATATAAATATTATTTGTAAAAAATAAAAAAAGAATTTTAAAGAATTATAGGAAAAAATCATTTATATGGAAGACAGGTAAGAAAGGGTTAATGTTCAATATGCATTCAGAAGACAAAAGAAAACACAAAAAACACTCACAGTATAATTCAAGAAAATTCTTCTGAAATAAAACAACTTGAATCTATATATTTGAATAGGCACACCATCGTCCAGGAAGAACCAACAAATATTAATCTGCACTAGAACACGCCCTAATAAAGTTACTGGACTTCAAAGATACGATGTTACAGACAGAAAATCAAATCACCTCAAGGGGAAGAGATAGAAATCAGGATGCTTCATACTTCTCTAAAGCAGTATTCAACATGAAGAAATTCGCTGTGTTCAAAATTATAAGGGATACTATGATCCAGGAATTTTATTTCCAGCCAAAGTATAGTTCAAGTATAAAGGCAACATGGAGATGATTTAAAACATACAAATACCTATAGAACACAATTCCTAGGAATCTTTCTTAAAAAAACTACTAAAAATAGCCTCAGTCAATTGAAAGACAAATGGAGAATGAAAATAATTGAGTGTCCAATTCAATAAGTTAGAAAAAGAACAATAGCAATCTTAAGAACAAAGGCAATGAGATACTCACGAAGATAAAACAATAATTAATGAATTATAAAAGAGGAGAACTGTAGGCCAAATAAACATATCCTAGAGAATATTCCTAAAGAAAAATAAAAAGGTCAAGATTTAGTAAAGCTAGTCAAGCAATATAAATAAAAAAGGAAGAAGCACATATATAAATGTGAGGAATGACTATGGAGAAATAAGCATAGATACTTAGGAAATTAAACCGTAAAACACTATATTGTTCAGCTTTATGCAAATATATGTAATACATAATTAAGGAAATATAAATGATTAAGACTAACCCCAGAAAAGGAAGAAAATACAAATAGATTAATTTTCAGAAAATTTCATGAGTGAATTCTATCAAATCTTTAAGAAACACGTAACTCTAATATTATTTAAGTGGTTCTAGACAATTAAAATGAACATTTCCAAAATCTTTTCGTCAAGTCAGTATAACACTGAGAGTCCTATTCCTAAACATTGTAAATAAAATATTGGCCAACTGACTCTAGCACATTAATCAAATATATCATGATTAAGTAAAACTCACACCCCAAATGCAAAGATGGCTCAAATTTAAGATGACTACTATAATACAACTTAAACATATATCGAAAAAGAAATCCATATGAACATTCCTATACATGCTGAAAAGGCATCTAAAAAAATCTATCCATATAGGTAATAGATGAATAGTTTCTTAGCATGCAAAATATACATATATCATTTCAAAGGCTAGAAACCATACAGTGAAACACTGAGTCCCATTAAAATCAGAAACAAAACTAGAATGCACATTACCAGCATTATTTAACTTTGGCCAATACTAGCCAATGTTATTAGAGAAGAAAGTAAAAAAATATATATAAAATCATGAAGGAAAAGGAAGAAAACATGACTATTTGCAGATGAGATAATGCTATCGCATAAAATCCAGGAAACTCAACTTAAAAAAATCATTGTTACCAAGAGTAAGATAATTTAGGGACGCCTGGGTGGCTCAGTTGGTTAAGTAGCTGCCTTCGGCTCAGCTCATGATCCCAGCGTCCTGGGATCAAGTCCCACATTGGGCTCCTTGCTCCTCAGGGGGCCTGCTTCTCCCTCTGACTCTGCCTGCCTCTCTGTCTGCCTGTGCTCGCTCTCGCTCGCTGTCTCTCTGACAAATAAATAAATAAAATATTAAAAAAAAAAAAAAGAGTAAGATAATTTAGTTAGGTGGCTGAGAACTAAGTTAAAACACAATTAATAGTTCTCTAATATATGAATTATTATCTAGAAAATTATTATCTAGAAAATATAACAAAAATATCCAATTCACAAAAACATAAAATACCTAGGACTAAATCGAAGAAATGTATAAGATTCACATGATGAAAATGTAGAAACACGATGAAAAGTAATTTAAAAAGATTTTAATAAACAGACATATTCTTAGTTAAGAGATGAAATATGGGGCGCCTGGGTGGCTCAGTGTGTTAAAGCCTCTGCCTTCGGCTCAGGTCATGGTCCCAGGGTCCTGGGATGGAGCCCCGCATCAGGCTCTCTGCTCAGCGGGGAGCCTGCTTCTCCGTCTCTCTCTGCCTGCCTCTCTGCCTACTTGTGATTTTTGTCTGTCAAATAAATAAATAAAATCTTAAAAAAAAAAGAGATGAAATATGATGGCAAACCTTTATAAATAAATAAGTAAATTGAACTTTCTCAAGAAAAATACCAACACCATTACTTTGGGAATAAAGCAAGGAAAGAGTAATGAAGGAGGACTAGCTCTACCCGATACTGAAAGGTATTATAAACATTATAGTAATTAAAACAGTTTGATATTTCCATCCTTCAGCCTGGAATCTCCTTGTCCCTGTCCCTCTTATCTTCCCTCAGCTCAGGCCCTTGCTCTCTCCAAAATAAATAAAAATCTTTAAAAAAAAAAAAAAAGGGAGTTGAGGAGCCTGGGTATCTCAGTCAGTTGAGCATCTGACTCTTGTTTTGGGCTTGGGTCGTGATCTTGGGGTCATGGGATTGAACCCAGAGTCGGCTCTGTGCTCAGTGCGGGGTCTGCCTGTCCCTCTCCCTGTGCTCCTCCCCCAGCCCATGTACTCTCTCTCTAAAAGAAATAAATGAAACCTTAAAAAAAAGAAAAAAAGTTTGGTATCAGCATGTGAACAGAAAGATCTATGGAAAAAAAAATACATATACCAAAAATAGATGCAAATAAATATTGGGATTAGTTCCTGATAAAAGTTGGCATTTCAAACTAGTGGAGTAAAATGATATATTTAATGAATAGGACAAGAGGGTAGCCATCTGGAAAATATGTAATTGGATCCTCTCTTTCACTTACAACAAATTAAGCGAGATATATTAAATATTTAAAGAGAAAAATAAACGTAAAGGTAAAAGGAATGATACATTTGATTTTATAAAAATTTTGATTTTATGACAAAAATTTCCAATTGTATTTTTCATTTCCAAATACCCATTTAAGTTTCTTTTATCAGACCTTCTTGATCACTTAAAAAATATTTTCTCTCCTTCTTTAAATGAATTATATTCAACCTCTTCTTTCCACACACTTATTTTGTAATCTGTGTCTAATTAATTCTAATGTGCAAAGGGTTTGAGTCATTCTGCTGTTTTTTTCCTGCTGCTTCTTACAGTGGCTTATTTCTTGTTTTATTTCCTTCTAAATTTTTGATTATGGTATCATATTCCTTGAACTTTCCTGAGAGAAATCTGCAGAGACTTGCACTCACTTCTGTAGATGCCAAGGGGCACAGTAATTTTGAACAATAGTCTCAGCTTGAGGACTTTGAGTATCACTCCAGTAGTAAGAAGCAGTTTTATTATTTTTGATAGTTTATATATTTTTTCTTCTTCTTTTTTAGTTCTAAGCATTTTCTAATTTTAACTTTGATTTCTTCTTTGATTGGTGTACTATTTAAAAGTATTCTTAAACTTACAAACATGTTTTAATTGGTTTTTGCTGCTTCAGCTACCCCTGCCAGCATACTACAAATGAATCTTCATCAGTACTACCTTATTCAGGCTTGGTTACCTCTTCCTCATCCTAGGAAAACCACTACGCATGATCTGTAGCACCAATACTGTCTCTAGACTTAGGGAAGAATGCTCTCTATCCTTTGCATATTTTTTAAAAAATTGTACGTAGAGGTGTGTCTAATCCTGATCTTAAAGAATTATTCCAGAGGAAAATTCACGGACAGAACTTAGCAAGGGTATCAGGGATGAATTCAATCACCTGGCTTCACCTGAAACAATAGAGCCCATTGAATTAGGGCAGACAAACATGCTTCCTCTGAGGACACATAATTGATTTGTTTAATTTCTGAAAGGTCATCTGCCCTGGGAACAGGAAGGGGGATTCTGCATTCCCTTCCACGGTTTGTAACCTCATCCCTGACAGCTGCAGGGACACGTGCATGGAGAAGAATCTCTCCTTCTCTTCCTTCCCCCTCCTCCCTGGCATCCACACATAACTGTGTGGCAATTTACTTTTATCACCATGTCCTACAATGAGCTTTACTTGCTAGGCATCATGTTCTCCACAGAGGCTTGGCATGGGAAAAGTCTCTCCTTCTGAGCCCCCCCAGATCAGCAGACCAGGCATTCTTCCCATTTGGGGTTCATCCTTGGATTCATGTCAGTTCATCAACAAGTCCTAATTAGTGTACTTATCCATATGGACTGAGTCAGTGGCTAGTCACACTGACTTAAGACATTCTCTGTTTCAGAAGGCAAAATATAAGACAACAGAGCCCAAATCAAGTCAAACCCAGATTCCCATGAACTTTACCTTAACTGCTGCAACTGCTTCCTAACTCACCTCCTAGATTTCTCTACCCCTTGCACCTCCCACAATACATATGTCTGCCAGAGTAACTGTCCTAATATTGCTTCATATGTTTAAATGTTCACCAGTCCCTTTCCCCACTTAAAATCTTCAATGGATCCTTTTT
This sequence comes from Mustela lutreola, assembly GCF_030435805.1. NCBI lineage: Eukaryota > Metazoa > Chordata > Mammalia > Carnivora > Mustelidae > Mustela > Mustela lutreola. The sequence continues at coordinate 67,655,808 of NC_081298.1, read as the reverse complement.
GCTTAGAAAATAAGGTACAAATGAAGAGAACCAGGAATGGTGGATAAAAAGGTTAACATACCAAACTCTATTAGATGACATTTCTTGCTTTCCTCTCTTTTATGAGGTTCTTTAATAAACATGAAATTATATAGTCATCACCATGCCAATGTATTATTGTTGGGTTTGTAACATATATAAATGTAACAATAATATAACAATAATAAGAAAAAAAAAGGGGGGAGGGAATAAAGTTGTATAGGGCTAATGTCTGTATCTCACTGGGAATAATGTTAGGTAGGTTAATACCTATAATCTTATCCAGTAAGCCTACAGAATCACTAAGAAAATAATTCCAGAGACATCACAAGTAAAAAAAAACAGATCAACATCTGCAATGAATACAGATGCAAAAATCCTCGACAATAAACTAGCAGACCAAATCCAGTAATATAAAAAAGGTTAATTCACTGTGCAAGTTTTCTAGAGCTTTCATGACAAAGTATCACAACATGGGTGGCTTAAACAACAAACATTTTATTATCTCACGGTTTTGGAGACTAGAAGTCTGAGATCAACGTATTGGCAGGGTTGGTGACTTCTGAGGGTGTCAAGGTAGTCTGTTCTAGGCCTCTCCTACCTTCTGGTAGTTCTTTGGTTTATGGTAGTGTAACTCCAATCTTCACATGACATTCTCCCTGTGTGCATGTCTGTGTCTAAATTTCTTCTTTTTATAAGGACATAAGTCAATTAGATTATGGGCCCATCTCAATTGAGAATGACCTAATCTTAACTACTTACATCCTCAACAGCCCTATTTGCAAATAAGATCACATTCTGAGGTACTGGGGGTTAGGACTTCAACATATGAATTTAGGGGGGACAAAACCAACCTATAACATAAAACCATGACCAAAATGAATTTACCCCAAGAATGTAAGATTGGTTTAATATTTAAAAATTAACTAATGTAGCTACCACATTAATAGACTAAAGGACAAAACCCACACAATCATCTTAATAGATTCAGAGAAAGAATCTGAAAAAATTCAATATCCCTACTTGATGAAAATAGTAAAAAGCTAGGAATAGAAGGGAATTTCCTTAATCTGATAAGGGTCATATACAGAAAATACAAAGTTCAATCATACTTAAAAAAAAAAAAAAGATTTTATTCTTTGAGAGAGCGAGAGAGAGAGAGCAGGGGGAGGAGTAGAGGAAGAGGGACAAGCAGACCCTGTGCTGAGCACAGAGCCTGATGTGGGGTTTGATCCCACAGTCCTGAGATTATGACCTGAGCCAAATATCAAGAGTTGGGACACTTAATTGACTGAGCCCAGGTACCTCCTAAATCATACTCAATAATGGAAGACTAAACATAAGATAAAAATGTCCACTCTCACCACTTCCATTCAACAATGTACTGGAGGTTCTAGTCTGAAAAATTAGGCAAGAAAATTTGAGACAAGGAATTCAGAATGGAGAGAAAGTGAAACTATCCCCATTCACAGATGGCATGATCTTATATTTAGAAAATTCTAAGGAATCCACTAAAAAACTATTAAAAGTAGTAAGTGAGTTCCTTAAGTTCGCAGGATACAAATCAGTACAAAATAGTCAATTGTATTTTTATACGTTGCAACAAACATTCAAAAAATGGATATAAGAAAAACAATTCCAGGGCGCCTGAGTGGCTTAGTTGGTTGAGCCTCTGCCTTCGGCTCAGGTCATGCTGTCAGGGTTCTGGGATTGAGGCCTGCGTTGGGCTCTCTGCTTGGTGGGGAGCCTGCTTCTCCTCCTTCCCCCCGCCCCCCACCACCTGCCTCTCTGCCTATTTGTGATCTCTTTCCGTCAAACAAATAAATAAAATCTTAAAAAAAAAAAAAAAAGAAAAGAAAAAAAAAAGGAAAACAATTCCATTTACAACTGCATCAAAAAGAATACATACTTAGGAATAAACTCAATAAAAGAAGTATAAAATTTACACTTTGAAAACAGCAAAACACTGTTCAAAGAAATTAAAGACCTAAGTAAGTGGAAAGCCATCCCATGTTCATGGATTGGAAGCCTAAATATTGCTAAGATGGCAGTACTCCCTCAAACTAATCTACAGATTCAAAGCAATCTCTATCAAAATCTCAGCTGGCTTCTTTTCAGAAACTGGCAGGCTGATTCTAAAATCCATACACAAATGAAAGAGATCCAGAATGGCCAAAACAATCTTGAAAAATAATAGAGTTGGAAGACTCACATACCTAATTTCAAAATTATTATAAAACTACAGTATTCAAGACTGTATAGTACTGGCATAAGTACAGTTATAAAGACCAATGGAATAGAATTTACCTATATATGTCTAGAGTATAGAACCCATACGTCTATGGTCAATTAATTACTGACAAAAGGAGTAAGATAATTAAATGAGGAAAGAATAGTCTTCAACAAATAATGCTAGGATGAATGACAAGCTAACTATATTAAAGCAAAATCAAATTGATCTCTACCTCATTTTATATATATATACTTACTCAAAATGGATCAAAGGTATATATATAAGAGCTAAAATTATTAACTCTTAGAAGTAAGTATATGTGTAAATCTTCATGACTTTGAATTAGGCAATTGTCTCTTAAATACGATACCAAAAGCACAAGAAATGAAAGAAAAAAATAAATTTGACATATATCAAAAATTTTTTCAAAGGAACTATGAAAGATGTGAAAATAAAAACCTTACAGAATGGAAGAAAGTTTTAATAAATCTTCTATCTGATAAAGGGCTTACATCAAGAATATATAAAGAACCCCTAAAACATAGAAAAACAATCTAATTAAAATGTGGTCAGAAGCTTGAACAGACATTTCTTCACAAAAGATATATAAATGCCAATATGCATATGAAAAGATGCTCAATGTTATTATCTATGAAGGAAATGCAAACTAGAACTACACTGTGAAACCATTTCACACCAAGATGCTATAATAAAAAATACTGATGAACAAGTGGTGATGAGGATGTAGAACTCTGTGACAATCATTGACTTATACCCTTTAAATGGTGAATAATATCTCAATAAAGCTGTTAGCAAAATCTAAACCCAAATAAGACCAAGGTAAAGTTTCTGAAGACAAATTTGTGATTGCAGACTATTTTCTTTGGTCTTGGCTCTATTCACTGGGGCCAACAGACTGTATTAGTGAAGAGTTGGCCAAAGCCCAAAGGAACTCTCTTCATCTCTGCCTTAAGCAATTTATTTTTAAATAACCCTTTGTCAAATTAGACATACACAGTCTGGTTTGCATATCCTCTCCTAGGGTTTTTGATGTTTTTATCTTAGGGATGGGGTGGGACATGGAGGATATGTTTTCCTCTTTGAAAGATGTGATAGGTTAAGGGCCAATTAATTGTCAGTTTTAGTTTTCTTGGCCCCTGACTCATGTCCATTTTCAACTCCAACAGCTTCCAGTATCAATCATACAGGAGCCAAACTCTCCATGAGGCACAGATTATCTCACTGTTCTGAATTTCTAATTTTCTTTCTTTAATGACAGTGCATTCTCTGGTTAGTGTTCTTAGAAGTGTAGGTGGGAGGGAAGTAATCTAAGGGAACCTTGTAAATGATGAAGAAATAGGAATTTTTTTCAGTACCTGGGTTACCCAGTGCTGCTATAAATTATGAAGCCTGCGGTGGGTAGGTGCTGGGCTGGTTTGCTTCAAAGCTGGTTAGGAATAATGGAGGTTGGGGGAAGGGACAGAGTTGTAGGCATTCACGAGCTAGTGGATCATGTAAAGAAAGTTAATCTGGAAGTACTTTGATTCTAATGCTCCAGAGGCTATACTTGTCTATGAAGCTCCCAGATTTACCCAGACTCATTGGGTGCCCCCTACCTACTATGATCCTCAGCCATTAGCTCCATAGGAAGGCTGGCTGCTACTGTGGTTACTGCTGCTTGCTGGAGAAGTAGGGATAAGGACCAGAATTCAGTGTGGCCTCTATCATATCTGTTGCAGCAGGATCCAAAGTAGCTCCAACACAAAGGTCTGACCCAACCGCATCTACTTCCTTAGTAACTATCCACAGAAGGCAACTTGGAAGCACGGGGAATCAATACCTGGTAGAATGAACTGTGACCAGTGAAAAACAGGAGACAGGAAGGAGAGAGCCGATAAACTCCTCCTTTTTCCTACCTTCCTTCTAGCCTTCCATCATCTAAGCTGCCACCATTCCATGTAGCTTCTTCAAAGACAACCTGATCACTAAGAAGCTGGCAATGTTTTCTTATGAGGCGGTAGATAACATCTTTTGCTTTCCCCCTACCTGGACTCACTGCGCCCTTTCCCTTATTCCTCCTGACCTGGGAGTGTAAACCCCAATAGAGCATGTGTACGCAAGTTTTTTCTCATGCTACTTTCTAGAGAATCTGAGCTAAGGCAGAGACCAAGGCCAAACAATGTATCTGGAAGAATCAAGGTAAATATTGGACAGCTCAGGTCTTGTGAGGATGGAGTCATAATAATATGAAGAGGTAAGGAATGAATAAAAGGGGTTGAAGTCCCAATATCATGGAGAGTGGTGGGAATGTAAAGTTGCTGTCTTTGTAGAGTTTCCAATCTGTCAAGGAAGATCTTAGTTAAATGCCGTTATCACATTTGTAAGTGTACAGTCATAAACTGTGTGTAGGAAATGAAGGAAAATTACACAGTGCAAGGAGAGCCTACAAAAGGGAATGTGATTTAGTCTGGGAGTTCAGTAAGTCTTTTCAGAGAAAATACCACCTGGGGTGACATCCAAAGGGGTGAGATGAGAGAAAAGGGAGGCTGTTCTGAGCAAAATGAATGGCACTGTGGTGAGAGGAAACATGCTCAGGTGGGGGAAGTGGGGCGGAAAGGACTTCTCCGTAGGGAAGGTGCCTCCCAGCCTCAGTTTTCGTGCTTTTAAAAAATATCTCAACCCACAATAAAGAATGTACTTTACTTCTTAACCTAGTACCAACACAAACAGACACACAGACCGATATGTGTGTGGAGCTGGAACAATACACCATGGGGTTCATCACAGAATTGTCTGCAATGATTTACATACATATGAAGAAATGTATCAAGGTAGATATGTACGTACTAATGTGGAAAGATGTACATGCTATATTTTAAAGAGAATAGGTACAATATAAAAAATCTTATCCCGATTTATTAAAAATATTTATACATGAAGAAGTGTATGTGTAGAAACAGGTTTGAGGAAGAAGAGAAACTATAAAAGGTGGCTACTTCTCAAATTATAGGGGATTTTGTTTTCCAACTTCACTACTTCATTATTTGTACTTTTTGCAATATTTGTATTCGTTTTTCAATTGGGAAAAATAATAAAAATAAAGCTAAAAGAAAATACCTTCAGATGTTCCTTGAGGATGCCACTACAGGCCAAGTGAGGTTATTGGTTTACTCGAGATTCAGTACTCTGCTTGGGTTACCCAAGCAGCAAATTATATCAAATTTGACTCAACTGGCATATTGAGTTTTAGCTTCATGGAATTATTTTCAAATTATTATTTTGTGAAAAAAGAACTTGAACAAACTTTAGGTTTGACTTTCATTGGTGCCGCTTTCTTCTTCAATGTCAAGAGACTCAAACTTGGGAAACAGGTGGGCAAATGTTAAATGATCAAAGAACCACCACGGGGACTGGAGAAAGACATCCAAAGGAGAGTTGCTCCCTTGCAGAAAACCCCCCTAGTTACTGTGGGCCTGGCTATAAGGAGGTGAAAAGTTCCTCAGAAGCGAGAAGCTTTTAAGCTTTTGTAAGGCATTTTTTGTAAGGCTTTTGTCCACCTGCTACTTGACTGCTTTTACAAAACTCTACAACAAATCTGGAGACTTATATTTGTCCTCATTACTTAGATAAAACAAGACTCTCAAAACTTGAGACAAAATAACACTGGGCTATTCCACTGCTTTCCTTCCGTCACCCCATTTCTCCCTTCAACACTGCATCTTTAACTTCAGATCTTTCTGCTAGGATTGACCTGTCATATGAGATGGGCTATATAGCTGTGACAAATTTTCTGGTCTCCGAGAGGTTTCCCTGTAATATTTAGATTATTAATTTATTTCCGTTCTTCTTGGACTAGACTTTTCTCCTTAAAAATACTGGGGTGGTGGTGGTATTATAATCCTTATTTAGATTCTTGATATGACCCAAGAGACTAGCGAATCTTTTCTGGGGGAAAGGTTTAATTACTAAAAAGGTAATTTTTGGTGCTGGCAGGATGAGAGTCTGCTTATCCTACTCTCCCTCTAAATAATAAACGCAGCCTCCACGCACAGAATCATCTTCACCATATAAAATGAGTGAGTGGGAAGAATTCTATATCTTTCTTCCTGTGGAACAGACTGCTCTGGCAATGAGCCCAGTCATTCTGAAGTTCTCCATGATCTGTTATTTAAATCCAACTCATTATGACTGATTTCGGGCAGGAAGCCAAAATGAAAAGACTGACTAAATACCTATTTTTGTTTTTTCCGTTCTGTCTCTTCTTTCCATCTCCAATTTTAGATCAAGTGCTAACTCCGAGGTCAGGGTCAGATGTATAGACACCTCAACATGAGCATTCCATTAATACAAAAGCAGGTATTCCAAAGGGTCCTGTGGCTTCAAATGATTTGGGAAGATACCATATTCTGAAGTAGATAGCAGCCGGGTTTAACTCCAAAATGCCCATGAGATTTAACATAAAATATGCTGTGTTACAGCTTAAATTCCACTCCCTGTGGCTGCAGACATCCTCAGAAGATATCATATTCATCTTTTGTCCCAGCTCCTGGCACAGGGTCTCATGCTGCGCATCCAAAAAATGTCTTCTGAATGGAACTTTGAGGGCGACAGGCCCACTGTTCTATTTTTTCTTACATTCTGCAACCATGGCTGTTCAATCACTTTGTAAAGCTCTTCTATGTTTGCTTGCAGTTCTTTGAACATTTTACTTATGTTTAAACGCATCTGGAATGTATTCTTTTGTGTAGCATGGTAATATGATTTTGCCCCACTATGAAATGCCACTTTTAATGTACATTAAACCCCCACTGATTTTTGCAGTCAAATGCTCTACCACTGAGCTATACCCCCAAACCCCCACTGATTTTGAATTCTGTTTATTCCTCCCTTCTGTTGATCTCTTCCTGTATTAGTACCATACTGTTTAAATTATAGCAGCTTTTGACTGTACTTTAATATCTGGAAGGACAAATTCCCTCATATTTACTATTCCCTCATATTCTTCTTTTAAGGTATGTTTTGACTTTTTTCACATTATCCTTCCAAATAAGTTTAATTTTTAATTTGTGTAAATAAACATACAAATAAAAGCAAAGTTGATTAGAATGATTAGAATTATATCCAAATTAGACATATAATAATTTTTGGAAGACTGATCTTTTTACAATACCCTGTCTTCCAATCAGGAAAATGGCATACCTTAATGTTTTGTTTTTATTTTATATTCAGTAGTAGAGTTTCATGAATTTTCTTCATATTTATCCTATAAATTGTTTGTTTATTTCTAGATATTTTATTGTGTGTTGTTATAATAAATGGGAATCATTCATTCCATCATACTAACATGATTAAGGAAAACTGCATTTGGGGAACATTCTATATTCAACCATTCTTGTTGAACTCTTTAATATTTACTCATCGAATCAACATTTGTTGAGTACCCATTACAGGCTAGATATTTTCCTACGTACAGGGGCTTTAGTAAGGCACCACACAAATGCATATTAGGGAACACACCTTACTGTAAATCCCCCTCTGCCCCCTCAACACCTTCAATAAGTAAAGCTTTTGTTTTTCTCGCCTAATGTTAAGTCCAGAGTAGGCAATTCAGGGCTGTTGTGTGACTCTACAATGCCAAGACGGATTCAGGAACTTTCTATCTTTCTGTCCAGCAGTCACTATTCAATGTCTGTCACTGTCTGACCCCCAACACCTCCAGCATTCTGTCCACATTCTGAGCAGGAAGGAGGGCAAGGGCAAAGGATAAAGAAAGTGTGGTATCTCGGCCTGAAGTCCCCAGTGTTTCTAGTCTTTCTAAAATTGCGTCCCCTGATTTTTTACTTACACTCACTGGCCAAGACTACACCACACGGCCACAGCCATGTCCAATTAGTCATATTATGCTCTCCTCAGATCAGAATTCTTCTAGTAGAAAAGGAGGGGAGGATTCTGAATAGGCACCTGGGTAGGCCCTGCCATAAGAGATTCCTGCCCTTCAGGAGATGTTCAAAGAATTTATACACCTTGGTAATCTTATTCAGCCTTGTGGCTGTGGGTAGTTTTATGCTGCTGACTACCGACACTTCCGGCCCAGCCCTCTCTCCGGAACATTAGGCTGAAAGAGCCTATTTGGCATCTCCACTTAGATATCTAATGAGGATCTCAAATTTAACTGGTTCTAAATCAAGTCCTTCACCAAAACCGTCCAAGACAGTCTTCTCCATCTCAGTAGATAACAATTTCATCCTTCTGGTTGCTTAGGCCCAAAACCATCCTAGACACTTGTCTATCTCACATCTTCTATCCAATACACCAGGAAATCCTATTTGGCTCTGCCTTCATCTTCCAAATACATCCAGTATCCCACCCCATTTCATCCATTTCTACCAGTAACATTCTTGTCCTAGTCACCATTATTTTATGCCTGCATTACCGTGACAGCCTCCTAAAATCTTTACCCACATAATCATTCCTGAAGGTTCAGTTCCTTGTCTTCCTCTTTTCTAATGATCTTATCTTGGCCCACCTCTGCTACTTATTCCTGTGATCATTCCCTACTCTTTCTAATTCCCCAGCACTGCACACCAAAACCTGTTATTTCAGAGTTAAGCATCCCACTGCTGACGTCCACTTTCACCCACTGTGTCCTCTGTTATCCCCACTCTAACATTCCTCCATCAGGACCTACAATCATTAGTCCTGTACTTTTTCACTGCCTTTCATACTCCCCTTATACTCTTGCTTTTCTTCTTATGGAGTTTAAATTCCATGGTCAACAATTTCTTTGTCTACATGCCCTCAACTGCTTGCCTTTTTGTCCATTTTACTTGCTTGGCAAACCCCCAAACCTGATTAGACTCACCCTTCCAACTGTGCCCACCCAGCTGCCATGGTGGAAGAAGAATATATAAGCAAGTGCACTGATCCTATGCTTGACTGACCCTTACCCCTCAGTGGAACATTTAACACTGCCTGGAAGTCATATTCTCTTTCCCAAGGCTTTTCACTCTTTTATCCTTTCCTTTCCTTTTTCTTTCTTCTCTTACCTCCAACTTCCTTTACTCTAGATCTTTAGGCTCCTATGATGACCTTCCTTTTTATTTCAATGAGAAAAATAGAAGCGACCCGAAGAGACCCTCAATGAGCTCCCATCACATCCTCCTACCTACATCTGGGCCCATACGATCTTCTCTTGTTGACACAGACAGACTGTTTGTATTTCTATCTCAGACTAGCCACTGTGCACCAGATTCTGCCTAAACTCATTCACTCAAGGATATCATTCCAGTGACTCTTCGCTGTCTCCTGTCTCAAATTTTCCAGTTTTACTAGCTCATTTCCATTTGTATATATTATTATTTCTTCTTAAAAAATATAAGAACTCTCTCTGGACTTCATTCTCCCCTTCTAACCACTGTACTATTTCTCTTATTGCTTAACAGCCAAGCCTCTGAACAAATTGTCTATATTCGCTATCCCTAATTTAACTCCTTCCACTTTCTTTTAAACCCACTCCAAACAGGCTCTCAACCCCAACCATTCATCAGAAACAACTCTTATAAGGTCAACAAGATATCTGTCCTAGTTAACTTCTGGTTATCTTTCACATTTCAGGCAAACCCCACTGAAACATTTTCTGACATTTCTGACTAGGTAAACCTATCTACTACATGCTGTCACCATTATACTGCTCATCCTGCTTGTAATTTTATATTTGTATGTGATTTCTCGGCTAATGATTCTTTTTTCCTCAGCAGACTCTAAGTTCCATAATAGTAAGGATGATGTCTATTTTTCCATCATAATTGTATGGTCAGTACCATGCCTGGCACTCAGGAGGCCACCAGTAAATTCTGGGAGAATAAATGCTTTAATACCGTCATCCCCATTTTAAACTTGGGAAAAGGAGGCCCAGAGAAGTAAAGGCTATTAGATCAAAAGCACACTGTGGATTATCGGTAGGATAGGGACTGGGATTAATTGAACATACTGACCACCAAGCGCCATGCTACATTCTAGGGGTACAAGACGAATGAGACATGCCCCACTTTGCCCAGGCTAGACCTTATAGAGCTTCCACCATGTTTGGGCTAGAGAGGACAAAGCATACAACCTACTGCAGTATCACATTCTCCTTGTGTCTACAAGGGCTTACTACCAGGTCAGCGGAGCTGCTTCCACTGCTCTGGTTCAGGTGTTCAAAGTGGCCAAGGAGAAGGCCTCTTCCCAAAGAGCATTTGTTTGACTACATATGGTGATAGATGTTAACTAGATTTATTATGGTAATTATTTTGAGATACATACAAATACTGAATCATATTGTATACCTGAAACTAATATAAAGTTACATGCCAATTATGCCTCAATTAAAAAAAAAAAGCATTTGTTTGAAATTACATTGCAAGATTCAGAATAAGACTCTCTGGGTACATAGTACTCATCACTGATCTACATATTATGAACCAAGAAGAACACTGGAAGGAGTAGGAAGTTCAACTCCATTGTCACTTGAAGACTAGTAAGAAAGAAAGGAAAGCATTTCAGAAATGAAACTGTCAGGAAAACAAGGCTTGAGTTACACAACTCTTAAGGGAGCTACTGTATTAAAAACATCTATGTACAACCAGTTCGAAGATTCAATATTTTGAGATTAGCAAACTACCAGGCAGAACTGCTCAGTCCAATTTACCACTCTGCAAGAGACTATACTACTAAGATGATCATATGATTTATTATGAGCAATGGGGCAGTTGGGGAATAAAAAGAAGTACAATACCAGGACAGTGAGTGTTTACTAGGATTGTCCCAGGCTAAAAAGCAGGACTGATCACCCTCTTTAGTAAGCATCTTCCACTCATTACACATGGAGAAAACCAGGTACTCATTTAGTCATGCAATTGACTCCATTAAGCCAATTAGCCAGAGCAGCTAGAATGGACAAGACCCAGTCCAGTGTGGGCTCTATTTAAATAGTTTTGACCCTGAATGGTCATGCTAATACTTAACATCTTCATTGAATAAAAACAGAGTTAAGAGTCACTTTATATACTTGTTTTTCTAGCCCCTTCATACCTGATCTACAGTCAATCTTTAGGAAGGCCATTTCCTTCTCCATTTGAAGTTTAGTCCTAATGCTTAAGAAAGAAAATGCCTTCTGTGCTAAGTCAAACTGAATGCCATTCTTCAAATTTCCAGAGGCTTCCCTCTTGCCCAAAGGCACAGTTGGCTTAGATGAAATTTGCATGAATATGTGCCACATCTTTAATCCTCGGTCATTCACTGAATCAACATAACAAAAACAAGGTCACTATCCACAGAACTTTATTGTAGGGATCAACATATATATACTTCTTGGAAATGTTCTGCGCCATTCACTTGATGTTTACAAACACATCAGGACCTATCTAATTGGCATCTTTTTTATTTGCTGTCAAGAGAAAATCATGAATCAAGTCCAAAAGTCATGATTAAAAAAATCTGTAAAAAGGGAGGGCTAACCACTGCCTGCCCTACATCAAGAAACATTGTACAATTCAAATCAAGAAAACAATTCCATACAAGTCCAGCAAGGCAAGCTGGCAAGTAGAAATCAAACGACAATCTGTTATACAAAATGCAAAAGGAGTCAAAGATGAAGTACAAAAAATAAAATTTGGGTCAGAAAATCATTACTAAATAAAACCACATGAGGATGTCTATTAGTTATTTTCTTTAAGGGGAAAAGAAATCGAGCTGTTAGTTTCCTACTTGTTCAGAAAAAAAGTAAGGAAAGTGTTTGAAATATACTTCTGATATTGAGTGAATCCTTTCTCATCTGCTACCTAGAAGTCACAAACACCTGACCTATTCTTGCCCATCTCTAGAAATGAGAAAATAAAATCAGTGTTTGAGCTTTAGTGCGACACTCATAACACCCGAATGAGGTCCAGAGTAATCCTCGATCGGGGGATGTCAATGTTGAGTACTTGGACTTCCACTCTTTCTCCAGGGCCCAGTCCAAGACTCCTTCTCTTCTTTGTTTTAGAAAGTTTTGCTTCTGTTACACTGCGTATGGGAATCAGCCCTGATTTCCCCACTCCTATATCTACAAAAATTCCAAACAGAGTAGCATTCTCGACTTTGCCTGTGAGAACTGTCCCAACCTGCAGGTCTTCCAAGCAGACTATGCTTCTCTTGAAATCAGGTTTATCAAAATCTGTAACAAAAGGGGGAAAAAAAAGACAGTGTAAATAGTAGGTACTATACTTCCTAGACACAATATACATTGGTAAATATGCTCAGACCACTAGTCAGCATTGAGAGGGGACATAAAAGGAGCTGAAATCCAGGCTTGCCTTCAGAGAAAATGATCTTAATTGGAGAAGCAGCATTCACCTGGTAGGAACAATATGAGAAAATTTACTCACTTTCTTCTCCTCAAAAGCTATCTCATTAGCATGTGCAAACATTAGCACTATACATAAGGATTGAGAAGCCAAGAGTCTTATTTTCCTATTTATGAGGAGGTGATGAGAAAATATCATTGCTCAATGAATATATAAAGCCAAATCACAAACAATGAGATAGTTAAGACCTTCAAAGACAGAAAATTGGGATTTTTTTCTTCTAGTACCTGAATTCTTAAACTGTTTAAAGGTGGCAGAAAGTACATCAACATTTAGTCAAATGTAGATGAAATTAAAATGTTCTCTTCCATTTCCCCCCATGAATTTGGAATTCAGGAATCAATTTCTATCCATTTTGAATATACATGGCCAATCAAAACTCAATACATTCTTGATTATCTACGGCTCAGAAACCCAGATCAGCCAGTTCCTAATTTTCTTTCTCCTTTTTCAGTTTAATTCATTAAACATTTATTAGCTCCTGATGATCTATACGGGCAATCCACTGGTGCTAGAGATACAAAGATGAAGTCACACAGATCCCTGCTCTCAAGTTCCTTACAATCCTATTTTCTTATTGGCCACAGTGTACATTTCCCTGTTCATTAACCCCAGCTTCCCCCCGCCTCAAAGTGGGTATAAAGCATACCAAGGAATCATGGCTCTAGTAAAAACAAAACAAAAATAACAACAAAAGTTTTATGAGGGGCGCCTGGGTGGTTCAGTGGGTTAAAGCCTCTGCCTTCGGCTCAGGTCATGATCCCAGGGTCCTGGGATTGAGCCCCACATCGGGCTCTCTGCTCAGTGGAGAGCCTGTTTCCCTTCCTCTCTCTGCCTGCCTCTCTGCCTACTTGTGATCTCTGTCAAATAAATAAATAAAATCTTTAAAAAAAATGTTTTATGAGGGAGAAGGGTAGTACTAACAGTCCAAATGGGGCTTTTGGGTTATCTGTGGATTCCATTTTCTCATGCTCTTCTTGGCCCCCTTTCCTAGGATTACTGAATGTTGATTCTAATAACAAAGAACATTCTATGCTTGAATCTCCTTTTACTAAGGCCTCATTTTCCCTCCACCCATCCCACTTCCTTTTCCTCCACAGCTGTTGGCTTGATCCTGATTACTTGTTAAAGCTATCCTTTACAGTTGTATTAACAACTGGCCACCTCTTGGTTCCCCTCCCCCAGTCCACCTATTCTGAAATCAAGTCCCCCCCCCATTCACCCTTTTCCCATAAAACAAACAAACAAACAAACAAACCCTTTTTAAATCTCAAATCTCATTTTCCTCATAAAAAAAGGAACACGCAAAAACTGGAATTGATTCTATACAATTTTCCCTGACACCAAAGTAGTAGATTCCAAAAGCAAAAAACCTGTTGTAATATTACACTAGGCAGACACTGTGTCAAAGCAAGGTGAAACTAAGTCATTGATCAGGGCAGAGGTAGATGGTCCCTGAGGTCTCACAGGCATTGTTTTTATGCTTGGAAATTCTTTTCTTTTATAGAGGTCCAGCTGCTACAGATTCCCAAAGGGTTCCTGATCAGCTGCTTAGTTTAATTTTGCATGGAAAATCAGAGTCAGGAACTACTTAACATGTTCCTGAAGACAGCCTGGGCCACTGAGAAATCAGAAAATCCTCCATGTACCAGGCAAACTTTAACACTTTGATTGCCAAGGCTACATAATCAGTCAGCTGTCACTAGGCTGCTTCTGATGAATTCAAATATAGAAACTAATAGGCAACCAGAGTGCTAATAAAATAGAATCAATTTTGTCAGAAGACAGGATGAGTTCAGTGAAAGAAAGAGGCATCAAGGAAGGAAATACTTTTGAGAAAATGAAGAAAAGGAAAGATGTAACATTTATAAATAGTAATTAAGAAACATTCAAAATACTATCTGCCTCTTCAAAAATATGACTGTTTGCCTTCCCCCTTAGGGATAGTTTTAGTATTAAAATAAAAGCTTTCAGACAGTCCAATTTTGAAAATTGTGACTTACACTAGGGCAAAGGTCAATTCCAAAGTGAGTTTAAAGAGACTTATTTGAAATTTCACTTGTCACAATGATAAACACTGCAGTAACTGGTAAGCTCAGTCCAGAGCCCAGGTGCATCTGTGTTTCTGCTCACTAAGGGCATGACAAGGTGAGGACCTCTACTTAGCAGTTGGTTGTTTAATTGAACCGTATAATCTGAATGTTGATTTTCGCTCTGAGTCTGCATTGTAACCGGGATAACGGAGCAATCAACACCAAGACAGAAAAATGATCAAGGAAACCCAGTACAGGAGGCCTGCAGCTAGATAGAGCATACTCACTCATCTTCTAATGGTGTCCTAGGCATACCAGACTTATAGCCCACCCTGTTTGAGAATCATTGCTAAACAATACCCAGGGAATTCACACACAAGGGCATCAGGACCCTAAACAGAGATGGACTTGTCTACTGAAACATCCATTTTGGGTGGACCATCCTGGAGGCTCCTGTTCCCACATTTTTGTCATAGATCTTATTACACATTTTTTTCCAACTTAAAAAAAAATAATTTCTGACTTACAGAAAAGTTGATAGAATAGTATAATGAACTTACTGGGTATTTGTGTGTGTGTGTGTTTTTTTTTTTTAACTTTATTTATTTTTTAGTAATCTCTAGCCCCATTGTGGGGCTCGAATTTACAACCCAGAGATGAAGAGTTGACTAAGCTAGCCAAGCGTCCCTTACTGGGTGTATTTTTAAACTCCTTTAAATCTTTTCACAAAGAAGCATGCCTAACCCACTCAACAGAGCCTAACTCAGCCTAAACATGGTATCCTAAAACTGACTGTGAGACTGAGACAAGTGCAGATTCATTTAAAACTCAGAGCTTCCTATTTAAATTTCCTTAGTAAATGGGTCACTTAATACCTTAAGTTCTTTTTTATTGGGCCATTGCTCTCAATAACTATGTCTGTTACACTTCCCTCATCATCTACCTACACTGAAAGCTGAGAGCTCTTTTAATTAGAAGGAAAATCAACAGAGAGATAGTATCTTATTTGTTGAATGTGTTCACTGACATAGAATCTAGGAACTTCGAAATTTGCAATTTAGGAAGAAGATTCACTTTTTAGTTTATGAACTGCATACCTTACCTTGGACTTCCGGCTCCTACAAAATAAGAAGAGCTTACAAAAGGATTATGAAAAGTGTGTGCCTCCATGAACACAACAGCAATGTGTGAGGCATTTAGTCTAGTGTGATGGAAAATAAGCATGGGACAAGGAGTCGGGAAACCTGGCTTCTTGTATTGGCTCTGGATACTAACCAACTGCAATGACTTTGAAGACAGGGCACGATGCTTCAATTTCTGCATGTACAGAATGGATAATAATTTCAGTTTTGCCTGCAGCAGAGGTTTGTTGTGAGGGTCTCAGAAAACAATGTGGCATATGTAAATGAAAGGTGCTATTATTCAAATTTAATTATTTACCTGTTCGAAAGTCAAAGCTTTCAGGCTGGCTGAGACCATCTATGATGACTTGTAAGGTGTGAACTGTTGTTTGCAAACTTTCTGCAATTTTCTCTATTCCTTCCTTTTCAAGGAATGAATTTATTTTTTGTTCCATTTCAGGCTTTCCGATATCATGCAGTGTCCCTTTGATGAAGGACAAAAACCTGCAGGGACAAAAAAACCCCAGCACTTATTAATAATAATACTACTTATTTTCCAAACTCTCTATATAGGTCACCCTAAAATTCATTAATCTCAGATCCATATATCATCAATCAACTGATCAATCAGTCTTAATTAAAAATCTACTGTGTCTCATGGCATAATGAATGACCTGTCTTAGAAAAAAAGGAGGGGGACGGACTTAGGTTCTTGGGCTCTTTTCCAAAAAAGCACCTTCTCAAAATCAACATCAGAAATGCTTTACAGTGGAATGTTCATTAGAGTTTAGCATCAAACATATTTTCTAAATAAGGATACCTATGTTTATCTCATGTTTCCTAAATTTGAGTTAGGAGTATTCAAATACTTAAATTAGCTAAGATGCAAACAGTGAACTGATGATTTCAAAGTCCCGAAAAATATCCAGTAAGCACTGCCAGCTTTTTGACAAATGAAAATCTGTTATTCGTGTGCCATATCACTGCTTTTTACTTTTGAATACCTATGATGACAGTTACCTGTGCAAGTATACTGTCAGCCTACTAATTCTCAAATTCCATTGACAGTCAAGCTTCACTGTGGATTAAACTTTATCAGGTATATTAAGTATTGAGAGTCCACAGGAAAAATATGGGAGGGGATATCAAAAAGAAAAAGTAACTTGCTTATAAAAATGGAAGGTGTGGAAGCAAGTAAGACCTTAATTACATAATCTTGAGATGAGTATTATTTTTATATACTATATAAATTATTGCTGCAATATTCACAAAGTAAAAAATATCTGTCTTTCTCCATTTCCCTTTGCAATGTTTACCATTTCCCTTGCTTGCTGCCTCTGAATTACTTAGCTTTGGAATTCAGTAATAAGTTAATTAAGGAAAAAAAAAGAAAGGGTTAAGCCATTTCCCCCTTCAATTTCATCTGAATATTGGGCTGTAGCTTACTTTCTTGATAGTTCTTGGCTGGGTATTTTTTGACATCATTAAGTTCCATTTCCTATGATTAATGGCACTTTAAACATGTCAACACAGTAATCAGACAGACAGTGATACTAATGCCCTCAAATCCTTTCCTCTAAGGATGTCTCTGGCACACAAGAAGGGAAAAAGGAAACTGTTGGAGGCTTGTCTGTCATCAGAACTGGGATGTATCCCATTTGGCAGGTTGCTACATTATCACAAAAGGAATGCTTTCATTTCCAGTCTTTAAGTTGTGTTCAACCAGAAGAGCCTCTTCAGTGATCATGCAGTCCTCGTCTGGCATCTGGTGGAGAATGCACTCTCATCTCTCACTCAGGGCATCCTTTTGGGTTCAAATGGACAATCTTCCTACATTTCCAACCATATATTTAGTCAAAAACCTAGATTCTCCAAAATCCCAACTAACTCTCTTGAGAATATATTTTGGTTAGTAGTCTAACAGAAGACCAAAGAATTAGTTCTTGATATCTCTTTTTAGAAATGAGCTTCCGTTCAAATTGGTGGCCAGTAAGACATACAATGTATGTGTGTCCATGGCTTCCACAGCCCAACGGAGAGGCAGCCAGTGTCTGTTAGTGCTATTGGACAACCAGTAGCACATAAGGGCCCTGGTGACAGGGAACAGCTGCTGAAGCTCTGACGGGACAGATGACACATGACAACTTCTGCCACAGCCAACTTCTCTGCACAACTTTCTCAATAATGCATGCCCTGAGCAGGCTGCCCTGGTATTTATCCTCTTGGCTTGATCAGTCTGCAACTAGCTATTCAACAGAATATCTTTCAAATCCTCAAGATTCTGGCTTACAATCAACTGTTAAAATGCCAAAGCATATTCATGGGCTGTAAATCTATAACTCTGCATTTCATAATTAATGAAAGTTAACTAAATGGCAGAAAATTCCCAAATCACTGTGTAAGTCTTGGCCTCAGTAACAAAAACACTGGCTCAAGAGGCTGTTTGGAGTCTTAAGGTTGTGTGTGTGTGTGTGTGTGTGTGTGTGAGAGAGGGAGAGAAAGAGAGAGAGAGAGACACTAACTGCTACCAAAGTCACTTCCATATAAAGAATTCTGTTTATAGTGGTTGCAGATGTAAGAAGAAAATTGGTCTGTTTAACACGGGTGCCTATTTCATATATCATTTTCATTCTCACATACGGAAGCCTGAGGGCACTGGTAACTGAAATCGATAAAAAAGTACCAAATTGTGCTCCTAGCTAACGCTTCATATTGATCAACCCTATTTTTAAATGACTATGGAACAAAGTCAAATGCTACTTTATTTTGAAAACTTTCTTCAAGTTACAACAGGCTTACAGAAAAAGGAAAATAGCAAAAACCAAAGCGGGGTGGGACTATAAATGAATGAATTTATGTATGTATACATAAAATATGTATAAAATGAACTGGGAACAGAATTCAGATCAACCTCTACCTTCCTGGATTTCAAATATATTCAACCGTAAATGACAGGAAACAATGCTTTATACCTGGTAATCACTCAAGAAACATGCAATCTGTAAAGAGCCTAAGAAAAATTTATGCTGCATTTTCTGAATTTTGGCCCTGGAATTAAGGTTGATAAGTAACATGCAATACAGAGTTTTTTAGAATTGGGTACGTTAAATCACACTCAATATAAAATGCTTTCTGCCTCGAAAATACCATATAAAAATAAACTGCATTTTATTAAGCTTGGAACCCAGTACCTACAAGTAAGTGCTAGGCATTAGGCGAGTGCTTGACAGAGGTGTTCATTCAATCCTAACAAGAATCCTAAAAGCTGGGTGTCCTATCACACAGAAAAGGAAAATTGAGGTTCAGGGAAGTTAAATAATTGGCCCAAGGCCGCACAGTTATTTTCACGGACTACAGTTTCATGCCATACACATCAGTGTGTGTCTGTTTATAACTGCAGTTACGTCAAAATAAGTGATATGTTAGATTAAGATATAAAACACAATACTTCTGCCAACATTTCACCAACACGATTTAATGGCAGATTAGTTTTAAACAGGAGACAGCTAATACCGATAAATTCCAAAGAAATGACTATATAAATGCGTTTATGTAGACAATTCTCTCAAAAGTTGATGCATTGTTAAAGTCATAGCATCATTTTCTCCACTGTCTCTGCAGGGCTTTTTCAGCTTGCTAAGGACTGCGGCCTGAACTTCTGTTTTTATTTAATATGTAATTTCATCCATCTTACTTAAAGTTCCAAAAGTAGCATAAATGCAACAAATAAGCACATCATGTCCTTTTAGCGCACATCTGCACAAAGTTAAAATACAGAACTTGCAGCAGAGATAATGCCTGTTTTTCAAGCAGAATGCTTATATAACCTAAAATCTCTGATATTTTCTACAGAAACTTGTTACTAATGCAATGCTTTTCCCCTTCGGAGAAAGTCTTTGTAAGATCCTTTCCAAAGAATATGAAATTCTCAAGCTTTGTAAGACTTCAGATATACCTATTCAGTATGGGAGCCCAGGACCGGGTTCTCTATATTAAAGTACTGTGGGACCCCACAGAGCACAGAAGAACCATAGTAATGCAAGCCCATCACTTTAAGAACAACTTACTATTAGCACGTACTTGGGCGGGGGGAGGTGCGCCCAACACACAGCAGAAAGAACCATGTTGTAAGGGCAAGGTGCCTATGGCTGGCTACCCATTCTCAACAGTTCCAAGAGAGACTTTCATACTGGCTTACTTTTATCCATTAGTTTTACTCAGTTGTAATTATATCAATAAACAAAACATTCAATGCAAGAGCAGTCATTTTATAAATAAGCAGGTACAGACAAAGCAGGTCATAATTTGTAATTCAGGGAGATGCTCAATGATCTAAAAAGAGAGCTTGTACTCTAGCGAGGAAACCCGGCCCTCTTAACTGAGAGTATAGAGTAAGTGGTGGGACACAAATGAAAGTTAATAATAATCTGTTAACACCAAAACCACAGATTCAATATGTATTTTTAAAATCTACTAGGTCTTAATATTAAAGACTAAATATAAATTCCAATGTGGCAAAAAAAGAGAGACCCATTGCTCCTTTCACACCACCTACAGGGAGCTGAATTTACACACAGGAACACACAGCAGCGCACATTTAGTTCAACTTAAAGAGAGAGTGCCGGCTTTACCACATCTGCTGTCTCAGCAGCCAAGGCAAAGGGCAGCAACGTGATTTGCACTTTAATCATCAAAGAATCTTTTCAAACTTTTAACCTCTTTGTGAAACCAAGACACTGAACTGGGCCAAAATCCTTAAAAAAAAATCTTTGCTTGTGCAAAATCTACAAGTACTGGTAAATCCATGTAGAATGCAAGGACATTTTGGAACAATGTACCATATTGCAGAAGCTGGTAGATCAGAAGGCAATATTTAAATGGCTTTCCTGAGAATGTAATCTACCACAGAAATTGACAGCAAGCAATTTTTCACAAGAACTTACAGCTAACTGGCTTTTGAAAACTGCAGATAAACTTTTAACAACGCAACCCTTTCAGAAAGGATAAAGGAATTTTTCTGAAAGCCTTTACAGACTTTAATGTGAGAGGGTAATTTTAAATGGGGTGCAGCTATCCAGGCAGCAGCCAGGGACATCTTTACCCACATTGGCGTGGTATCACGTGGAGGGTCTTTGGAGCCCTTCCTGCATCTGAGCACTTCCTGCATCTAAATACACCCCTGGCATCTATATATATATATATTTTTAAAGATTTTATTTATTTGACAGAGACTACAAGTAGACAGACAGGCAGGCAGAGAGAGAGGAGGAAGCAGGCTCTCTGAGGAGCAGAGAGCTCAATGCGGGGCTCGATCCCAGGATCCTGAGATCATGACCTGAACCAAAGGCAGAGGCTTTAACCCACTGAGCCACCCAGGCACTCCGACTCCCCTGGCATCTAAACACACTCTTGCATTTATGAGTAGCAGGAAAACAAAACAAAACAAAACAAAAACAAAAACAAGAGGAATTGAAAGGAAGAAGCTGTCATAGATTAGGAAATGCAGTTTGTCTTCCAAAAGACTTGGTTTATAAGCATCAGACTGTTACCTGCTTCTAACTTCTGAATAACTTACTAAATGTTTCCTTCTTTTTCAAAGATCTGGTGTACATGCATAGAAACTGGATACAGCATGCATGCTGTATTAGTTGTACATAGGAGAACATACCCTTAGAAAGCTGTTTTATTTTAGCAATTTAGTATAGGGAATTGGCTTTATTAAAAAAAAAAAATCCAGTTACAATGTGCTTATATATTTGTACCACACAAAACATCTAAGATCAGTGAAATAATAAGCAGTGCCACAAAAAGTAAGCAGCAATGATTTAAAGAAGATTTATCCATTTATTTGGGAGAGAGAGAGAGAGAGAGAGAGAGAGCATGAGCAGGGTGAGGGGCAGAGTCAGAGAATCCTCAAACAGACCCACTGTTGAGTGCGGGGCCTGACACAAGGCTGGATCCCAGGACCCCGAGTCATGACTTGATCCAAAATCAAGAGTCAGTTACTCCCCAGGCACGCTGTAGTATTGATTTTTATGTAGTTTTTCCTATTTCAGACCCACTTGCTAGGTTATGGTACACTATGTGATGATAATTAAAACTATAATTAAAAAACCCAGGGGCATCTGGGCGGCTCAGTGGGTTAAGCCTCTGCCTTCAGCTCAGGTCAGGATCTCGGGGTCCTGGGATTGAGCCCCGCATTGGGCTCTCTGCTCAGTGGGGAGCCTGCTTCCCTCCCTCTCTCTGCCTGTCTCTCTGCCTACTTGTGATCTCTATCTCTGTCAAATAAATAAATAAAAAATATTTTTTAAAAAAACACCCCAAAAGTGTATATATATACATCGAAATGAGTATGATACATAAAAATCAGAAAACATCATGTATTGAAATGATGTGATTACTACCCTAAAAATTTCTAAAATCCTGTTTTAGGAACAGCTTTAGAAATAAATTTCTAAGCAACAAAGAAAAATATTAATTTTCTTACATTTTTAAAACAACAATACCCCCCTCCAATAAAAAGAACCAGAGAAAACCCAACAACCCTATATACTTGGCTTGGTCACCCCCCTTCCATTGAGTCTGGTTGTTTTAAACACACACATACACATACCCTTAAATGATAAAAATCTGCTAAAATATCAAGGCTCTTTCAAGGAATGTGACAAAATTGAAGCATTCTGAAGCATCTGAAAAAATAATTTAGAAAAGCATACTCAGCTTTCTTCATTAAGCATTTACTGTGGAAGAAGACTATGGAAGATGGTAACAGAGCCTGTGCCTTGAATGAGCTTATGGAGTCTTATTTTAAGCAACGACAGTATGTCAGAATAAATATTCTTCCACTTAAATCTGTTCTTTTAAGAGGTAGGATTTTATATGCAGATAAGCATACTCTCAAAGTGCTCAATGAAGATGATTTCATTTAATTATCTCAAAAATTTATTGTGGAGATATATTTGCAGATCAAGGAATCAAAACTCTGATAGATTAAATGATCTGCCCAAAGTCACACAGCTGAGACCACAAGGTTGGAGATAAGGTAAAAGCTGTCATAGATCATCTCTTCATTAACACTCCTTAACCCTTTACTTTGGGGAATATTCAGTATAGACAGAAGATTTCGATCCTAGATAAAATTTGGCACCCAGAACCACTGCCTGGGAACAATTTATTATTATTTTTCAAACCAAATTCAAAAGGAAAAAGTTTGGCTCTTTTTGAGTTACTCAGTAAGAGTTGGACAAAATTAAGTTAGTGGTTTCAAAGGCTGTAGACTCACACAGCTCAAAAACACTGTGTTTAGAATTCATATAATTTAATTTACTGGCTGTAAAGCCATAACGTGGATTAGTGCTTGTGAGTATTTGAAAGAAGAGGGCAAATAAAAAAGTGGTACTCAAAACCACTAGGCTAGATGGCAGAGCTGGAATTAAAACAACTCTGGCGCTACTAGGCTATAAAGCCTATGTATCAGAGTAAGGACTATTTTCCTTGGGAAAACAGCCTTTCTACAATGAGTTTCGTCCTGTCAAAGAATCCCCCTTTCAAGGAATTTGAAAATGCTTAACATCTGTCATTTCCATAAAACCCCTGGTTGCCTCTGAATGGGCAGAGACATTTTTATTCCATTTAAAGACTATGCAATTGAGGTCAAAGTAATTTGCCTATGGTCACACAGAAAGTTAGAAGACAGGCTAACGTTAAAATCCATAGTGAGACAGGACAGGAAAGGGAGGAGGGAGATAATGGGACACTAGATCAATACCCTACTGAGTTTCAGGCTCCAGACTGAGTGATCTAAGCCTGAAGAAGAGGAGAGAAGGAGAGGGCCAATACTCTTGAGATAAAAGAGACTGAAGCAAGCACATTGCTGTGGCTGGCTGGTAACTCCTGGCCACTCCTCCACTGGTGCTAATAGGCTGCTCCACATACGAAGCAGAGAAACCACAACATTTTCTCTAGTCCCAAGACCCTAGTGTTAATGTAATTAACAATGTTCAATGACCCAAATTATAGCCGATCACATGGTAAAACAATTTTTCTCTGGGAGACCAACAGTTGTAAACCACACCCCCCTTTTCTTTAATGGCTCAGTTTGACAGCTTCTCTGCAATCACAACAAAAATAACAGCAATAAGGGGGGCATCTGGCTGGCTCAGCTGGAAGAGCATGTGACTCTTGATCTCAGGGTCATGGGTACGAGCCCCATGTTGGGTGTAGAGATTACCTAAATAAATAAATAAATAAATGAACTTGACAACACATCAGTAAGAATAATTACAGCAACAACAACAGGTTACTTTCTCCCAGGTGCTAAGAATTCTAGATACATTAATTCATGTCATCTCATGAAGTAGGTACTATTATTATCCTCACTTAACAGACAAGGAAACTGTGGTACAGAGAGGTTAAATCACTTTCCCAGCTCAAACAGGCATGATTTGAATCCAGGCAGTCTGGTATTATACTGCTTCCAGAATGAGCAAAGGGAAAGTCAGGCAGTACCTAGAATTCTTCAACTTCCTAGTTTTCTCTACCAGCCTTGCCTTGAACTTCATGGCAGGGTAGTGGGGGTTGGAACAGCATGTAAGACACGAGACATGACAGTCAGTTGCTAAGAACCCCACAGCTTAGTCAAGTGGCTAGATTCTCTTTCATCATTTTTCTCTTTTGTGAAGGCAGTTTTGAAAATATGATAAATGCTACTTCCTGGGAATTACAGTATGACGTTTTTAGGCTTTACGAATAAGAAGAAAAAAATCACCTTTATAATTTGCCCTTTTATCATCTTTATAGTTTAGGTTTGGCTTCCTTTTCATGATGCTGGGCCTCTTCCTAAAAGGCCGTCTATGGCTGTCTAATCATAGCTCTATAGGAGCTACGGAGGGGGGTAACTGACTGATAAACATGCTAAGACATCACTTACCAAAAGTCAGCAATGATTCTGCCTTAATTTTCACGTCCGAATGCTGCCAACTCTTGTGGGCAAGTCCAGAAAAATGTAAGAACTTTCAAATTTGCAAATAATTTCTTACATCTGTTTACCTAATCTTCACTTATTATATAGAATTTGTAGTTGGGTTTTTTGTCAGGCAAGCTTCCCACAAAGAAACATGTTTTTATCATTGTAGAAGTTAGCTGGCATGCGAATGCAGAAGAAAACCGAGGTGAATTTTAGATGTGCGGAGGTGTGCTAGGTATATTCAGTAGGCTAAGTGACTTACTGCTCAGAAAAATTACAAATCACTTCAAGTCATGTGCCTTCTGGGTTGCTCCCGGTCAAAACTACGAATATCAAATCTGCGAATGTCACTGCTGTACTGCTGCTGCTGTGTTTTTCTTTTTGCTTTTTAAAAGAACAATCTAAACTCCCTGTGGTACAGCTGTTTATTAGCTGAAAGACTTCCTTCCTTGCTGGGCAGAAAGCTAAGTTTGGAAAGAGTATGACAAAACCCTGAGTGCAATTCTTTTTTTTTTTTTTTTAAGATTTTATTTATTTATTTCACAGAGAGAGAGAACACAAGTAGACAGAGAGGCAGGCAGAGAGAGAGATAGAGAAGCAGACTCCCTGCTGAGCAGAGACCCCCGATGTGGGGCTCGATCCCAGGACCCTGAGATCATGACCCGAGCTGAAGGCAGAGGCTTAACCCACTGAGCCACCCAAGTGCCCCCTGAGTGCAATTCTAAAAGAAGAGTTCTGAGATGCTAAATCCTTGAACAGGAATGGGAAAGAAACAGAGGTTAAGATGTGCTCACTCATTAAAGGTCTTCAGCATGGGGCACCTGTCACTCTCTGGCTTGACTTATTGTAGCTCTATGGCAGGGAGCAAGGCAGGACCTCTACAGAGCCTCCCCAAACCCTAGCCCCAACTACTTTTAGACTATAATAGGCTGGGATCCATTTAACCATTTATCTCATCACAGAATTCTGTGTATCTATTGGCTTAATTTTACTCTTGTTTGTTTCTCTTTTTCCCAGCTTTACTGAGACACAGTTGACATATAACATTGTATAAGTTTAAGGTATACAACTAGTTGATTCCATATACTTACATAACAGCAAAATGATTACCACCATGGCAACTCATCCATCCTGTCACATAATTAGCATTTCTTTTATGTGGTGAGAACATCTAAGATCTAGTTATGAACTGTCAAGTACACAGTATGTATTATAACACAGCTATAATTACCATACTGTACATGAGATCTCCAGAACTTAATGTGTAACTGAAAGTTTGTGCCCACTGACCAACTTCTGTTCTTAAAAATCTGATATGAGTTTTTAGTAAATTAAGACTAAATATTACTGGGCCTTTGTATAGATGACTCCCCCCTCCTCAAGTAAATATTTTGTCCAGTTGTATGATTATTCCTATCTTAGACCTCAATTTTAAATTCATGGCTGTTTCTGCTCTGAAAACATACTTTTCAGCATTGACTGTAAGGGTCGGAAATGGGTACATCCACAGTAATAAAGGAGACGAGAGTGCAGATACTGCCCTGTACAGCTACTGATACAAAGCATTCTTGGAACACAACTGCTTAATCCATGTCACAGTCCTGCTATACAGGCTACTAACCACTCACAGAAACTAGTCTTTTCAGTGCCTCCATAATGGCCAAAATGGAAATAACAATTAAATCCTAGTAAATGCTTTATCAAAGCGAGTGCTGGCATTTTTCAAGTTAAATCAAGAATATAACAACCTTCAAGCTTAACTATCCGAAGTGAACCAAATTCTAAATGCAGGATATTCTTTGGGACAATGCCAGGCCTCACTGTGACATGTGCAAACCTGCATTACCTGCAGCACAACACACTACCTCCTAGCACCTTAGTCAAGAGAAAGGAAAAATCACATACTTGTCTTTGACTCTCTGGATCAACCAAAATGGAATACATAGGCATAGGGGAGCAGCAACCCTTAAACTGGTTGTTTCTGGACTTCATTCTGCTGATAATATAGCATCAATTTTCCTCATAGCCCATATCATCCTACATAATGAAATCACTCACACATGAGGACATTGTGACAATTTCTAAATGATAACAGAAAATGTAAGTAATCCTCTTTCATGTTCTATCTCTGTTTTCTAGTCTGTAAAGTCTGGACACACATGTTCTGGGAAGACATAGAATTCAGTTTGGGGAGGTCTGAAAATGTCTTCAATCCCTAAGGGATTCTGAAGTACTTTTTCAACTTGTTGGATAGGAAACAGCAGAAAGGACAATCTAGATGTTCTACCAACAATTCTGCTTACGCAATTGCATTGATCTCAGCTTGTTTAGACTAAAGAAAAAAATACCTAGATTGAAATTAAGCTAGACATTTCATTTTGTGCTAAAATAGGATAAAACTTACAAATAACCATAACACAGGGCAATAATTAGTAAGTGGCCTTTGTGAAGCACAGAAGTTGTATACAGAAGAACTCATTTCCAGATGGGGTATCTTTGTAAGATTTCATGCAGGAGGTGACATTTAGGCTAGGTCTTTGAGAAGATTTTAACCAGTAGAAACAGGAAAAGAGATGTTTAAAGGGTCAGAAACAGGAAAATATGGTTCAGGTCAGGTTTGGGGAATAGTCAATAGTCCAATAAAAACAACAAACATTCATTGAGTATCTCATTATTGCCAGGCATGTTAGAAACATCATCTACTTGACCTTACAGCAATCTTTTGAGGCTGGTATATTACTATTCCCAATTTTAAGGTAAACTGAGTCTCAGATGCATAAAGTAAATTACCTAAAATAATTCAGCTGATAGAACCAATATATGAACCAGATCTATGGCACTCTAAATCTTAAGCTCTTAACTAACTCCAAAGCCTGATCTTTTAACTAGTCACAATTTAAAAAACTAGTTTGGAGCCAGATTTAAATTTAATCACAATAATCTTTCAGATTAAGGATATCATACCCTTAAAGATGGTATGTTAGCACAGAAAAGTAATAAGTTGTGTTATGTGTGCTTCCTAAGAGGAAAAAAAAAAAGAGTATCAGAATATGTTAGATTTGACTGTTATTCTCTATCATCACATGGCTGAAATCAGACTCTTCTCTTCCTCTGGAGAAAACATTACCTCCTCCATTAAAGGAAACTTTGCCTATTTATTTTATTAAGGGATCTGTAGGAAATGAATTCTTCACATAGAGTGTGTAGAATTTTATGCTGTTCTGCTGCAGATGTATTTCCTGAATATTGCATTAAAAGAATTTCCTTCTGTTGTTTTTCAGAATAAGGGCATGTGCATTTCAAATGAAGCAACTTGATAGTGACTACATTTGGTATCTTCTCATTTTAGAAGAGGAACTGGGTATAGGGCAGGAGTATCATATTCATCCTAGAGATGTACCCACCACTGCCAGCAGATATTTTTAAGTGAGAGAGGGTAAGGAATAATGCAAGGCTTTTAGGAAATGTCAATGAAAACAACATACAGAATCCATATTTCAGGAGATTTGAGTGGAACATGGGATTAAGAAACCTACTATTGCTACAGATAGATTTTCCTTCAGTAATCCTTTGAAGCCATTCTGTTCCAAATCTTTTACTTGATTACTGCCTACTTCTCTGAAAAATTCAAAGCTACCCTAAAAGCCCCTTCCTTAGATGTCTTAATATCTTTACTCATCTTGCCCCAAACTTCCCTAAGCTATTCCTCCATCCCTTGATTCTGTTTCTCTCCCCACCCTTGCTCCTCATAGGTTGCTATTAAGGACTCTTGACCTTGGCATTCTTTTGGTCTTTCTGCGTCCTACTTGCCTCACCTCTAAATGTAGCAGGTGAGAGTGAGGAGTGAAAGCTAAATGAACAAGGTCTTTTAGCTTTATAATGTTATGAATGTCTCTAGTATCTTTCATGTCTCTACTACTTCCTCCTCTGATTTTGGCCACAGAGGTATTTATTATTGCTATGGTCTCCACATTCTGTGCTTCTTCTAAGCTAAAAGCAACAACCACCCTTTATCTTCCTGGACTTCCATCACATGGCTCCTTCTTTTCACTACCAAAGTTCTCAGAAGAATTATCAGCCTCTAATTCTTATTGCTTGCTTTCCTTGTCTCTTACAGATTGGCTTCTATTTCTGCCACTCTTTTGAAATTACTCTCAGTTAATGACCCCCTGAGTGTCAATGCATCTTTTAACCACTTACCCATTCTGCCATATTTGACACCATCAACTTACTGGCCTTCTTTCATAACTTTTGTTTTCATATTCTATTTTCTCTCACGTCTCTTCCTCCTCTGGCCCTCTAAATGTAGGTATCTTCAAGTTTTTGACCTTAGCCACATCTCCTCTTGTTATACATGCTTCCTTGGATGAGTGCATCCACTCACATGACTCCTTATTTCTCGCCTCCCACTGATAAGTCCAATCCTACATATCAACATGTTTAGACCAGGCCTCCCTCATTAGTCCTAGGTCTGCCTGCCTGCAAGAGATGTTCTCATGAACATCTTAGCAACTCAAACTTCATATATCTAAAACTGAAACCTGTATGATCTTTTCTCCCTCACCTCGTAACTCCCTCTTCTCCCATCATGCTCACCAGCCCTGCACAAAAACAACAAATGAATAGAAAGGCTTGGTCTTCCTCTCTTGTCTCATAATGAATGGTTAATGGAACTACTGTTTTTCACTAACTGAGGCCAGTATTGAAAGAATTATTCACTCATATATTCACTAAACATATACCTTCACAGTGCCTGCTGTGTTCCAGGTACTCTTCCGCAACCTTGGGATACATTCGAAGATCCCTGCTCTCAGGGAGACCGACAAGATACGACCAGCTTACTATAATACATAGGTTGTAAAGTTTGATAAAGATAGTTAAGTGCTGAGGGAAAAAGAGAAAGAGCAGAGAGAGTAACGGGGATCAGAATTACCAGGCTTATAGGTAAGGGCGTGCAAATTTCAGTAGGTTAGGCAGTGTAGACCTTGCTGACAAGGTGACACCTGAGCAGTCTTGAGGAGGTAAAGGAGGTAAAGGAGCTGGCTGAGCAGATATCTGCAGGGAAAGTGTTCCAGGAAGGGGGACCAGACAGTGTAAAGACCCTAATATGGGAGCAGGCTTGGCATGTTCACAGATGTTCAAGGAAGCCAGCATGGCTAGAGTAGAATGAAAAAGGGAGGGAAAAACAGGAGATCAGGTCAAAAGGGCATTGGAAGCTCTTACCAGGATTTGGTCTCAATTCTGAGTGAAACTGGAAGTGATAGCAGGGTTTTAGGACAAATCAAGACAACACCTGATTTATATGTTAAAAGGATCTAGTTGTCTGTTGTGCTAAGAACAGACTATCTGGCTGGGCAGTGGTAGGAGCAGGGAGACCTGTCAGACTAATTGCAGTAGTCATGATCCAGGCAGAGATGATGGTGACTGAGACTAAGAGGAATGCACAAGAGTTGAGAAGTGGGTATATTATAAAAGGGTATATTTTAAAAGGACATTCAATACAGTTCACTAAAGATTGGATGAAGGGTGTAAAAGATACTTACTGGCTATGAATGGCAAAAATAACATGAATACTAGAGACACTGTTAATGGAGGGAAGAGGGAAAAGAAAAGTTGAAAAACTAAACTTTGGTTTCTTCTATGGTAACTTCTTCCCATCCATGGCTTTGAGGACCTGCATAAGCACAAGACTCTCCAATTTATATCCTTAGCCTAGTCACTCTTCCAAACTCCAGACTCATGTACCCAACGGCCTACTTGATGGCTCAAACCTAACAGGCCTTCAGCTCGACTCCAGGTCTCTCCCCCAAACCTTGCTACAAGCATAGCCTTCCTCATCTCAGATGATGGCAGTTCATCCTTTCAGTTTCTCAGTCTAAACGCTGTAAGTCATTCTTGCCCTTTCTTGACAACCCCATTGGGAAATGATGCCTCTGTCATTTGTGTTTTATGAAGGGCACCGACTACTGATTTCTATTACGGTTTTTTGAAAGTAATAGTTTCAGCCTACTTTGGTAGATTCTTTGAGAGCATGAAGTGCCTCTATTCATTTTTATATTCTTCAGGCCCTACCACAGTGTTCTATATATTCTAAGTAATAAATATAACCATTAACTATAAAATTTACAGAGTAAAAATCAAAACCATAAAGAATAGGAAAGAAGTATGGGAAATACTGAGTTGACCTCAGAGATTAGTTATCATAACAGAAGACTAATTTGCATAAAAACAAAAACAGGTGTATTTCATAAAAACTAAATATTCATATTTCAAAAACAAAATAGCATTACAAGGAGATAAAAAAGGTAAACAAGTGAGAAAAAATTCCAGCTCACACAACAAAGCACTTTAATAGTTAATAGAGAATCCTTACATGTAAATAAAACTGGTAAAATAAAACTTCAAAAAAGTAATAAAAATAGTTTAAAAAGGTAGACTTTTTAAAGAACACTAAATAACTAACTCAGGTTAAAAAATATGCCTTCAATTTTCTAAAATAGTATGTGAGGGAGAATACCATAAATACAAAAGTATAAAAACTTAATGGCTTCACATCTTGGTGTATTTCTGAGAGTGACATTATGGTAGGGGAGCATGAAAACCATTACATTCCTACTGGTTTTCTGATGTAATTAAAAGTGAACTTAACTGTAATCAGACTTCCTTTTACAGAACTGAGGTCAGACTAATGATGACCTAATCATAATCTTAATGAGCTTTACTTCCCCAGGAAGACACTTGTGTAAGACTGTATGAAATGAACTACCTATCTTGAGTGATATTGATGATGCCCATACTGAGTATGCTTTAAAGCCAGAAATGACTATCACAGCTCCAAGATAGATAATGGGGATGGTAAGTTTAATTAGATAAACTACTAGTTCTGTTGCCAGATTTAAAGGTTGGGAGTTGAACTTCATATAGACAAAATTTCCCATGAAATTGTCCATAAGCACCCTCTTTCTAAGAGACAAGGCTGCTCCAAAAGGAAAGCACAGAGAAGGGTGAAGTTATTGTAGGGCTTTTATGCCCCAAACACAGAAAGTGGCCTATGTAAAAATGGGCAGAAAAGTCCTGCTTAACAGGAGAAATTAAAGATCTCTCAAGCTCCAACACAGCTGGTGGTAATTATGAATTAGTATGTTACTTCACAATGTAGATCAAGAGCCACAAAAACTCTCAAACCCTTTGGCAGAGTAACTCCTCTTCTAGGAATCCACCATAAGGAACCACTACTAGTACTGCTATTAATAAATTACAGTTCAATCATGTGATGGCGTATTATTCAGCTTTTTAAAAAGAGATATGCAGAGGGGCGCCTGGGTGGCTCAGTGGGTTAAGCTGCTGCCTTTGGCTCAGGTCATGATCTCAGGGTCCTGGGATCGAGTCCCGTATCGGGCTCTCTGCTTAGCAGGGAGCCTGCTTCCCTCTCTCTCTCTCTCTTTGTCTGCCTCTCCATCTACTTGTGATTTCTCTCTGTCAAATAAATAAATAAAATCTTTTAAAAAAAAAAAGGAGATATGCAGAAATAAAAAATTTGTGCCTACATTAGAGAGTAAGTTGAAAAATTTATGAACTATATTAGAATCATATCATGAAAGCAAACAAAATGTACACTAAAAAAGACATTGAAAAAAAGGACACTGATTTGCATGTAACAAAATGCTGATTTAGTACCCAAGGAGATGTCAGTTTTTTTAAGAAGTGTATAAAATCTCTTACATGTGCAGCACATATTCATCTTCTTAAATAACTAACACTAAAAATATAATTACTATAATACGAGACCGTAATTTTTTTATATTAAAAGAATGAGAACCATGTGCTAAGACTGAGAAGAGGACAAGGATGCCCACTTTCACCACTCTTCAAAACAGTACTGAAGGTCCTAGACATTGCAATGAGTGAGAAAAAGAAATAAAAAGCATTAAGATTTAAAAAAGAAGAAGTAAAGCTTTCATCTATTTGCTGATAACTTGTTTATACAGGAAAACTTAAAGAATCTACAAACACTAGAACTAGTTAGTGAACTTAGCAAGGCTGCAAGATACAAGGTTACTATGAAAAATAAATTGTATTTTTATATATTAGAAACAAATTTTTTAAAATTCCATTTATAATAGTGTTGAAAAATATAAAATACATTTAATAAGAGATATACAAGCCCGTACAGTGGAAATTCTGAAATACTTCTGAGAGAAATGAAGGACTAAAATAAGCGAAAAGATAGAAGTTCATGGTCAAAAGACTCAATAGATATTATGAAGACATCTGCTGCTTCTACAATCACTTACAGACTCAATGTAATCCCAATCATAACTCCACCAGGTTTTGTTTTTTAATGAAAATTGATAAGCTCTAAAATGCATAGGAAAATGCAAATCATCTAGAATAGAGCAATACTAAAAAAGAAACAGAGTTGGAGGACTTACACTGTTTCAAAACTTAGTGTAAGGCTATAGTAATCAAGACAGTATGAAATTGATAAACAGATGAAACAGAGCCAGAAATGGACCCACATATAGTCCCTTGATTTTCAATCATCTCCAGAGCAATGGATAGAGAAAAAAAAAAAAAAGTTGTGTTGTTTTTTAACATGGTGTCAAAAATAAGTAAATGTTCATAATGGAAAAAGAAAATGAACTTTGACCCCCTACTTCAAATCATACATGAAATGTAGCCTCACATGTAACACAGACCTTTGTAAAAGCTGATAGCATCAAGCTTTTGGGAAAAAACACTAAAAAATATATTCCCGATTCGAGGTAGGCAAAAGTTTCTTAGCACAGGGAAAACAATAACTATAAAAGGAAAATATTGATAAAGTAGACACTGTCAAAATTCAAAACTTCTGCTCCTGAAAAGACACCAAATGAGAAAATAAAGAAGTAAAGAACAATTTGGGACAAAATATTTGTGAAACATACACTGACAAAAAACTAGTACCCAGAATACATTAAAAAAAAAATGCCCACAACCCAATAATAAAAAGGTAAACAACTCAATGGCTAAATGATATGAACAGAATTCATAAAAGAGGGTATATCAATGGCCAATAAGTCCATGAGAAAGTGCTCAGTGTCACCACAGAAATGCAAATTAAAGCCACAAAGAGATACTACCACAGATACACAAGAATGGCTAAAGTTAAAAAGACTAACATCAAATAATGGTGAAGATGTGAAGTAACCAGAACTCATATATTGTTGGTGAACAATATATTGTTGGTGTAAAATAGTACCACTATATTGGAGTGAAGTCTAGAAATTTATAAGAAAACTAAAACATTCACCTACCTTATGACCCAGCAAATCCTCTCCTAAGTATTTTTCCAAGAAAAATGAAAGCAAATGTCAACAACAAAAACCGTACAAGAATGTTCATAGCAGCTTTATTCATAAAAGGCAAAAATTGGAAAGAGTATAAAGGTAGTTCACTAAGGAGAATAAATTGTGGTATATTCATGCAATGAAATATTAGCCAATAAAAAGAAACAAGCTACTTATACTTGTTACAATATGGATAAAAATCTCTACACTTTATGCTAAAAGAAGTCTTACACAAGAGTACAACTGTATGGTATCATTCATATGAAGTCCTAGAAGAGGCAAACTGCTTTTGGCATAAAAAATTAGAACACACGGTTAGCTGTAGGAGGCTGGGGCAGGAATCATCTAGGCTGAGGCACAGGGGAAGTTAAAATATTCACTATTTTTAAACCCACTGTCATTTAACTCACTAAAAGTCTTAAAATATTTAGTGATGTAGCAAGATACTGTTTTTGAACTAATCAAAAAGTTTTTAATTAAATGTGGTATTAAATTTTTTTAATGCCTTACATTAAATGTTTCCTTGTATGCAAAAAACCTCCCCCATGTCATTTTGTGTAATGTATGCTCA
The DNA here is from genome assembly GCF_030435805.1 of Mustela lutreola. Classification (NCBI taxonomy): domain Eukaryota; kingdom Metazoa; phylum Chordata; class Mammalia; order Carnivora; family Mustelidae; genus Mustela; species Mustela lutreola. The sequence continues at coordinate 67,621,153 of NC_081298.1, read as the reverse complement.
TTAAAAGTACATCATTTCTTAGAGTCTAATAACTGTGCAAAGCAATATTTCTTAAGAAATCAGAGTCGGCTGTTTACTTTCAAAAGGGCTTTATCTTTAGATAAGCACAAGCTTTAAGCCAGGTGCTAGTCATTTGTGTCTCGTTAATTTCCAAAACAAACAGAGGAGAGTGCCATGCAATTTCCATTACACACACTTCACCATTAATACCAGGGTTTATTAGCTTGACACTGCTCCAGGAATAATAGTTTCATTCCTCACTGAAATAAAATAATGTGTCACATAACTCAGCAATGCGGAACTTCTGAAAAATGTTGTCATGTTAAACATGGTCATATTTTTTAAGTTTCCATTTTGCCAAAACAAAGGCCATTTGCTGTAGGGAACTCACTCTGGGCATGGAGAATTCTCACGTGGCCTCAGACTTACCTCATCGCTATGTCATACGATTCCGGGTGAATACAAGTTTGGTCCAAAGGATTTGGCTTCAGCACAACATTTACTGCAGTTTTGCACTTCTTCTTGCCCTGTTTCTCATCTGTGACCTCAACACCTGCTGAAGATGTCACAGCAACTCCCTGAACTTGACCAGCAGATTCAGCTTGCTGACTACTGTAACCATGTAAAGAGGCAAGGAGTGGGAAGGGAGGGAAGGTTGGGAAGAAAAGAAATCTTTAAAATGTGCTTATTTCTCTGACATACAACTATACACAAACAGCACCCACATCTGACCATTCGCTCCATAGAAATTATCATGTATTTATTTAAACACTGTTAATAGCGTTTCTTGTTACTTAAAGCCAAAAACATTCCTAAATGATTCAGCTGGTATAACTGGCATTCTAGGAGAGAAGAGAGAAAAACGAGGGGAAGTAAATTAAATGAAAAGAAAAAGGAGAAGGAGAAAGAGAAGACGATTTCCCAGAACTGAAGAGAATTACAAGTTCTTAAATTAAAAGAACCTACTGAGTACAAAATAGGATGAATGGAAAAAGACTAAAGTTAGACACACTGTGGGACAACATTAGAATATGATTTAAGAATTAAGAGAAAAATATAAAACAGATTACTTCAAAAAGAACTAGAATCAGACTGGCATAAGATTTCTCATTGTTAAACATAGATGCCAGAACACAGTGAACAGGTATCTTAAACGTTCTGAGAGAAAATGATTTTGAATCTAGAATCATATACCTCACCAAACTAGCATTCAAATAGGAGAGGAAAATTAAAATCATTTTCAGACATGGAGGACTAAAGTACAACCCATAAAATATACCCTCTCTGAAAAGAATTTCTTAAGGATATATTCCAGCAAAAACAAGTTCAAGAAAAGTGATAATGTGGGCTAAAAGAAACAGTGATGAGCCTGGAAATGATAAAAACTTATTACTGACTCATTAATTATGTAAATATATATAAAGGACAGTCTGAAACTCAAATTAAAATCCCAGGTCACCTCCTCATGGATAGAGTTGAAGGGCAGAAGGCTGGGACAAGGCCTACAGTGCTGATCTTCTCCAGGACAGAGACACCTATTAACTACAGAGGCCACTCTAAATGACACTTAAGGATAATCACCAGAAAAAGACATACAATTTGAAATCACGAAGGGGAGATAAAAATGAGGTGGGAAAACTTGTTAGCTGAGAAATGTAACAAACAGCATAAAAGGAAATCAGAAAGCATGATGATGATTAAATATATAATAGATAAAAGATTAAGTCTAAAACCTATCAATAAATGTAATAAATGTGAAGGCACAAATATAAAATTGAACAAAACCATGAAATCCACTTGTCTATAAGAGTCATATAAAAAATTAAATGTCATAGAAAGTTTGAAAATTAAAAAAATACCAAGCATACTGAAAAGGCAAATGTAGCAACACTGCTTAAAAACAAAACAGATTTCAAAGCAAAAAACACTCAATGAGATAGCAGTAGTCCATTCTGAGTAAAGGTATGATCTATCAAGAAGATGTAACAGTCATGAATTTTCAAGTACTTCGTTATCAGTTGAAAAAACACAAGGCTTTAAAAAGAACCCAAATGTTCATCAATAGGGCACTGATTACACTAGGTTAAGGTCCATCCATAAAATAATTATTATGCAAACACTATATATAATGACATATACCTATATGTAATATGTGAAAAGAAATCTGAGATATAATACTGAAACAAATAAAGTAAGTTCCCAATAGTTGGATAGCACAATCCCTTCTGTATGCATTTTTAAATAATAAACATCCAAGTTGATCTAAGTGTCAATTTACTTTCAGAAAGCCATATATAAGAAACTATTTAGAGTGAGAGGTTGAGGTGCCCTTTACTTTTTATTTTATTCTTTTTTATACTGTGTGAATTTTCTAATCAAGTAGTCAAAAAACATAAACTAAGAAACATGGAATTATTTTATCCTCAATTGTTTTTCATTTCTGGCATCCAGGTTTTGTTGTCTACTTAGTAAAGGCCTTCTCCCCTCCAATGTTCTGCAAAATTTATCCATGTTTTCTTCTGGTACTTTTATAGTTTCACTTCTTCTATTTAAGTCTATAATTCATTGGGGTTTTATTTAGGTATAAGATATGAAGCGGAAGTAGAGCTTCCCCTATGCATATCAAATTCCTGCCAGGTGCCATAAGGTTACTTGTTGGATAGTTAATTTTCCTCACTGTTTGAAACTTTTCCATTATCATAAACTAAATTCTGTCTATGTTTTGGTAAATTTCAGACTCTATTTTCTTCCATTTCTACATCAAAACTAAATGGTAATTTTATATTATTATTATCATCCAGCAGGGCTGGTTTTCTCTTATTAGTCTTTTGCACAATAAATATTATTTTTTCTTATTACCTTTATTATAATTTTGTCAAAAAAAAAATAATATGAATGAAACAGTCCCAAAGCAAATACAAAAAAAACTATTCTTTCTAGATGCTTGAGTGGCTCAGTTGTTTAAGCAGCCAACTCCTGATTTTGGCTTAGGTCATGATCTTAGAGTCCTGGGACTGAGCTCTACATCAGGCTCTGCACTCAGAGGGGAGTCTGCTTGAGATTCTCTCTCTCTCTCCCTCTCATTCTCTCTCTCTCCCTCTGCCCTTCCCTCTTCTCACTCTCTCTCTCTCTCACATAAGTAAATAAATCATAAACAAACAAACAAACAAACAAAAACCCACACTACTCTTTCATGATGTTAAATGCTAAGAAGTTTACCCAAGTTCTTTGGTTTTGTGCTACCAGGATTAGAAATGAGAGCAAGAACTCAGTTCTTAATCTACACAAGTGATAATTATCCTTTGGTCAGTTTTCAGGGAGGAGGGATTGAGGAGGCCCAACTACACTTAGGGAAACAGCTGTCAATACAAAACAGCCACTGCAAAGTCCTCTCCTCTTGCGCAAATCCTTCCCACGTGGGATGCTCCAGTCACACAGTTTCATTTCCTGAATACACCACATTTGGTCATGCTTGGGACCCCGCACTTGTACTGTACACTCTGCCTACGATGCTTTCCTTCCATTCCCTCTGTGACGAGCTCCTTCATGTCATTCAAAATTTGGCTCAAATAACGTTTCAGTGAATAACTTATGTAAAGTGTAATAAACTCATACTGTTCCCCAAGACAGTGTCACATCTTTCTGTTTTAATTTGTATAATTTACGACATCTGCAACTATTTATTTTACTAGTTTATTTATTGTTGGTCTCACATACTAAAATTTAACTTCATGAGAGCAGGGAATTTGTTGATTTGTTCACTGCTGGATTCCCAGTGCCTAACAAAGATCAGAGAATCAACACATGTTGAAGGAAGGAATGAACAGGCGGACACCTAGGACTGAGGACAGTGAGCAGGAGGGGCAACAGTAAGAGAGGAGGTTGATAACAGAATCCAGAGCAGACAGTTTACTAATCACCTGCAAAATGTTCGAATATAATCCTGGTTGATTCTGATGAAGCCAGCACACTGTTGGAAAGATTTTGGACCCAGACCTTTCACTTTCTTCAACTGTTCTCGATTGATGAAGGGCCCATTTTTCTCTCGCCATTCAATAATATTTTTGGCTCGGTTGGCATTGAGTCCTGCAATGTGCCTAGAAAAAATAAATAAAACGAGTAATGTGGCAGACACAACAGTTCCAATAGTATTCAAAGAAAAGACCTCACTTGAAAAGCCAATGATATAAAACATCTGCATTACAAAAACAATTGCAATTACATACTGTCATGTGGCTCTAAGTTGTTAACCAAAAGGGAGTTAAATAATAGAGACAAAGGGGGACAGAGTTGTCCAAGGGAGACAAGGACAAGAGAGTACAGAATAATGATAAAACAGTAGCTGTCATAAAGATGCTGGTATACTAGTTAACACTGGTACAAGAAAAAGAACTGCTCCTGACAGTTCTATACTATTCACATTCCTTCTACTTCTGAATCAAGTAATAATTATGCCTATTCTTTCATTTACAAAGTGAGTTAGCAGCAAAAGTTACAATTGCTACAGTTGCATTTTACTACCCTATTTATTTATTTTTTTTTAAATCAGCCTGTTCTCATTAACGTAAAGACTTGAACTACAGAAAAGTACTTCTCCATGAAGGTCATGGTTAGTATAAAAATATAAAAATTGTATTATTAGGAAGTGTGCTTGGTATCAATTTAAAAAACTACAATTTAGGAGATTTTTAATTCTATTATTGAATTCCATATGTGAAATTATGGAATGTTGGTAGCTGTGGTAGAAAAGCAACACCTTAAAATGTAAAAGGTAGGGGCGCCTGGGTGGCTCAGTGGGTTAAAGCCTCTGTCTTCGGCTCAAGTCATGATCTCAGGGTCCTGGGATCCAGCACCCCCCCCCTCCAATAGGGCTCTTTGCTCAGCAGGGAGCCTGCTTCCTCCTCTCTCTTTGCCTGCCTCTCTGCCTACTTGTCAAGTCTGTCTGTCAAATAAATAAATAAAATTTTAAAAAAATGTAAGGGGTATTTTCTGCTATACTAGTTTCAAAGCTGAAGAGTCCAGATCTTTTTACATAGTTCCAGAATTTCATGCTGCCTCAGCAGACTTGTGTAATAAGTGCAAACCTTATGAATGAAGAAAGCAGCTCTTCTATAACCACAGTAAAACAGGACTGAGTATATAAGACGTGATTATAGTATGATAAGGATTTTGATATGTGACTTGCAGAATCAAGGTAAAAATACGGTAACTACACCTTGAACCCTCAGAATTTATCTTTTGGTTTCTGCCAGCTTTGACAGAAGTGTGCATAAGACTGAACTAGTGAAAAAAACCTACTCTCATGTGGTGGGAAACAGCTCTTTTCTATGTTAACCTTATTTAAATTCTATTAGCAACACTAACGCACTCAATGGTTACCATATGTTCTTCACTTTAGATTTGTAGTATTAAAAATGATAATGTGAATTGTTACAATTCTTTTCTTAAATGATGTCTTCCCCTCAAACTGATTAGCTCAAGCACGGTATGAACTCAAAGATTTTTTGTACTTGACAACTTTACACACGTGTCTCCTTATTTTAGCTAAATTTGAACTGAACAGTCAGTTAAACATAAGGTTCTATCATCTTCAGCCACAGAGCCCTTGTCTCACCTTAACAAAACTTCTGAACAGATGTTAATATCCACTCCCACAAAGCTGACACATTCTTCTACAACACTGTCCAGTGTTGCCTTGAGTAAAGTCTGAGATACATCGTGCTAAAAAGATAAAGATCAAATGTCAACCCATAATGAAGGACATGTAGTTTTTGGACTATTTCATTACATACCTATATTTCTGGTACCTGGCTGAGACACAGCATGGTAAATTTTTTCATTTATTCTTAAACGTATAGTTAGTATGTACTTGAGCTGAACTTAGGCAATCTGTTTTCTTACTCTCTAAATCACTCACACACCTAACTTCAATACAACAGCACCAGTAATTTTTACTTTCCTAGAACTCTACGAGAGCAGTGGTTCTCAAACCTGAGCTTGCCCTCAGAATCACCTGTAGGGTTTAAAACACAGGCTGCCAGGCGCCATATCCAGAATTTCAGACTCAGTAGGTCCAGTGTGTGTGGACGTGGGCGGAGGAGTATAGGAAAGGCTGAGAATTTGCATTCTAATGACCTCTCAGGTGCTGCTGGTTCCAGGAGCACACTTTGAGACATACTGGTCTCCAAGTTTCACACAGTGCCTGGCAGTGTTATCTTCACTTACATGTGTATATTATCCCTTAGTTATTCTTAAGAGGAGATAGAGTAAATTATAGTAGGAAGCAATACACCACTATACAATAAGTCTGACAGTAAACCAAATGTTTCATCACATTAAAGATACTATTACTTACAAGATGCACTGTTTTATGTGCCCCTGCTATTAAATCATGACACAATGCTTTAATTACTTGAAATTCTAATTTTTAAATATTGAAAGAATTCTTTTAGACTTACTTAGAAAGTTCTTAAATCATCTATCATGCAGAGATAAAAAGGAAATTATAAACAATCTAAACTGGTTAAGGTATTCCTAAAACTTCTTCAAATTCAGCATTCACTCTTCTGGTCTACTTTTTTTACTCAGAGTCTTCAATGTCCAAGTTTTTCATTCAGTTTTGTCCTTAATGTTCTTAAGGTCCTAGGCAACAAAGCACTTCCTGGAAGAGTAATATTCTATAGTCTCTGAGATTTTCTTTAAAGCTTCCGATGCTCATTCTATAAACTTTGATAGTGGTTCTATCTTAATCTTAACAGAAAGTATGAACAGAAGAGATTTTGGACAACAACAAAACTATTCTCTCTTTAAAGGTCCTTAAATATTTTATTGTTCACCAGTTTGTTGACTAAAACAGTGAAGGGTTTGCAGTTCAGTCATGACTCCAAGATTAACAATCAAGTCCACACAGAAACTACACCATGATTTGCCATAGGGTCAACAGCAACTCTAAGATACCATTAATTGTTAAGAAGTATCCTGATTTCAGAGATGTTAAAAATGTAGGAAAATGTGCATCTTAGAATTTATAAAAAACAGTGTTTGAAAGTAAATATTTATTGGCTGAGAAGTATCTCAAAATATACTTAGTGTTATTCATAATTCTAAAATTAAAGGTTCTCTAGTTGCTGTGAAACTACAACTATCTAGTTGTTGTGAACCCAGAAGTGAAACCGTGGGTCAGCATCCGTCTCCATTTGTCTCAAGAAAACAAGGTTAAATTTGATAACCTTAAACTCCCAGGAAGGCCATAAAGAAAATAGGGTCCCTAGGTGTTATGATTATGTTGTTAGCTTTTTAAAAATTAATTATTTTTATTAACATATAATGTATTATTTGCCCCAGGGGTACAGGTCTGTGAATTGGTAGGCTTACACACTTCATAGCACTCACCATATCACATACCCTCTCCAATGTCCATAACCCAACCACCCTCTTGTTATTTTCTTTTAGTAAGAGTAAAAGTTTGCTTCCGAAAGACTGAAGGGTTCAGAAGCATTTTTGTATTTCAGAGATAACTTGGTTGGTTGTCTAGGCCACAGGTAAAAACCAAAGACATAATTTTAAAAATCCTAAAAAGCAAACATAATCATGAAAAGGATCATAAAGAAAAACCCAAGACCTTGCTGAGAATCTGATTACTTTCTCTTAAAAAGATTTTACTATTGGCAGGGTCAGTGGGGTGGTGGTAGAGAGAAACCCAAGCAGACTACACTGAGCATGGAGCCTGACATGGGGCCTGATCTCACAACCCTGAGATGAGACTTGGGCCAAAACTAAAAGTTGATTACTCAACCACCTGTGTCATCCAGATGCCCCGAGAGCCTGATTTCTTTTGAGCCACATTTAAGAAGCTGGATAGTCTTTTTTTGGTGTAAGCAGGTGAGAAGCAGCAAAATGAAAAGGGTGCTTTTAAAAATTAGAGGGAAGGAGATGGTAGACAACGAAGTAGCAAACACAATGAGAAAGACAAGAAAAATACCTGAGGAAAGAGACAGAACTACGAACAAATAGGAAAAACTAAAAGTAATAGTTGGGAGCCATTAGAATGAAGACAAATAACTTCACATACGTCAAATCACACCAGATGCTTGGGACAGTTAAGTAAGTAGTAAGCAGTCCCTGTAGCTGGACAGTATTGATTGCCTGTCCTTACCTCTAGCCTCCAGCCCTCTTTTCCTCCTTCCAACAGAAACCTGACTATGTTTCATGCATCTACCCCACCTCTGGAAGGCCATAGGATTTTAGAAGGCTGGCCCCACTCTAGCAGATAATAGTAACAGTAAAATCAGTGGTTTTCAAACTGAGAGTTCTGACCAATTAGAGGGTCATAAAGTTAATACAGTGGCTTGCCACCAGCATAAAAAAGTCACAAAAGAAATAGACCACATCAAGTATGTTGCACATATTCTCAACGTGGAATCAACAGTGCAATAAATAACACAGCCAACTGAGAGTATCATGTGAGAGGAATACACAAATTGGCCAGGAACATGTGTTTTGTTCATGGAAATCTTATTGGATCTTCTGATAAACGAAGGTCACTGACTGATGGAGAGGTTAAAGAGTAACTTCACCGATATATGAAGCAAAGCATCAAAAAAAAAAAAAAAAAGTACGAGAAGTTTATCATCAATGGCAAAGCTCTCATTCTTACAACCAACTTTAGTTACAAACTTTGTGTCTTTTTCAGAAAGGATGTTATTGATTGTAATATCAGCATAAGTTGACCTTAAGAATCATTATAAACTTCAGGGCACCTGAGTGGCTCACTTAGTTGAGTGTCTGACTCTTGATTTTGAGTCAGGTTATGATCTCAGGATCAAGAGATCAAACCTCATATTGGGCTCTGCACTTAGGGAAGAGTCTGCTTTATAGTCTCTCTCTCCCTCTCCCTCTGTCCCTCCCATCCTGCTCTCTCTCTAATAAATAAATAAATGTTTAAAAAAAAAAATCACTGTAGACTTTGAAGAATAATGAAGCAAGCTCCTTACCAGATTTGGAAGTGTTAACTGTGACAAAAAGGAGAGAAAGTGCTAACTCTATTCAGTTTGACTTAAGGCAAATAATTTCAAATTTAAAAAAAAAACTGTAAGACTTTAAAATAAAATTAATTTTAAAATGATTTACAAATACAAAAAACAATAAATATGTTCAACCCCAGATGTACTGTTGATAATAATATTCTTGTAGAAGACAGTATAAAAACTGCAAAATTAAAAATCAAACAAAAACATTTGAAGCATCCCTACCAAAATGGCTAAAATGCAAAAGACAGAAAATACCAAGTATTGGTAAGGATGTGAAGCAACTGGAATGCTCAAAATATCAACATGATAACCGTATTTTAGGTCAGATATTTGAAGCAAGAGAAGGCAGTTTTAGGACATTTATTTTGTATAGTTCAACTATAACTTCAATAAAACTGAATCATATGGGGGCGCCTGGGTGGCTCAGTGGGTTGGGCCGCTGCCTTCGGCTCAGGTCATGATCTCAGGGTCGTGGGATCGAGTCCCGCATCGGGCTCTCTGCTCAGCGGGGAGCCTGCTTCCTCCTCTCTCTCTGCCTGCCTCTCTGCCTACTTGTGATCTCTCTCTGTCGAATAAATAAAAATAAAATCTTAAAAAAAAAAAAAACTGAATCATATGTATTTATACAATGTAAAAATGCATTCTTGTTCAATACAAACTGCAAAGGAATAAAAAATGGACAATTCTTAGAAACAGAGTAACTGCCAAAAATGGGCTCAAGAAGATATAAAATCTGAAGAGACTTCTAACAAGAGATTCAACAATAACCAAAAATCTCCCAACAAAGAAGAGTCTAGGACCAGATAGCTTGATGAATTCTACCACACATTTAAAAAGAACTAACACCAATCCTTCTCAAATTCTTCCAGAAAATATAAAAGAAGGTGACCCTTCCTAACTCGTTTATTGAGGCCAACATTACCCTGAGGTCAAAGCCAAACAAAGACAACATCAGGAAAGAAAGCTATAGACAAATAAATATGCCTTGTGAAGATACATACAAATATCCTCAAAAAAATACTAGCAAACAAAAATCCTATACCATATTAGAAGAGTTAAATACCACGATAACCACGATATACATGTGATGCATTCAGCATAAGTGAACTTAAGAACCACATACATTTTTTTTTTCCAGGTGAAAAACACTTTCTTTTGGCATTTTTAAACTTAAAATTGAAGTAATCTCAAATTCAAAAAAAGTTTGCAGGGAATTTTCTTAGCTTTCTTTCAAGTAAATACTTCAGTGTATGTTTCCAAAGACAAAGACATTGTCTTCCATACCACTGCAGAATAATAAAAACTTATGCGGAGAAGTTGTCATCAATGTAATATTATGTAATGTAGAGCCCGTATTCAAATTTTACCAATTGTCCCAATTCTACTCTACAGCATTTTCCCCTCCCCATCCAAAATTCAACCCAGGACCACACACTGCACTTGGTTGTCTTATCTTTCTATATTCTGTGCTGGGAAGCTTCCAATATGGTGTTTTTTTTTTTTTAATTAAAGATTTTATTTATTATTGGACAGAGAGATCACAAGGAGGCAGAGAGGCAGGCAGAGAGAGAGGAGGAAGCAGGCTCCCCGCTGAGCAGAGAGCCTGACGCAGGGCTCGATCCCAGCACCCCGGGATCACGACCCGAGCTGAAGGCAGAGGCTCAACCCACTGAGCCACCCAGGCACCCCCCAATATGGTTCTTAATGATCCCAAGCCCTGGTATGCTGGCCCTGTATATCCTATCTCCTTGAATATAAAATTCACTCAGGAGTCTTGTCTGTATGAGTTGTTACTAAAATTATTTTACCACTCACAGTGACCTACTAATATGAAAAAGTATTTTCAGTTTTGACTCAATCAAAATTTATAAGAATAGGCTCAACAGTGTACCATAAATGCTCATAGTCTTCATGTATTCTAGACTGGAACAAATTCATGAAACCTGTAACTATACAGGTTAAATCTAATTTTTTTAATCTAACTAAATCTAATTTTTTTTTGTATTTGAAGGTTAAAAATACATTTAATTATAAATAAAATAGTATTTAACTTTGTCATGTATATGGGTATTATTTTGAGAAGTCTTTATTTTGAATTATATTTAATTATGAAAGACATAGACAAATACACAAAGATATGGGTGATGGTTGTCTTAGTCAGTATAAAATGTATTTCCTACTGTGTATCATGATCAAAAGGTCTGAAAAATAATGGCCTAAGCCAATCATGGTGGTCCCATTCCATGAATTCAATGATGGCAAATGAAATACAAGGGTAAATCTGCTAGGGACTTTAGAAAAAAACCTTCCTTACTGAGAGGTTAAAAGAGTAACCTAAATATAGACCCCTGTGAAGAGCTGGATCTTTTCTTCTTCTCACTCAAATATGACTACTGAAGCCAGGGTAAGCACTGTATCAGTGACTAGGCCAGGCCTGAGGACAAAGCTGACTCACTGAAGATGGCAGGTGGCACACATGACCACAATTTATTTCTTCGTAATACTCTTGAGATTTTGTATTAGTTAGTTCTGAACTCACCCCTCCTCTGACCTCCCTGTCATGAAATGACCTTACTATTCAATAATACATTTGCTTATTGTTCAAGCCACTGAGTTGGGACTGCTGATGTTTTTTCTAACTGCAGTTGTTATTTTATCAAGTGACTCAAGGTGTAGTGGGAAGACCAAGACAATAAAAACAACCAACAATAACCTTACTACCAAAAATCCTTGAGATTTTACTGTCAGGCATTGTTATAAGGCTTTTCATATTATCTAATTTAATCCTTACAATAACTGTACAAGATGTGTATATAATATAATGTCACATCTTCACATATAAGAATTTATTCTAAGGGAATGGAAAGATATGTGCAAAGGTATGACGTCTGTGTGTGTGTACATGTGCAATCTAAAAATATACCGAGGGGACTGATACAAATAAATATGAAACAGTCACCATGTGAACTATTATTATGAAGTCATTAAAATGTATTAGTTAGGAGAGCTATTTTACCAAAATGCCCTGCAAGATAAATGGCCCCAGATAACCTATGGAGTTCAAATATTTTTTATTTCTTCTAGCAGACAGACTTATATAAGAAAAAAAAATTTTTTAAAGAATTTATTTATTTAGTTGAGAGAGAGAGGGAGGGAGGGAGAGAGCATAAGTAGGTAGAGCGGCAGGCAGAGGGAGAGGGAGAGGCAGACTCCTCAGTGAGCAGGGAGCCCAACACTGGGCTTGATCTCTGGACGTGGAGATCATGACCTGAGCCAAAGGCAGACGCTTAACTGACTAAGCCACTCAGGCATCCCTGTAAGAAAAATTTCTGCAAGAACAGTTGTGATTGGGGCGCCTGGGTGGCTCAGTGGTTTGGGCTGCTGCCTTCGGCTCGGGTCATGATCTCAGGGTCCTGGGATTGAGCCCCGCATCGGGCTCTCTGCTCCGCAGGAAGCCTGCTTCTCTCTCCCTCTCTCTCTCTTTCTGCCTGCCTCTCTGCCTACTTGTGATCTCCTTCTGTCAAATAAATAAATAAAATCTTAAAAAAAAAAAAAAAAAACAGTTGTGATCTATAATTCTGAATTTTGCCTACATTTCCCCCCAACTTTTGCTTAGGAAAGTACTAAAGAGTTAAAATCATTTTCTAAAAGTACAAATTTCCTCCTCTACCTTTAGAGGAGGAAATAATGAACAAATTTCTATGTTGTCCCCATTCTAATGTTTTTGGCATTCAAGTAGAGACACTGATTTTGTCACTCCGAAAACATTTTCTAAGCAACTGTCACATACCAGCCAGGCACTGTGCTAGCTGTGTTGGGTGTTGAGAGAATGGGAAAAAGCATATGAAGTTCATGTCTTTAAGAAGCCCAGTTTACATCTGCTGAAAGCTGAGATGGCATGCACCGCCCTCCCGGCAGTTGTGAGAAGAGGCAAGAGGACCCCAGGTCTGACTGTACTAATTGTCAAGGATTTAAAAAAAGTTAAATAACTCTGAATTTTTGGACAAGTTATCTGAATTGTATAAACAGTCTGTTTCAAATTCAAAGAAATATTGCTTGGACCATTACATTTTTACCTAAAATTTATGAGATTTTTAAAAAAAGAATATAAGCACTCATTCATGCTAGTCAGCTTTTTTGAGGTCAGAATCCACATTTTTATTACTACTCTACCACAAACTTCTGAAGAATTGCTGCTTCAAACTGCTCTCCTTTCTTTTTTTTTTTGTCCCAAAGCACTAAAATTATCTCACAACTATTTTTAAAAAGTCCTTCCAGATGAAACCTTGCCTGTGGACTATAGCTTCTACAGCAATGAAACTGCACATTGCATATTCCATATTAAATTTTAAATTTATTCCTAAGTGGTTTCTCCATGAAATAGTCTTGAGTATTTTCTTTAGAAATTATCATTCACTCATGGCTCTTCCTGTCATTTACTACTGTGAAAATACAAAATGCAGTTAGAATTAAAGACACAAAAAAGTTTTACAGGGAAAGTCTAGCCAACTTCAAATAATACAAGTTGATTTCCCTATCTTGCATCTACTCTTCTTTGACATGTGACAGTTTAAGAGACATCTAGGGGAGTGTGTGTTAGATGACCCATGAAAGAGAACTGATAGAAGAATGGAAACATTTCAGAAAACAGAAATGAAGTTTTTAAAAAGTTTAAAGTTTATTACAACCCCCTCCCCCCAAAAAAACACTCCTTACAAGATTCAAACTGATCTGATAGAAAATTAACTGATTGCCGCAATAAAATTCAACACTAAAAGAATACAACAAAATTTGTAATCAACAACATCACGATGTCCATTATACATTAAAAAATAACTAGGCATACAAAAAAGCAGGCAAATATGTCCCATAACAGAATGGGGGTGGAAAATCATCAATAAATAGAAACCAACCTAGGATAAACCCTATTTTCTTGTCTGAAAATAGCAGACAAGAACTTTCATGCAGCCCCAAGATGTAAAGGAAAGATGGTCATAAATGAACAGATTGGAAACAGCAGAAGATAAATGGAAACTATAATAAATAACCAAATGGAAATTCCAGACCTGAGAACATAGTATCTGAAATGAAAAATTTACTCGATAGGTTTAACAGCAGACTGGAGATGAGCAGGAAAAAAGGGTCAGTAAATATGAAGAGAGATCAACAGAAATCATCCTGTCTGAACAACAGAGATAAAATAGAGTCGGGGGAAGCAAAGCCTTCATGACCTATGTGAAAGTATCAATACATCTCAATAATCCTTAGCCAGCAGAGCAGCATTACAAAAAGATGATAAAGGGAATTTTGTAGGCTAAGGAAAATTGATACTAGATGGTAAATATAAATATATAACTGAGTATGTTCTAATTTAACATAAAAGACATATGACCACTTAAAGCAAAAATTATAGCATACTTTGGGATGTCTACATACGAAAACAATAACACAAAGAATGAAAGGTGGTGAGGTAGTGTAATATTAACTCTAAGTAGGCTCTGAAAAGAATATAAATAATAATCGCTGCAGTAACCACTAAAAACAAAAACAAAACAGAAACAAACCACAAAACAAAACAAAAAAACTCAAGAAGTACAGGTGAAAAGTCTGTAAAAGAATTAAAATAGAAAACTAAAAATTAATTGATTTTCTTTTAAAATGAGGCAGAAAAGGAAGAAGGCTAGAAAACAGAAGAGACATATAAAATACAAATAGCAAAACTATAAACTTTAATTCAACCATATGAATACACTAAATGTTAATGAAGTAAATGCTTCTTAAAAGGCAAAGATTGTCAATCAAGATATAATTTATGTTGTCCACGAGAGACACACAGTAAATATAAAAAAACAAAAAGGCTGGAAGTAAAAGGATAGAAAAAAATACCATTTAAAAATTAGGACTACAAAGATTAGAGTGGCTATATTAATATTATACAAGAAAGACTTCAACACAAAATGCTTATTACCTAATTACAGAGCTTCAAAATACTTGGAGCAATTCAACTGCTAAGTGTTTATCTAAGGGATAATTTTAAGTATGTTCTCCAAACCTTGTACAAGATGTTCATAGCGGTTTTATTCATTAATAGTAATAAACAAAACAAAACAAATAGTAAACAAAACAAAACAAAAACCAAAAAACTAGGAATAGCTCAGGTGTTCATTAATAAGAGAATGTATTAAAAATATAGTAAGTTCACATTATGGAATACTACTCTGCAACAAAACGGACAAACTACCAATACACGCGAAAACATGGTTGAATTTCACAGATGTTACTCTAACTGGAAGAACTGGGTGCAATGGACTACACACTGTTATGATTCCACTTATGTTAAATTCTAGAACAGACAAAAATAACGTGTGGCAAAAACATCTGGGTGTGTGGGAAGAGACAGGAATAAATCTTCTGGGATGACTGAAATGTTCTACATCTTGATATATGTGGGGTGCACATATGTCAAAACTTATTGTACTGTATCACTTTGTCCTTTTCTATATATGGATTAAATCCGAAAAGAAAAGAGAACTGTAAATAAATGAAAATCCAACCTAAGTTTTTGAATCATTAAGTTGGGAACAGGGATGCCTTTAACTACAGATCTGTCTCAGGAGTCACAGCTCTGGAGCAGGTGGCAGGGATACAAAATATAGACTACTCCTGATTTTTTGTTCCTTGGAATTTGATGGTAGATGTTCTCCCCAGATTTCTCACCTCCTGAACCTAAAAGAGAATTCTTTTTTGTACAAAGTAATTTGCAAATTCAGAATCATTGTCAGCACAGCTCCAGTAGACCACATTGGAGCTTAATGACAAATGCATGTAGTTAGATGGCACAAGCTTGCTAGTTAGCTATGTATCAGTTCTCATTCCATAATTATTAATATAAAATACTGATCCTGCCTTAAAGAGTTTCTCATGATGATTAGCATTTAAACATAATACATAACACCTTTATGAATTATAAAGCTAAAAAATGAGTCTTTGTTATCATCCTAGTCCAGTGTTAAAATTTTAATCTAGTCTGGCATTCATTTTGTCTTCTGGTAGGTGCTCTTATGTCCCCTAGTGGATACAGGTCGATATAGTAGAGGAAAGATAAGGGCAAACTGGCTAAGTAAAGGTCCATAAATCCTAAATGCCTGCCTTGCCCACATGCTTTTCCAAACCAATGCCTCATACTACCCAATTTACCATAAAAAAAGAAAAACATTAACACATCTGAACTGGACCACACCTATCTGCCCCATGTGTGGTCACATATAAGGCCTGGGCTAAAACATAATCCTGGTTTATGACATATGCACCAACAAATGCATACCAATTAGCTAGACGTTTTGACCTGACATAATACAAAGAAATTGGCATTTCTACCATAAATCTCTATTTTTAAAGATTTATAGTTTAGTCATAAAAGCAGACTTTAGAAAAATTTGGGGTGCAAAGATTTAGCCATAAGAGAGAAATTTCCCTTCTAATAAATTAAAACCGTACATAGAAAATCTGATCTGAAACTCGTGTGTGTGTGTGTGTGTGTGTGTGTGTGTATTAGAGAAAAAGAAAAATCTCTGTGCACAGAAATTTTGACCACCTACCATTTAAATTTTAAAATTGTTAGGGGGAACAGGAGTTAGGGATAAAAGGGGGGCATAATGCAAAATAATAAAAAAGTTCTTTTTCTTCCCCAAATTATAGAAACTAGGTTTCTTGTCAATATTTCCAGTAATAAGCTCTAAGATACATTTGTCTCCCAAGATTCACATACATAGACTCATATGTGGCCAGACGTCTAGTCATATATGAATTGGCTTTCAGTCCCTTAATACTATGGACAGTAAAATTTTCCCAGTTAGACCCAAGGCTACCACCACCAGCACAGGATCCGCATTCATGTATTTCCACAGGGGTGAAGCATTAATATGGAAAGGCAAGGTTTCTTTTTGTTTGCATGTCCCCTATCTCTGTATGACTATGGTTAAGGAGCCCAGGAGTTCCAAATGATCTGAAACAACTGCTCCACACCCAGCCTTCTGAAGTGGGAGTAAAGATAGACCTCCCTAACTTCATCCTCCACACCACTTTTATCCCCATTTCCCATTTTATTTTATTTTATTTTTTAAAGATTTATTTATTTATTTATTTGACAAACGGAGATCACAAATAGGCAGAGAAGCAGGCAAAGAGAGAGGAGGAAGCAGGCTCCCCGCAGAGCAGAGAGCCTGACATGGGGCTCGATCCCAGGACTCTGGGATCATGACCTGAGGCGAAGGTAGAGACTTTAACCCACTGAGCCACCCAGGTGCCCATCCCATTTTATTTCTTATCATCTACTGCACACAGGTTTGGGATATGTGTGTATGTATATGTGTGTATTATATATATACATAATACACACAAAAATAGACTCAAAATGGATGAAAGACCTCAATGTGAGACAGGAATCCATCAAAATCCTTGAGAAGAACACAGGCAGCAACCTCTCTGACCTCAGCCACAGGAACTTCTTCCTAGAAACATCACCAAAGGCAAGGGCAGCGAGGGCAAAAATGAACTATTGGGACTTCATCAAGATCAGAAGCTTTTATTTTTTATGGGATTATGGACATTGGGGAGGGTATGTGATTTGGTGAGTGCTGTGAAGTGTGTAAACCTGGTGATTCACAGACCTGGGGATAAAAATATATGTTTATAAAAAATATATGTTTATAAAAAATAAAAAATTTAAAAAAAAAAAAAAAAAAAAAAAAAAAAAAAAAAAAAGATCAGAAGCTTTTGCACAGCAAAGGAAAGAGTCAACAAAACCAAAAGACAACTGACAGAATGGAAGAAGATATTTGCAAATGACTTACCAGATAAAGGGCTAGTATCCAAAATCTATAAAGAACTTATCAAACTCAATACCCAATGAAAAATAATCCAATCAAGAAATGGGCAGAAGACATGAAAGCCATTTCTGCAAAGAAGACATCCAAATGGCCAAGAGACACATGAAAAAGTGCTCTACATCATTGGGCATCAGGGAAATACCAATCAAAACCACTGTGAGACACCACCTCACACCAGTCAGAATGGCTAAAATTAACAAGTCGGGAAACAACAGATGCTGGTGAGGATGCAGAGAAAGGAGAACCCTCCTACACTATTGATGGGAAAGCAAGATGGTGTAGCCACTCCGGAAAACAGTACGGAGGTTCCTCAAAAAGTTGTTTATAGCAGCAATGTCTACAATAGCCAAACTATGGAAAGAGCCTAAATGTCCATCAACAGATGAATGGATAAAGAAGATGTGGTACATATATACAATGGAATACTGTGCAGCCATCAATCCCTCCCTCTCCCTGAAATCCTGCCATTTGCAACAACGTGGATGGAATTAGGAGGTATTATCCTAAGCGAAATAAGTCAGTCAGAGAGGGAGAACAATCATATGATCTCACTGATTAGAGGGATTTGAGAAACAAGACAGAAGATCACAGGGGAAGGAAGGGAAAAATGAAACAAGATGAAACTAGAGAGGGAGACAAACCTTAAGAGACTCTTGGTCTCAGGGGAAAAACTGGGGGTTGCTGGAGTAGAGGCGGGTGGGTATATGCTATGGTGAGTGCTGTGAATTGTGTAAGACTGATGAATCACAGACCTGTAACCCTGAAACAAATAATATGTTATAATTTAATTAAAAGAACAGAAAATATATATGTATTTCATTCACCGCTGTATCCTGGCACAGTAGGTTTTCAATCCTACTACTGTTTCAGTTTGCATTTCCTTTAACATAAAGGAACAGCCAAGAGCCAATTTCTGGCAGTTTTGCTTTTGGATTCTTCTTGCTAAAGCTGGGAATTTGGTTGAAGAAGAAAAGTCACTTAAAATAAAAGGAGATACCAGCGACAAGGGATTGCTTCAGGGCATTACAGCAGGACAAATCCAAATCCAAATTCATATTAACTGTTCTAGCAGGCACCAATCAATAGCACGCTCAGAAGCTGAAATCTGAGATACCCTACCACTGACCTGTTAAGACAGACCATGGCCACAGGGTCCCTCACTCCAAGCCACCCAATCCTCTGGTGAGGATTTCTGGTAGGTTTCTAGGTCAAAAAGAGTTCTTGTGAATTCAGACCCTAGTCATAGATGAATCCTTGAGGCTAATAATTAGAGAGGCTTAAGTCTTTCTTTTCCTGGGAACTGAATTAAACTTAAGCTTCTGTCATTTTGAACATAAGCCAAAGTACAGCATCCTGTCATATCATAAAAGGAGACCAAAGAAATGGAGAGATTTGACCCAGAAAGCAAAGAAACTCTTAGAAAGAAAGTCCTGAGTTGCCAGCTTCCAGATCAAGGTCTGTGAGACAGTCATTTGACTCCATGGTCAATCTCAAAACCAGCATGACTAAAATGTAGTTTAGGCACCTCTTCCAGAAAGGTCAAGGAGCATACCTCCATACAGGTACATACATACCTTGATACAACTAATAAATTTGGGGGAAGAAATACTTATGATATGAAAATGTTACATTTACACATAATCTTTTCCTTAAGGCTTAGTGCAGGATAATGACTCATTTTCCTGAAATATCTCTGTGGGTCGGGCAAAATCAAACCCATTTGACCTAAGAATAACTGGGTCATGGACAAGGGTTAGGTCACAGAGTTAAAGAAAATACAAATTGGAGAACTCTAGAATTTAGAAGAAGGATACAGATATTACCAAGGAAAGAATTCTATGACCTAAGAACTAAACATTGGTCCTTATAGGATCAGCTATGCAAGCAGGATCAGAGCACAAATCATAGTATTCATTTCTCAAACCACTAAGGGGTTTGCTCAGGTGGAGTACATCTCAGTTTAGAACTGACAGTTTATTTTAAATAAATTTGAGTTTTAAAGTGAATTAGTAACTTACTTCCATTTAATTTAACTTGATTTATTTGAGAGAGAGAGCAAGAGAGCACAAGAGGGGGTGGGGCAAAGGGAGAGGGGGAAGCAGGCTCCCCACTGGGGCTCGATGCCAGGACTTCCGGATCATTCCCTGAGCTGAAGACAGCTGCTTGACCGACTGAGCTTTACTCATTTACCTTTACTCCCATTTAATATGAAAGTTTTTCTGCCTTCTTTAAGTCCCTCCACTTTCTTAATATTTTAACAAAACTTCTTTCCTTCTCTCTGAGTCAGGAGTGTCTCCTGGTTCATACGAGATGGTTTACAATTAATGCATACTATTTTGAATGGAAAATTTTAAAAGGCAACCATAGTCCCTCATTCCGATGCTAAATAGTAGTAAGCTTCACTCTTTTTAAAAGTCACATTGATCCAAGTCACACTTAGGGAAAGTGACAGTTTCTCTTTAATTACTGTGGCAGACAGACCCTAAGGAGACTCCCAGCGAGATTCACCTCCAGTGTTCACTCCTTCACACCTTCCCTTGAGTGTAAGCAAGGCCTGTGACTTGCTTCCAAGTAGTGGAATATGATGGAGACGACAGGATGTCACTCATAATCAGTTAGATAACAGGGGAAAGCTGATTCTCCTAATTTCTTGATGAAGTAAGGAGTCATGTTGAAGAAGCCCATGTGGAAAGGAACCATGGGTGGCCTCTAAAACTTGAAAGTGGTCTCCAGCCAGTAGCCAGCAAAAAGCTGGAACCCTCAGTCGTACAGCCAGGAAATGATTTATGCCAAAAAACTGAATGAGCTTAAAAATGAAGCTTGGAAGTACCTTGAATAGAGTCAAAGCAAGAAAATAAAAAATAAAACTTTCTAATGCTCATAAAAACTTATTCCTTTGTTCATTCAATGAATGTATATTATAATGATGTACTGAGTGTCTGCTTTGTACCTGGCCTTGTTCTGATTAATGGGATTATAGCAGCCAACAGACAGGATGCACAATTAAACAAACAAATGTAAATTATAATGTGATAAATGCTATAAAGGAAATAAATAGAATAACATGATAGTCACAAGGAGTGGAGGTAGCTACTTGAGTAACTGGTAACTGATTCTTTGAAGAACTACATTAAAACTGACACTTTAAAAGAAGGAGCCAGACATGCAAAGAGCAAGGGACAGAACATTTCTAGGCCAAAAAAACAAATGCAAAAGTACTAAGAGGGGAACACGCTACTATGCTCATAAAAGTGAAAGGAGCCAAGGGTGGCCAGGACACCATGGGGAAAAGGAAAAGCACTCAGAGATAAAGCAGACAAGGATCTGACGAGTCCCATGGTAAAGAGTCTGAATTTTATTCTTACCACAGTAGGGACAGAGACAGGATCTAATACACATTTTCAAAAAGCATGCTGTAGAAAACAGATTGAAAACAGACAGAAGTGGAAACAGGGAGTCCTGATAAGAGATTTTTCAATATACCCTGAAAGAGATGACAGCTGTCTAGCTAGAGTCAGGTGGTTGGGTGGGAAAAGAAGGATCAAGGATTTTAATAATAGTAAGTTTTTAATGAGGATAGGTTTCTGAGTCTACAAACTGGGTGGATGGTGATGCCATTAATCGAAATAGGAAGGATGGCAGAGAATCATTTAATGGTTTTCATTTTAAATCTGGGGGAGGCATGGAGGGTTAGGAGACAGAGGTCAAGAGTTCTTTTCTAGACAAATCTATTAGACTTCCAAATTAAAGGTCACGTTGGCAGATGGATATATGGGGTCTGGACCTCAGAAAAGAGATGAATGGGGAAGCATTCTAGGAATGAATATAATGAACTTGTAAAACCTGCGGTGAGAGGCAGAGTGTAGGAAGAGGATGCAGCAGCATCAAGGGATGGAAGCGGAAATGTGCCTACTGGAAGGAGCTACATAAATGAAGAACTCAATGTAATTCTTTTGCAATAGCTATTTGCAAATAATTCTGAAATTCACCTAAAATATGGGAGAAGGTGATAACTACTACTACCTAGCTTATACCGAGTATTGCCTCTGGAATCCTTTTTTTTTTTTTTGATTTTAATATAATTTTTTTTATTTTTTATAAACATATAGTTTTATCCCCAGGGGTACAGGTCTGTGAATCACCAGGTTTACACACTTCACAGCACTCACCAAAACACATACCCTCCCCAATGTCCATAATACCACCCCCTTCTCCCAAACCCCCTCCCCCCAGCAACCCTCAGTTTGTTTTGTGAGATTAAGAGTCACTTATGGTTTGTCTCCCTCCCAATCCCATCTTCTTTCATTTATTCTTTTTAAGAACATACAGTAATTTTCACTGGATGAGATGCTTAACCTATTTTTTTTTTAAAGATCTGTTTGACACAGAGAGAGATCACAAGCAGGCAGAGAGGCAGGCAGAGAGAGGGGGGGGGGAAGCAGGCTCCCTGCTGAGCAGAGAGCCCAATGTGGAGCTCAATCCCAGAATCCTGAGACCATGACCGGAGCCGAAGGCAGAGGCTTAACCCACTGAGCCACCCAGGTGCCCCGAGATGCTTAACCTTTAATGATAGATACTCCATAAGTAAATACTCCATAAGTAAATGTCTATGACAGGGCTAACTTTTCAAGTGACAACTCATAATTTGGTGCAGTTGTTATTACCATTAAGGGGCAAAATATAAATGGTTATGGAGAAGCTATACTAAGCTGCCAAAGTTCTTCAAGATCCCTGCACAAGAAAATCTATTTTTACAGTAATAACACCAGAAAACATTTATATTGAGTGCTAATAAGTATCTGGAATTTTATAGCGCTAACTTGATTTATCTTCACAATGCTGTGCTTGTAATTACTGGTATATTATTACCTCCATTTTGTATAAGAGTAAACAGGCACAGAGTGGTTTTAGTAAGTTGCCCCAGGTCATACTGCCAGCATGCTCCTGAGTACAAATGGTCTATCTCTGGAACCCAGGCTTTTAAACACGATAGATGCCCCTCTCTTTCTTTTAAGTAAAGTAGAATCGTTTAATCTAGCAATGCTAATTTTAGCTCTCTTGCTTGGGTTGCAAAGAAAATCCAAGTACTTTACCTATTTCATTTTTTAAGGGAAAGTTTTCTAACAACCAGGAGGAACGTGGTTTTGTTTGTTTGTTTGTTTATATTTTCTATTCATTCATAAGGTTTACCAGAACTAAATATGTTTTGACAAAATAGGTATGCTTTTAAAATTCTGTATTACCCTGCTCTTACTATAAATCTTAAGTAAATGGTAACAGTGTCTATGCAATGACCAAACAACACCAACAAAAAGATTTCTGAAGAAACTATCTGCTTTGACAGGGCACTAGTCTTTTCTCTTACTTGAAACTATAATTTACTTTCTCCTGTTCCCTTTCCCTCTAATTTTTCTATCCTTCTGTCAATAAGAAGGATCAATTACAGCATTTTATTTGACATGTCTAAAATAATTATGATTTTCCACCTGACCAGTTCATCTATGAATGACAGAATTTTTTCTCAAAGGAAATCCTGACTGCTTTGGGACATTTCCGTTCCTGGTTGGTTCCTTTATAACTACAGAACTATTAAGTATGGAGGTTAGGCCATAAGTGTGCACATGTAGAGTCAGAGGAAAAGGAGTATGTCCCTTCTAACTGGCAGTTTTCTTTCTTCTCCTTTTAGGTAACTCTTAGTCCTGAAGAAGTTCTTTTCTTTTCTTTCTTTCTTTCTTTTTTTTTTTTTTTAAAGATTTTCTTTACTTATTTATTTGACAGAGAGAGAGAGAGCACAAGCAGAGGGTACAGCAGAGAGAGAGGGGAAAGCAGGCTCCCCCCCGAGCAGGGAACTCAATCCTATGACCCTGAGATTATGACCTGAGCCAAAGGCAGACACTTAACTAACTAACTAAGCCACTCAGGAACTCCAGTCCCGATGAAGTTTTAATTTGTATTTTAAACAACTGCATTTTTAAAAATGGAAAATGCAAAGATTTTATGGTTACTTCCCTTTTTTGGACAAATAGTATGGGAGAGAAGAATGATGCCCAAAGATCTTCAGGACCTATACCCCCATTTCTCCTCAGTAAACTGTACTCATTATAGACTACATTCCAAAATAGAAGACCTTCTATGCCAAAAAATTCTCAACATTTTAGGGCTGGAAAGGCTTCCAGGACATCATATAATATAACCTTTCAATTCACAGATGAGGAAATCTAAACATAGAGCAACTGGCTAGAGTGACTAACATTAACATAGTCTTCGTGTGCTACTGTCTCTTCCACCATGAATAAGAAATACAACTTGAGTTTCCTCAATTTGGTCTTTCTATAGTCACATTTCAAAAGACAACAACACATTTTCCTTCATTCAGCAAACACCTGAGGGCACGAAAGAAGGCAAACTTGAAAAGTGCTAACTGAAATACAGAATGATGAAGGGTGCTGGTTCCCAAATGTCAGTTCATGTCAGACTTCAGTGGTCAGTAGCAAAATGAGGAAAAGAACAATGTCAAAGTTTTTCAACAAGATAAATTTATTCAATTTAAACAACTGCCCTTTACTATATAATTATGACACTCCTACTATTTTGGTGCTAAAATAGTCCTTTTACTTTCCCCTGTGACCAAAAAATAGATAAATAAAAATCCTGGAAATAGATGGGTCTCCCTAATCCTACTATATTAGTTAACTACTGCTGTGTAACAAATTACTCTAAAACCCAGCAGCTTAAAACAACAAACATTTAATATCTCACAGAGTTTCTAAAGGTCAGGAAACCAGAAGAAGCTTAGCTGGGTGGTTCTGGCTCTCAGGAGGGTCTCTCATGAGGCCACAGTCAAGATGTCAGCAGTGGGGCTGAAATCATCTGAAGACCTGAGTGGGCTGAAAGATGTTTTTCCAAGATGGCTTGTTCATATCACTATTGGCTGATGGCCTGAGTTCCTCAAATGTTGCTGGCCATAGGCCACAGTTACTCTTCGTATGGGTCTCTCCTAGGGCCGCTCATGACATAGAAGTAGGCTTCTTCCACAGTGAGTGATGCAAGAGATTGAAAGCATCCAAGACAGAACCATAAAGTCTTATAACTTAATCTCAGATGGGATATGCCATTACTTCTGCCATATTTTACTGGTCACCAAGACCAGCAGAATATAGAATTGAGGACCATCTTTGAGACTGGTTATCACGACCACAATTTAAAAAAAAATTATTTTACTAGTCCATGAAATCAAATCTGAAAACTGATGTAGTGGAAAAGATATAAAAGTTAAAAGATCACATTCTAGTTAGTGGTAGATAAGCTATTGAATTTCCTTGCCTTCAGTTTCTTTAGAAAATAGGGGGATGGATTTGATAGTCTCTCAAATACCTTTCAGGGCTAACGTACTACAATTCTATACTAGGGATGATGATGATGATGACAACAATAAAGACAAATTTGATAATCTGCCCAAGGTCACTAGGCTAATAAATGGTAAAGCCAAAATTTGAACTCAGGCAACTTGGCCATACAGCCTATACTGTATCTTACTTAACCTTTGGAAATAAATGAAAGGCAGTGAGAAAGACTAAGCAAATCAAGTAACATCTTGCTACCTTACTCTTATGCAATACAAAAGGGAGAACACAATCTCATTCCACTTCTAAGTACTTTAGAAATACTAATCAGCTGTTTTATTATTATTGACGTAGGACAATGTAATATAATGGCCCACTTCAAGAAACCTATCTTCATAACAACTTTTAATATAATAATGCTTGGCATAATGTGAAATTTCCAATGTAAAATTAACATGCTTACTATATAGTTAGGGTATCACTTCCAGATGACTTTGGTGAAGAATATCTATAGTCAGGGAAACCTGTTCAGGCTTTGAATGGAGGTAGGGATGGTGGTGATTTTTAATCTTGGTATTTTTCTCTCCTTTATTTTTCTTTCTTTTCCCTAAGAACTACTCTAAATTTCCCTGGGAAACGTAATAATAGCTTAGTTTTTAATAAATCACTTTTTGTTAATGTTTTTCAAGAAAAAAAATACCAGTTACTAGGCATATAAGCAAAACACCATACTACAATGGCTTAATGTTTTTATCCTCCTCTTTTAAAAACACACACACATATGTAGGTATATACATACTCACTGGCATCATATTCATGGTAATATCGATTGTCTTTTCTAGATATCTTCTGAATGTACTTTTCAGTCCCACAAATAATAAAACTCTTTTGTCAGAACCAGAACCCACTGGGGAACTCCTTTGGTATCAATAAGAAACAAGGAAAAGCCAAGGCCCTGTGACTGCTCAGTGTGCAATAAAGGCAATCTTCTGGCATGAAACAAGGGCAGAAGTCAGTCAGAAAGAATGATGCAAAATTTCTTAAAAACCTTGCCAGAGAATGAACATGAAAAATAAAGGGCAAAATAACATTGTCAAATTTGCTTTCCATTTCAGAACTCAAGGCAAGACAAAAGTCATCTTGGGAATAGTAGACAATGTTTCTGTTGCTCTTAACTAACATGGTAGAAAAAACACAAGGTTCAGGCATTCAAGAGTGGCAACTGTCTTTTAGACAGTTGGAAAGGGGTTGAAAAAAACATTTGTTGGAATAAATGGAATGTGCCTTGGCTTCTGTGGTCAAAATTTCTGAGACTCAACTGAAACAAGATTCTGGCTTAAGACTATATGGTTTTCATCACCCTATAAACATTAACATTATTGATGTAGATCTGTCGCTTGAAATATTTTACCCATATCCTCCACTGCAAGGAATTTTCTTTTTACCCATTCATCTCTAGTGACAAATTTGTGGCACTTACAAATTTAAAAGGCTGTCAAAATCTAATAATGAAACCTTGGGGGGAGTCATATGGGGGCACAGATCAGAAAGAACCAAAATTAATTTCAGAGGATTTACTACATAGGTTAGGGGTCACAATGAGGTGAGTTTCATTCTACAGTGTGAAATCTAAAGAAGCAATACCTTTCCAGAAGTAAAGAAAAAGGAGAAAAGGAATTAGAGTTAGCTAGTGAAGCCAGAGAACAAAGTTAGAAACTCATTATAGAAATCAATGCATAGAGAGCATAGAAAACCACATATTGTCAGTGACTTGAATCTATGCCATACTTGTTTCACCAATAGTTATTCCTAAAAATCAGATATGCATTTTAACTACTGATAACTCACCCAGGAAACTATCCATCTTAACAGAAACTGAATTTAAAGACTTGAGTTCTACAACTTTTCTCTAGAAAGTGAAACAAAAATGGGAATGTAATTTAAAAAGAAAAAAAGGCCTGAGTTTTCCTCCTTGCCTAAACCTCTATGATGTATCTGCTATTAGAGACAGTTCAATGGCTAGGAACATGTTTTCCTTGAGGCCTTATTATTGGGTGTCTTGAGGAAGGAAAGTCAGAAGGAAGAAGTTGCAGGCTGGGGCATTCATGCAGCAGACACAAATGAGGAAGGAGCTCATGAATCAGGTAGAACCACTACAGAGGCTCTGCTTTGGGTAGGTCAGGGACCATACTGGAGCAAGACCTGGGGCATTAATTCTAAGTCAGACTATACAACAGTTGCCTTCTATGAGAGGTAAAAATTAACATGCCAGGATTCCTGGCAGGCTGACTTCATGTAGAAAGGAGATGGTTTTCAGTACAGCACGCCATGGAAAAAGCAGCCCTGTGCTTAAGACAATCAATCCTGATAGAAATCTGAAGTGGGGAATCACATTGCTACTTCGTAAGGCCCCTAACGTTGGAACTGCAAGTCCTGGGATCACAATCCCTTTTATCATGCCTGAGATGGGCCGGTGGTCCCCCAACCACAAATGTTGAGTGAGCAGAACTAGAGTGCAGATAAAAGGCTCTGCCACACCCTACCAGGACTGAATCTTTCCAAACTCTACTTACACCTAGGAGAGGCTAATTCCTCCTTAATCTGTAAAGCTAAAATCTCATGAACTAAGAAGTGAAAATCCTTTATTTATGCCTGCGTTCTCCAGTCGGAGGTCTGGCCCTTTGAAATGCTTGTGTACAGCGCCCAAATGCAAAAGGCCAGGAGCCAAGAGATGCTATTCAAAAGGCCTGGTGAGTATGCTGGTCAGGTTGTTGATTTGGTTGCTACAGACCCAGTTCAGTTTCCTAGGGCTGTCGTAACAAATTACCATAAACCAGGTAGCTTAAAACAACAGAAATTTATTCTCTCACACTCATGGAGCCTAGAAGTCTGAAATCTCAGAGGAAGAATCTGTTTCATGTCACTCTCCTGGCTTCTGGTGTTGCCCGCAATCCTTGGTATTCCTTGGCTTCCAGCTATATTCACTCCAATCTCTGTCTCATCTTCACATAGCACTCTTTTTTCTCTATGTATCATAAGATGAGGGCCTACCCTAACCCAGTATGACCTCATTTTAATTAGATCTACAAAGACCCTATTTCCAAATAAGACCACATTCTGAGGATTTGGGGTAGATATGAATTTTGAGGGGACATTACTCAACCCAGTACCTCTCCAAACTCACTACAAGCATCATCTAAATTATTTATTCCAACTATATAGCTCAATATTTATCCCACCTTCCCTCACCAAAGCAAAAAAAATAATGTAAGAATCCTCACTAAGGAAACTGAAAAGACCCCAGGGAAAAAGTCTTCTGTAATGTGGCATATAGACATTCCCCAGTTTAAGAAAAAACACCTCATCTCAAGAGATCATAAGATAGAAAAGCCAGCTAATGAAATAAAGTCCATGTGCATATATCAAAGCCCTATCCAGCCTCATATGGAGATATTCTTAAATAGGAAGAAATCACCAATGCTCTTTTAGAAACTGAAAAACTCTCCATTCTAAAAAAATCAAGATAACAGAAAACCACAACATAAACAAACAAACAAACAAAAGGCAGGAGAAATGGGGAAATCCCTCCGGTCTCCATTCTTAGGAAAATAAAAGAAAATGCTGTAGCTAAAAATATTAAAAAAAAAAAAAAAATAAGGACACAATACCATAAGGAAAGAATTTGAGATCAAGAGACTTTTTTTTTTTTTTTAGAAATTAAAAATAAGATTACCAAAATGAAATATTCAAAATAAAATTAGAAGATAAAGTTGAGGGGTCCCCCAGAGCAACAGCAATGACAAAAATCAGAAGCTGAAAATTTCAGGAGAAAAAGACAGATTCCACCTAAGATGTCCCTTACCTACCTTAGCAGGATTAGAGAAAACACAGGATAAGAAATCAAATGTGAGGCATGATATTTTCCCAGAGCCAAAAGTCATCTTCAGATTATGGAGGTGTTCAGCCCAATGAATGAAAAAAGACAAGCATATGAAAAAGAGATGAAAAAAAACTCCAGAGATATGAAAAACAGGTCACCCTCAAAGGAATGAGAATCAGATCATCACCAATTCTACTAGATTAAAGGAGGCAATGGAAAGGATGCAACACAATCTTGGAGGAAAAATTATTTAAATTATTTCAACTTAAAATTCTACACCCTGGGAAACTATTATTCAAATGTGAAAGTCAAATACCTTTTTGACATGCACAAACTCAGAACATCTACTTCTTACACAGTTCCAAGCAATTATCCATCAGTGGTGAAGTTCTACTTATTGCTTTTTCCTCTTTTCGAACTTCCCATGTACTCCAGTGTAATAAATGCTTGTGTTTGCTGAATGAACACCTTTCTCTGAAGAGTTTAAAGCAGAGAGCACTTCTATGTTTTTCTCTTTTTCCCAACACTTGTAAATAATTTGAAAATGGCAAGTCACAGTTTCTGAAAGGGATTCAGATATTAAGAGTTAATGTGACTTAACCCTCCTCATGAGATCATTAGAAACTTTGGAAAGCATATTTGTTCAATATAAACCAATTTTCTCCCTCTAATCAGAACCCCCCCCCCTTTTTGGCCAAAAGAAAAACAAAAGGTATAAACAAAAACAAAAAAACACATACTTGACATAATAAGCATTAAGTCTATAGAACTCTGAAAGTTGTATATCAAGGTATTTAGCAGAGAGTTTTGTTTTTAGATAGTTATGGCAGGGGTTATGCAGTGTTCTGAATATGTTATACAACAGGAATTGAACAGATCAAAATTACATATTTGAAGTCAACATAATTTTATGTTAACAGATAGGTATACTATTCTTTATTAATATAGAGAATAACATTTATACCAAGTTTCCACAGCAAACACCAGTGTTTCCTCTCTTTCTTATCTTAACACAATGTACAATTATAAACTAAACAAGAATAATACAGTTTATTGTTTAATAAAAGTAGAAAGAACACTATCAAAACCATTTTCTCCTTTTATTTGTGGCATGCATAAACAAGAATGGCAATTGTTGCCAAATTCTCTCTTCAATAACATTAAGCAGCATGGTTAGATTCCCAGAGATGCTCAAGTATATTAATTATGCATACAACTTAACTACTAAGAGCACAGATTTTAGCTTCAAATCTTGGCTCTACTATTAACAGATTTTTAACCTTTGTTAACCTCGATAAAATGGAGGAAATGATAGCACATAGCCTTACAGAATGGTGAAAATTAGATTACCTGATCAATCTAAGTTTTATTATAAGCTGCACATAATAAGGGCTCAACAAATGCTAACTGCTATGATCACCATGACCATTCTCATCTGCTGGGTGAGCAAAACAAAACCAAAAACTGCAATGGACCCCATTCTACTACTGAGAGAGGTATTTGGCTTAGGTACAGAGCTGTACAAACACAACAATTGCCTCTCAGAGGCCTGGGAAGGTCATACACAAAGGTATGAATCAGGCCAGGAATATGACAGAGATAGATAGGGGCTGATGGTATACTGGAGAGGGTGTGCCCTTTCCTAAGGGCATTCAAACTTAAAAATTATTTTAAAATTCCAGTGCTAGCCAAACAAAATCCTCTGCAGTAGAATATGGCCTATAGGTAACAGTCTTTCACTTCCTGAACTAGGACCA
Source organism: Mustela lutreola (assembly GCF_030435805.1). Taxonomy (NCBI): domain Eukaryota; kingdom Metazoa; phylum Chordata; class Mammalia; order Carnivora; family Mustelidae; genus Mustela; species Mustela lutreola. Next base: position 67,590,256 of record NC_081298.1, on the reverse strand, counting down.
TTATTCAAGCTCTTAAGCTAAGCCTCTGAAAGAAATCAGAAAACAGGATTCTAAGATTCCAATGTGTAACTACGATTTTTTTTTTTTTTTGGTTTCTCATTTTAATAAATCTTTTTCTCCCACAGAATTAAAGTTACATGTTTTAATTATAATAAATTATAAAAGTGTACAGGTGCATAAAGGAGAAGAAAATAATATATACAGTCTTATCAGTGAGGAGCAACTGATTTTAACTTTTAGGGATTTTTTTTCCTTTTAACTTTTCCAAGGCATATTTTTCCTCTTGTAATACAAATATAAATCTAGCTTTCTGATGAATATTTGGACATTTTATTTAAGATTCTTTGGAAACTTAATATTAAATGATTGCAAATTATTTAATTATATGGACACACTTTAGTTAATTCAGTCTTTCTAGTAATTGAACATTTTCTTTTGCTTTCTCAGTATTCAATTATAGGTATAAATTTAAGAATATGTTTATGCATCAGATTTAAAAATTAACTTGCTTCCTTAGGACATAATCACCTCACCCCAAGAATTGGTTAAAACAAAAAGGGGTATTTTAGGGTCCCTTGATACATACATACCATCAATCTGTACAATGAAATAGTTACATCAGTTGATATTCCCACAGAAGGATTGAGGAATGCCTTCTGGCTACCTGTTGGCCAACTATGAGTCTATGGGTATGTTTAACACATACGCAAACTAAGATTCTAAAACTACTTCCACATCATCAAAAGAAATTAAAATCCAGGGATAATATTAAAATTATCTTTCTAGCTTATATTTTCAACCAATATCAACCCTGACTTTCTTTCTGCTTTAGAGCTATCAGAATGAAAATTAAAACATTGTATCTTACATACAGGAACATTCTCAGAGGGTCTACAGTACAGCTCTAGCTCACACTAGGATGTGATCTGGAATGTAGACCATCTGCCTAAGGGTAAAGCAGCAGCAATATGCCAGCAACAGTTAATATAAAGCATATAATCATTCTGAGTCCCTTATTTCAATTAAACTTGCAGGAGTAGGAGCTAAGAAAGGGAAGATTAGGGCTTACGCAAAAGTGATCAGGGTCTTTAGTGATTAACTGTCTCAGTTCTCTGTCTTAAGACAGGTGAAACCAGATATCAAGTTCAGGTTTAAGAGCCCAACATAACACAAAAAATAGTGCCCTAAAATCTGGAAGTGAAATCAGAGTTTTATATTTCCTGACAGATAGCATGGGACCATACACACATGCACACACAAAACAACAACAACAAAAACCCCCACAAGGACTAGGATACTAAATTTTCTTACTTGCCGCATGAGACTGTTATATGGAAATCAAGTACAAGAACAGCTAGGCATTTGAAAAACTGAACATCATTATCACTAGATGTTATAAATTGGTGTATTTTGAAGCACTACTTTTTAGTTAGTTTAATAAGAAGATACTGAATTCCAAGTTCCTAAGGGCAAGGGATCATGTTGAGATTCCCATGGTTTATAGCACATTTGCCTTGAAACTGAAGGTACAATTATTTGTTGGGTAAATAAATAAATAATATTAGTAAACCTTATTTGTATAGTATAATATGCAAAATGGTTTTCAAATATTTTCACAGAGCAAATGAATCTGTAAGTCCTAGTAGCAACATGTCCCCAAACATTTTAGATCCATTATAGTGGAAGAAAACAATTATTAATATTCCTAAATTTTTTGTGCTCTATAACATTAATTGTGAAATAAGTTCTTCTCAGCATATCTTAAAGCACTGTCCTCATGTATTAGATGTTTAAGGGGGTAAATAAGAGAATGACTATATATGTCAATTAAAGTGGTTACAGAACAGAAAGATGTTGGGATGAATATCCATCAAGTTAGTTTTAGAACACATAAGAAGCATCAGAGTTTTGGAGAAAAAAAGGCAAAACTGCCCTATCTTGGCTGAGTAGCACTATTAAATTCAGATGCAGGGTTCTATTTAGTTTGGACAGGTCCCAGCCACAGAACAAAGTCAGTCTGTCTTAGTACCATAACTGAATTCTACAAGTTAACAGCTTTTCATGAAAAGCTGCCATTTCAAAATGTCAATCAAATCTGAGCATAAGTGGGAACTCCTGCAGAAATAACCAGCTGCAGGTTTGAAAAACATTTTTCACTGAAAGTGGAAACACAAAAGATGTTTGAACGGGATCTCTTTTCATTCCTGTAACAGTAGACGGCCATTTTCACAACATCAAGGACAGAAAACAGAAGACAAAATTGCAAATAATGTCTTGAAAGGGCTATTTGCAGGGGTGATGACTGATTCAAGTTACAAATGACAGAATTATTGGCAAATGGGAACTCATTAATATGAGATTGTTTGTTTCTCATTAACTGATCACAGTCTCAGACTATTCTTTTAATTGCACTTGAATGATTGTGCAATACAGAATGAAATGTAGCCTCAAGTTTTGACATTTGTTTTCAACCTCTTTACAGAAATTGATGACGGTGTCACCTGTCTGTATGGTGGATGAGGGGCATCCACCAATTACAGTTTATGATCAAATAAAAAAACACATTATTTCACTTTTTGGAATGTCAAAGATAATAAAAATACCATGCAATTTTGCACCTTTTCCCAAGAAAAAGTCTCTTGTAAGCAATGATATAAGATGAAACTAAATAACAGAGCAGTAAATATGATATACTATAAGCATTTATGTGGAAAGGGAGATAATATCAGAAAATAACACTCTGCAGAAGATCCGCCACCATGCTAGGTCTTCAGAGGCTTAAAATAGCATAAAGATTAATGAGAAAATAGCTTTTAAAAGTTGTTCCACAACTTGAAAGTAATGCAACACAAATGCTCTGCATTTTTTTACGTCACACACTTGAGCTAATATTTTTTTCACTTATTGGCAGCTAATAGAATTTAAATGTTCACAGGAATTATGACTCCTCTCCCTACCAATGCAACTGTATCTGTGCTATAGAGATGATACTAATGTTGATTTTCTTTTGCAGAAATGAAGGGCAAAATCAAAACTTTAGTTTAAAAGGTACTACCTATATCATAACGTTCTATTAGAATTTTCTGGACTCCCATAATTAACCAATTTTTACGTATTTGGAAGATTTAGAGAAACTGTTTGAGCCTTGTTTATATATTTATTATGCCCAATATTGTTGACACTTAAAAATGAAAACAAACAGATGGCATTTAGAAGTTAGGCTCTAACTCCCAAATAAATGCTACAAACCAAAAAATGTTTTAATATGGTTATGAGATAATTCAGGGACACTAGAATCTGCTGTCTTTTTTTTTTTTTAAGTTCAATTTCTCTCATTTTCAGAAATTAAGACTCTCTCTGTTTTGTTGACACAAAAATTAACACACATCTATCCCAAATGCAGATTTAGTTTTAGTAGGTATGGTCTAATTAACATAATTAACTCTAGCCCACATTGTGATGCTCTGGTTTCACACACTTTTATCTACCTGGAAGTTTCTCTTAGGCTTATAATCAACAATTCAAAGCCTTAAAATAAGCAACTAATAATATCTGCATAAAAAATCAGTAAGCAGAGATAAAATAAATCTCACAAATCTCCCTTAATTTTTCAAAAGACGCACAATTGAAGTTCAGTTACATACACCAATCACATTCTCCATTACAAAGAAATACTCTTCATCCTAATTTGAGTAAATGAATTCAGTTTTATCAAAAGTGTTTCCAAATATGGGATGGTTAAGTCTTGGCACAATGGCTTCTTTTGCTCTACTTTTAGAACTTTTTACTTAGTACTACAGCTTTCATAGATCTTCCTAAGAGAATATCCAATATTTGGTCCCAAATGCTTTTAATTCTTGCATTTATACAGCTATATGAGGGTGTAGAGCTTGTTAAAAAAAGGGGGGGGGCATGAGTTGGTTACCAGTTGTCACCCAAAGATAACAGCTACTTTTATGGGGGAATTACAAATGCAAATGGTTAATGTGGTATAAATTGTATGCTAGATTTTAGTGAGAATGTCTAAAGCTATCACACAAGGCATTCATCTGTGTTCCCTGTTTATGGGAATGAAATATGTAGTCATTTGAAGTCCACAATATGTATACTGTGTTTGTAATAACTGCAGATTTTACAAGCACATTATTCTTTCCATTAGGATTAAAACCTCACCGAATAGCAATTTGTGAAAGAATTCTAGCAGGGCCCGGAGCCCAGAACTCTGACCTCTGATGAGATGCTTGGCAGCAACAAACTCTGGGTCTAGGCAAAACATCTGGTTTGAGTTAGACTTCCTGAAAAAATAGCCCCTGTACTGGGGAAACTGGTATTCACTCAGCTTTGTATATATATACTTTGACTGACTTCAACACTGCTATAGGAAAAAAAAAGAGAAAAAGAGAAGAAAGACTCCACTAGAATACTTGTCAATCATGACAGACTCTTTGGTGGCCCCTCTAGAATGAAACTCTCTTATTAGCTGGAATAGTCTTTCTTTCCTTACTCCTTGAGAATTTATTTCCACATTATATCATGTAGAATGTACAATAACTTCAAAATAAGTCCAAGTTTATTATTAGCAAAATACAATACTTTTCTTTTAATCACTCCAGGGGGGAAATCACCAGTTAATTTTAATTTCATTCTGTTTACATATATAGAGGGGAAAAAAAAACATTTTGAGCATTCCTATAAATTTGAGTAAATAGTAAAACTCAAAAAAAATAATAAATAGCTTCTAATTAGGGTTCCTTCTAAAATGATACACGTAGTAGCAATGTTTATTGGTTAAAGAGGTTCTCTGAGTTTTTGCAAATTTAATAAAAATCAGAATCTAAAAATAATTCCTCAAGTGTATATTTGAGGAATTATTATATTTTTATATAATTATTATTATATATTTATATATAATTAAATATTATTATATTTGAGGAATTATTTTTAGATTCTGAAAATTTTTATATATATATAATTTTAATAAAAATCAGAATCTAAAAATAATAATATATATATTTGTTAAATATATATATTTGTTAAAAAAATATATATATATATACTGAAAAAATTTTCTGGGCTAATATGCAAACACGATATGACAGTTTGGAGACAGGACATTACTTAAATACTTAAAGGTTCTCCTGTCACTTTCTTCTTCTGATTTAGTTTTGTTTATTAGGACTAAATAGGTTTAGTAGGACAAATGAGGAAATCCATTCACTGCAATTAACAACTCTCTATTTCATTTAAACCCATCAAAAGGGGACCATTAAATTATTCTGCATTCTTATATATACACGAAGTTTTCTTGAAGAAGCAGCATTCTTATATATCAGATTGAAGACAACCCAAAACTATGAGTGGTACTTACAAAAGAAAAGAGTAGTATCTAGATAAGCTGATGTATAGCCAAAAGGACATAATATAATGTATATGAAATTAAAAGAAGCATAAAAGAGGATATTCTAAGGTAGTACTACTCTTTATCTTGACTACCATTTTATTTGAGTTTCTAGTAAAAGCAAAAATGTAACCCATCCTATCCTACTGTCAATAGTGTGGTATGAGGTAATGATTGGGAGCATGATTCGCTTTAAAGGACTTGGGAAAATTTCGTTAATTTCAGGTGGAGGTAAAGTGCCATTTTACTTTCCTATGTATCCCTTTAATTTAATTATTACTACTGTGAAGTACAAACTCATTTAAATTTAGTCTTTTGAAAGAACAGTGTGGTACAGAATGCAAACTAATAGTTGTGTATCTTGTTAAATACAAACTTACTTTTTACCTAGTGGTACTGCTAAGGACTCTAAGGAATAGTAATATGTTACAAAACATCAATATCATTCTCCAACAGGTATCAGCAATCTGCAAACCACACTTGCACCATACTTTAGGAACTATTCAGGAATAAGAATGATTATTTATGCTCTGCTTACAGATTAAAAATAAAATCTTATTTGCCAAAATCAAGCATCTGCTCGAAGTTCCTCAGAATCATCACACACACACACACACACACACACACGTATTTGTCTACTTGTCACAAATAGCACAAATAGTTTTTAATATCTGTCACAACTATTATTCAGGAAACTATAAACTTTGTACCATCTCCACATTATATAATTTTTAAGAAGAGCATTCATATTTCTATCACAAAGTCTTGTCATTTCTATTCTAACTCAATCAACAAAATGATCATGGAAAGTAAGATTTTGCTTCTCCTAACACTATTCCTTGAATCTATAATTCTTGTATATTTTAACATACTATGCGCACTTGCTGGCTTTGAGTAAAGGACCACGTAGCTAAAATTCAGCACTTCTTTTCCCCACACGTTTGCAACCTATTTTTGTATACACACCACACATACAACCCTCTACATTTCTTAGCTTATTGAAACTTAAATGTTTCTCCAAAAGGTATTTATTTTGACACAAAATAAAAGTTAATACAAGATGTGACAAACTCATGCCATTCAAATGTAACACTTTGAGAGAGCATATTGTGAAAATAATGCAGATTTACACTAGCTAATTTCTCTGCAAGCGCACATTTACTTTTCCACCTCAAAACAAGGATAAACTAATGCTGTTGTGTTCATTTCTGAAAGAAGGCAGAGGCATTTTTTAAAAAACTGTAAGAATGCACGCAGAATTATCATACATATTTATATGTAATCATACTGTAGGTACATGATGAGACTTAGAATAAAGTTTTTAGAATAATCATGGCCTAAACTGCCTACGTAACTTATTTTGGAAAGATTGATTTCCCTTAAATCAGACCAACAATCTGTATTCGAGTCATAGTGTAAGCATAAACGTACATGACTTGACACATGCGATTTTTTCACTTTGATGATAAAAAAGAAAGTCATTATCATAATTCTGAAAGCCGCTCAGAGAAACTCTTTAAAGCATAGGGAAGGGGACACCTCTGTCATCCTCCTTATGAAAGAAGTAGCAAGTAAAACACTTTATTTTTTTTTCCTGATGCAGCTTTGGAATGTACAGAGTTCACTCTTATGAGAACAGATTAAAAACAAAAACAAAACAAAAAATAAAAACTAACTATAACAATGAACAGTTATAAAAAATAACAGAGGTGATTTTGTATTATAGTAGTACTTTTACACTGGAATTAAACAGCAAATTTTCTTTCCAAAAGGTATAAAGAGCATTTCACTGCTAACCCCCTGCATTTTTGAAAGCTGTGGCCACAAAGGCACCTTTATAAAATAAGCCCCCACTTGTTAAAACTGTAACATTGCCACCATCACTAGAGTTTCACCTTAGTGACTTAAATAAATATAAATAAAGTAATAAACACTATATGTTTTATAGAGTTCTATGAACCAGAAAAAAAAAAATCACCTTACAAAATAACCTCCTGGCAAATGCAAAAGAAAAGCTAAATTTCGTTTGCTCATATTTTCTGAGTTCCCAGAATACAAGAAGGAGCTAGGGGAAACCCAACTTGTTTAACCGAAAGACTTTCGCTTATTTCATTTTCCACATTAGTCTCTATGGAAAGCAAAGGGAAAAAAAAGTATAAAACAGGAAAGAACTAGAGAAAGGCAGTCATTATAATAAAAAATATTTAGGGGTTTAAAACAAGATACCTTTCATATTCTATGTTTTAAGATGACCTTGATGGAAATCTTTCTACTGACTGATACTGGATACTGAAAATAAGCTCTGTAAGAATCAGATACGATGACTGCTATTCTAGGTGGTCGAAATGTCCAGTAAGTAAGTTACCTTGTTTCACTATCCTATCAACTGAGTGATGGTAAAACTGCTTACTACTGCTGTCGGATGGCTGTGGTGTAAATTGTTTTTGTTCGTAACTGAGGAATAGAAAATATTAATGGTGACAATCGTATGAACAACTTAAAAAAAAATATTGTTTCAGACTTATCTATATACTAATGGAGATTTTGTAAAATTTGAATATAATTCTTGAGTCATCACTTGGATGATAGCAATTAACAACAACACTTATTTTAAAGGATTCCAAATTATATACAGTTGAGTCAATTTTAATTTGTTTTCATTTAAGGTCTTCTAAAGTTGAGTCCAGCATGCTGAAGAAAAATATTAAACTATGTATAACCCTGTGTCAACATATGATGCTACTGGGAATGGTAAGTGAATTAATTTTCCTTGGAAAATTAATTACTTATGACTTACAGTTGTAAAAGCAAACAACGTAACTCTGGATTAGGGCACATTCAATTTCTGTTTGTAGTAGCGATTAAATTAATTTCATATAATTCATGGTATGTAATGGAAAGCAGAACAAAAATGAAATTCTAGACAATGACTGACATAGAAAAATGTATATATTTATGAACCTGATCCAAAAATAAATGCCATGGATATTAATCACTGGATAATAAAACAGCATTTTTAATGGTTCTATAATAATGGATTTTTAGCACAGTTTTTTAAGAAAACTTGTCCAAATAGAAATGTTTGACATAGAGAAACAAAGTAGAAAACTGTAATTATATCCTGTAACATCTCTAAATCTCCCTCCTCCTCCTTCCAAAAAGGTATTGGAATAAAGGATTTGTACATCTTCTTTTTGTAACAATAATTTTTGTCCACATAGCTAAAATTCAATATACCATTAAGTGATTTAGGAACGAAATTCTTTTTTTTTTTTTTAAAGATTTAATTTATTTATTTGACAGACAGAGATCACAAGTAGGCAGAGAGGCAGGCAGAGAGAGAGAGAGAGAGGGAAGCAGGCTTCCTGCGGAGCAGAGAGCCCGATGCGGGGCTCGATCCCAGGACCCTGAGATCATGACCTGAGCCGAAGGCAGCGGCCCAAACCACTGAGCCACCCAGGCGCCCCTAGGAACGAAATTCTTAAAATTACAACTAAATTATCTTCCTAACACCCAAATAGTAAAGTGTTTCTTTACTGTGGATCATCTGTGATTCATTTGACTGAATTATCCACCTGAGTACTACTAAGACAACAGATTCTGGCTAACTAATGGAGCCCTAAGAATATATGCACAGCTGCACTTAGGAAAGTATTCATCTTTTTACTCCATCACTTCCTACCTGTTCCGATTAAGCCAGACATAATCTTTTAATTTCAGACTGCAACTTCATGGCACAGCCCATGTGTTAAAATCAAGAATTAAATCTTGCCCTGATAGTAACTGTAATTAGTTTCAAGTAGCTATATGAAATGTCATTCTCATGGTATATTAAAAACACGCACAAAATCAGAACATTTCATATTCTGGTAATAATCCTAAGTACAGACTGTCACCAGCCTCCTAGTGAAATCATTGTCAGTCAAATTCCCACTGACATTTAGAATCATTGGCTGTGAGAGAGCAAGCATTTTGAAGTAAAGTAAAATGCTTCTATGACTTATACTTTTAGAAAAGAGTAGATGCAGACTTCTGGTGAAAGGTACAGTTAAGAACCCATGCAAAAAATAGAAATAAACACTTTCTGCACATAAAATATACATTTCTCCTCAAACTTTTACTTTTTATAAATTTTAAAGTATTCCTTTTTCCTAGTCATACCTTTTTTCAAAGAGGATTTACTATTCCCATATTTTGTATCTTTCAAGAGAAATATTTTTATAGAGAAAGTTAATTTATGTAATATCTTTGAGATCAAAGAGAGAAAATTACTAAAAAAATACTAAAAAATATAATTTCAAACCTATCAAAGGAAGAAGAAACCGTGACATTACTTTGGAGTCTATGAAAATAAAAAAATTATGACATTACTTTGGAGTCTATGAAAATAAAAATTCGTGGTACTATAGTCTTTAAAAAGTTTTTTTTAAGTAACTGCATTATGAAAAGATTAATTAAGGACAGATACTTTCATTCCAAGAGAAGCTGTGATGTAGGCATGATTAGGAGATGTTTTTGCTCTATTTCGAAGAGTAAAACTAAATGGAGCAATCGAAACTTCACCTTTCTGGCTTGTTTGCCTAAAGTACAGGTTACCCTTATTTCAAAAAGGACCTCACTCAGCAGAATCCAGATTGAAAATAGGGTCTGTTTATAAAATGTCCTAGATAGGTTCTCTTCAGGGTCGGAGGCTCATTCAGCTTAGATTCAGCTAGTAAAGTGATCCAGGAGGCCGAAACATCACCTTGGACTCTCAGAGAACTTAAACTTGACTTTATTTCCTTTCATTCCTGGCTTTAACATCAGAACAGGATTTTGAGAAGACAGAAAAAAAAAAAAAGAAAGAAAGAACAAACGAACAGAAGAATGAAACCATGTCCTTCTGGATCAGAAGGAAATCGATCCTGCCACCCACATCTGCGCCGCTCAACTTCACTCGTGAAAAGAACACTGAATGCTTTTCCAATTGGCAACTAAGTCTACAAGATGGGCAGGAGTTACAGAGATACTCCCCTCCTTAGAAAATACATACACAACACCCTCTACATTCCCTGAAGTTTGAAATGAATTTCAGAAGTCTCTTCAGGCATCTTTCTTTTATTACAACCCACATTCATATTTCAGTAGAATGACTACAAGGGAATCACTAATTTTTTATCTAAACTATGACGTTTTGGCAAACGTTATATAACCAACTATAAATCCACAACAAGCCTCAAATACTAAAGGGTTGGTAATTACATGATGAGAAACAGCTTGATTATGGGAGCGGCAAGGCAGTCAACAAACAAACAGCTGTTTCTTATTGACAACCCATAACTAGATCGTGCATCCCAACAAACTAAGGAGTTTGTTTCTGTTGTTGCTGTTGTGTTTGTTTTTGACTATTCCACCCTCTTCCCCTCCCACCTCCAAAATACTGAGTCAATTTAAACATTAGATGCAAACCACAACAGAAGAATCGGATACGCAGGGATAACAAGTAAAGTACTATAGACTTACAAAAAAAATTCTGTAGGTAATAACTAACAGAAGTTTAAAGTGTACTTTTCATTTCAACTTCAAATGCCTATCTTTCCCTGTGCAACACGTCCTGTCATTACTATTTATAAGAGGCAGCTCAGGCAATGGGCCTGTTTCCTCATTCCTGGATTATGACCACAGCAATGCCGCCACTCTGAACCTTTGTTCTGGAAGCTTTCCCTGCAGCTTCTTCCGGAATGAACATACTTCTATCTATAGTGTGAACTCTAAGGTCTTTTGTAACTTAAAATTGAATGATTCTAGGAATACCTGCTAAGTTTATCATATGAATCAATAATAGGAATAAACAGAACTTTAACATCAAAGGCTACGCCCCCCCAAAAAACACAAAAATCCACCAATGTAATTAGAACTTGTTTTTGATGGTGCCATCATTTGAAATAAACTCACTTTCACATCTGCACCTTCAGACACTTTCACATCTTTTTTGTTTTCTTTCTTTTTTCCTTCCTTCCTTTCTTTTTTTATACACATGTGCTATTTTCCTTTAACACTCGTTCAGAAAGTATACAGGTAACCTTACTTTATTTTCCAAAAAGACAATAAGTAAAATTATGTTCCCAAAGATGTAAGAAAATGTAGCTAAACCAAGGTAAGACCATAGCTTCCTTTGCTGCCCTGGGGCTCTGCGTTCTTCCCACCACAACATACTGAAAGGAGGAGCGGGGCCAGTGAGAATGTTCATGCAACTTCTGTTTAAGGCAGGTTCCCTCTCTGTAACTCTCAGGGAACTTTTGATTAAACACACCTTGCATTATAACTCCTCAAATACAAGGAGGAGTATTTGTCAATGAACATAGTTATATGTCCCAGGTATGACTGACCAATTTTTTTTTTTTTAAGATTTTATTCATTTATTTGACAGAGAAAGGGAACACAAGCAGGGGGAGAGGGACAGGGAGACACAGGCTTCCCGCTGGGCAGGGAGCTGGATACAGGGCTCAATCCCAGGACCCAAGGATCATGACCTGAGCTGAAGGCAGATGTGTAATGCTGAGCAACCCAGGCACCCCATAACCAAGTGTTTTAATCTAGAATCCAAATTTCCTTTGCAAATTTAATGATAAACATGGGATTTCTCCACAAGAGGATGTCTGCTGTCTCACTCACAACCAGTGCTCCATTTTATTTAAAATCATGCTCTTACCGTCTAGCAGATTGGGCTGGCTCTCTTCTGCATTCTGCTGCCATCAATGGGTCTGTGTTCAGTTAATGCTACTGGGGTAACATGCTCATAAATTTGTATTTTGAAAAACTCAGAGTTGCTTAAATTTGTCAACACATATCTGAGTAGGTTTCAAATCGTAAACGAGGGTGGAATCACTTTTTTAAAAGCCTGGTTGTATTTCACACCATATGAAGGGAGGGGCCCCGAGTAAGGGACTAGGGAACACTACCTCTTCAAAAAGCAGCTCACAGAAGGTTAGAAGGAAGATGAAGATAGAGGCAGAGAAGTAAAAGGACTCAGCAAGAGAAAATGCTGAGGAAGGCAGAGAAAATGGAGGGCATGCTTGGGATGAAGTTTTCTCTGCTATCCATGCTTTTAAAATACCTGCTATGCTCTGCAAGCGTTTGTGAGGGACATTTGAGGGGGGTTTGGGTAACAGACTTTTTAAAGCTAATTCCCAAGAATAATTTTAAAATTTCCATCTTTCAAAAGATAACTAAACCGTTATGAAGATAAATCCACTTTGAGCGAGTGAATGCTAGCTTAGGTGGTATCAGACCTAATGTCTCTTGGAATGTCCAAAACACAGTTTCATTCTCTTAGTGAGGAGATCTCAAAAGTTTGAGAGCCCCAACCAATGTCACTAAAATGAAGTTTTGCCTGTAATCCAATTGCTTTTAAAATTAAATTTCTCTCATAGTCTGGGGCTATGGATGATCATTACTAATCGCCGTGGCTGGAACAGTCTCCAAGTGGACACATTCTCGCCAGGCCTGACTGACTGCTCATGATGACTGAGTAATCGCCTAACCAGGGGGGCCAGTGCTCCCTCCCAGTCTCCCCTGTTTACATAAACCAAAGGCCTGGACCTCCCTCCTCTATGCTCTGTCTTTAAACTACACAAATAATGTTTCTCCTGGTCTTTGCCAACTCTCTGGGGGAGTGCTATGAAGGAATGACATAATTTTTAGAGCAAACTGAGGACTCTGAGGAAATGTGGTATGCCACTCCAAAGGACCAGAGATAAAATAGAAAACCTATTGTCATCCTTTTCATGGATCCTTGTAAGTTCCCAAATATAAAATGCTCTAATGAACTCTTACCTTTTAAATGCCTTACTGATTTCTAAGACTTTCTGTTTGTGAATGGTTGGTACATAGCACATCTGTAAAATGAAGGGGGTCTTTCAGAAATACTGCCAGGAAGATGACCTATTTTCCTCTTTCTCTCTAGGCAGGTTCACATCACCACATGATGCTGGCTGTGGCATAAATCCAAAGAAAACAAACTTTTCTTGGTCTTGCAAAGGCTGTTTATGAGTATACAGCAAGTGCTTTATACCCTGTCTCCTCATTAGATGGGCAGGTATTCTTTTGATTCCATTCCATGCGTGTACTTCTTTGAGGCATTACATCCTCACCTCTTTCCATAGTCAACTCCCTCTTCCAAACAAACGTCTGTCAGAGACTACTTTTCACGAGAATGACTTCCTTTTGCGCTATAGTATTCTAATATAGTATGTTGATAAACACATCTTACAAAAGGGAGGAACAATAGGTTCCTCACTTTTCCTTAACTCATCTGATACAAGGTAGTCATCCTCATTAGTTGAAGGTCTGGAATATTGATTTATTTTGTGATGCCTCCTGTGAGGTTGTGTGGGCTGCTTGAAAACCATAAAGATGCTACCAACTTCCCTAATGCCCTAACACATGGATCCCTTTCTTTTATTTTTTCCCCTTAACATGCTGGCAAGGATTGTTTGGATCATTCATATTCACTAAATGCCCAAAATAAAATAAAGGAAAAAATTTCAAGTTTAAAGTCAGACAAAAACATTATAGGAAAAAAGGAGAAAGAGAGAGAGAGAGAGAGAGAGAACCATTCTGTAGATAAACTTCATGCTCTGGTGTTGAAAGTTATGGTCCACAAATCAAAAAACAGCCATTTCTACAGAGTGAGGCTTTTCCACCATTCTCTCAGTGAATCACACTGTGGTTAGCTGAAAGTGCTGTTCACATAATAAATTAACCACCTCATTTCCTTCATCACCAAAATATACACAGCACCCCCATACAGATTTGTTTTAATAAACGTAATAAAGCAAGCCCAGAGGTTATAGCTGTTATGACATAATCACACCTCTGAGATTTGAAAACACTCACTTGCACATCATGCCTCAAAAAGTCTTTGCAAGCTCCCCTCCAACAAAACCTAACTGCACTCATACCGTCTGGCCCCATTTATTCCAAATAAATAATGAAACAAAAGCCTTGTATATGGCAAGAGAAAATTCTACCTTTCAATTACATATTTGAAAGGGAAATACATCTTTTTAATAATACTATACAGTAAACAGCTTGGGGGCCGGATGTGGATTATTAAAGAAACTATATCACCAGAGTTAACAGTGCACAAAGAAGGCAGACAACTAGCCTGCTATCTCACCCAAAACCAAAGATACTTTCTCAAGTTTGCTGTTCAACAAGACAAGCAATGCTGCATTTCCTTCTGTGGAACTAAGAAACAATCTCCATTCTACACAAATCCAGGCAAATTAACTTTTCTTACCTGTAATGATATTTAAAGTTATTGAGAGTAAACCCTCCCCCTAAAAGCCTCTCAACAATAGAATTTTCCCTCAATACAGACCTTTCCCCTTAGAATTCCTTTCCACGCTCACCAGAAAGAAAGACAGCGTGACACAACCATCCACAGCATAAGAGCGATCTGGGGGCAGAAATGTGCCATCAGTGAACACACGCCATAATTTAATGAGACCAGCTTTCCTACCTCTGCATCGCATCATAATCAGTTTGCAGGCAGGGTTCACTCCTATAAACCTCACAGTCCCTTCTACGGGATTATGAATTTAAGGCATCCTGTCACCGTGATAATGATGATGCCTTCCTCTTGAATTGAAATGAGACTATAATCTTACAAGTAATTTACCTGTACTATTCTTTTTTTTTTTTTTTTAAAGATTTTATTTATTTACTTGAGAGAGAGACAGTGAGAGAGAGCATGAACGAGGAGAAGGTCAGAGAGAGAAGCAGACTCTCCATGGAGCTGGGAGTCCAATGCGGGACTCGATCCTGGGACTCCAGGATCATGACCTGAGCCGAAGGCAGTCGTCCAACCAACTGAGCCACCCAGGCGTCCCCCTGTACTATTCTTAAAGACCACAATCAATACCTACCCCAACACACATATATGTAAAAATGAGTTCATCAATATTCCTTAGTAATATCAGATAATAGATATTCAGAATACAGTTTTTAAGTTATCAGAAGTGGTTCTCCTAATATTTACACAATTATTTCCTGTTCCTGATTGCTATAATTATCTAGCATTAATTAATTCATAATTAATCAATTTTAAATTTGGGTTTTCAAGAATTCTTTCCAATATGAACATTATTATATCATACAGTTTTTGCACTAAGAATTAGATTCTAGATTCTCTTTTATTATCCACATTAATTACACATAAATACTCAGCAAAACAGAAAGTAATCTCTCTTTGAATGTCAGAATTGAACATTTTTAGAATAATTTTTAGCCTGTAGACTATCCATCTGCACAATCAATATGAGACCTAACCGGTATACCAAAAACTTCCTTAGGGCTTTGTGCCAAAAAAATAAAATTACTAAGAACTTTCATAAATGTACATTTTAGTAGGTAATTTCACTTTAAAGATTCTACATCAATGAATCCCCTTGCAACAAAGGTTTTTCTTTGATTAAGATTTCACATTGTATTACTTAGAGGTCCTTAGAAAGACTAATTTTGTCACGAAGAACACTCCTCTGTAAGTGCTCTCCTTGATCTGCCTCTTTGAGAATTATCTCCACCGAGAATAGAAAATGCATCATGGAGCAAGAAAGGAATGGAGCAATAGGTGTTAAACTGAGGAACTCTGGTTCCTTTGACCATAGCAACCCTTCTTCACTTTTCAGTCATCTCACTGCAATCACTTGGCTACGCTAATGCTCTCTGCTCTGAAATTCACACTTTGCTTGAAAAGTGATTCACTTAAAAAAAAAAAAAATACTAGGAACTCACATTTCAAGTATACCCCACAAAAATTTTTAGTGAGAAGCTACAAAATTTTATGGTGTGTTCACAACAGAGTTAAAAAATACAATAAAAGAGCAACTAAACCGACACTCTACCATTCATTCACTCAGCAAATACTTACTGAGTATCTACCATGTGCCAGGTTGTGGGAGCTGCAGATACACTGGTAGAAACACCCTGTCCTCACAGAAGGGTTTACATTCCATTAGAAGAGACAGGCAGTAAACAAAATAATACAATAATTTCAGAAAATAAAAAATTCTCTGTTCTTCTGGGAGAAGGGGTATAGAACAGGAAGCTCCTACTTCACAGAAAAAGATAACTATCCAGGTTAGGGGAAGCAACCCGTCCTAGTCCTGCTCTCTTCCATCGCTTTCCAGCCATCCGCCACTCTGGGAGCTTCTTTTCGGAACTCTTATCCATTTCCTTCCTTAGGCAAGCTCTAGGCATCATCTTAGCAGGCATCTAGCCTCTGCCTCTCCAGCATCTTCAACTTCTCCCTAACTACTTCTATCTCCTTCCTATCAACATTTAAGCACATTCAAATCCTGACCTCCTTAAAAACGTCTCTTCTTTAGGGATGTGTATACACTTGTCTCTGAGTGCTCATCTTTCATTCAGTCTTCAATATGCTTTTACCTGACATCTGCCTCCACCACTCCAATGAAACTATTCTCATTATGGCCACCACCACCATTTTCTAAAAACTAAACATGAAAGCCCATTTTCAGTTTTTATCCTACCTTTATCTTATCTTTGTAGTGTTTCAGAATATTGATTTTTGCTTCTTCAAATTCTCATATCCTTTAGATATTGGTATTTCCCAATTTTCCTCTTAAATTGCATATACAGTAATATGCATTCAAAATACCTGGAAATCTTGTTAAAATCAGAATCTGATTCAATAGGCCTGGGCTGGGGTCCAAGAGGCTTTCAGTAGGGTTTCTTGCTGCTACTCAGGTGTAATCCTCAGACCAACAGCATTGGTATAACCTGGGAGTTTATAAGAAACACAGAATCTCATGCTCCACCCTAGACCAACAGTACCTGAACAGAATCTGCATTTTTTTTTTAAGATTTTATTTATTTATTTGACAGAGATCACAAGTAGGCAGAGAGGCAGGCAGAGAGAGAGAGGAGGAAGCAGGCTCTCCACAGAGCAGACAGCCCGACGCAGGGCTTGATCCCAGGACCCTGGGATCATGACCTGAGCAGAAGGCAGAGGCTTTAACCCACTGAGCCACCCAGGCGCCCCCACAATCTGCATTTTAACAAGACTCCAAAGGGTTTTATATGCCCATTCAAGCTTGACAGCATCCCATCCCAGAATTTATGATTCTATAAACCTGGGAAATGGGTGCAAGAATATGCATTTCTAAGAAGTTCATAGGTGATATTGATGCTGCTGGTCCAGAAACCACACTTTAAGAACCAATGGTTCTCAACATGGCCTGTACATTAGAATCACCTGCAGAATTTTAATGTGCTTGTTGATGTATGGTCCACCCTCCAAACAATTAAATGAAAATCTTTAAGGATGTGGCCTAGGCTAGTTATTTTTAAAAGCTTCCCTGCTTGATCTTAAGGTTCCTAATTTAGATAATTTAGGGGTGCGTTGTGGGAGTGGTTAGTCTTGAAAAGAAAACAGGATGAATGCTAGTCATATTATGATACCGTTATTATAACATTCCTTAAACATCAATTCTACCTAACTCTGCCCGGTAAATAGTCACTAGAAAGATAATCACCCACAGTTTTGTCCTAGGCCATATCTCTGAAATGACCATTTCAAATAATAGGACCAAACAAATGATACTTCACTTTTAAAACTCGCAGAAGAAAAATCTATTATTTGTCAAATGAAAAAGACAATTGAAAGATAGTGTTAGAATTTTGTGTTAAAAAGTATTTGAGGGGTACCTGGAGGGCACAGTCGATTAAGTGTCCAACTCCTGGGTTTGGCTCAGGTGGTGATCTCAGGGTCTTGAGACTGAACTCCAAGTTGGGCTCCATGCTCAAAGTGGAGTCTGCTAAAGCTTCTCTCTCCCTCAGCCCCTCCCCACCCTTTCTCTATAAAATAAATAAATAAATCTTTTAAAAAAAGTATTTAATTTGGTGCAAAATTAGGGTCTGAAAGATGAAAATTTCAAGGACTATCACAAAGAGAAATGTACTTAATATTAAATGTGTTTTTTTTCATTTTCACTAAAAATTGAAAATAGCTTTTTTCTGACTGCATAAATCCTTACTGACACATACACGCATGCACACAAGTATAAGAAATTAAAACCAACTGAAAGCCAAAGTCCCTAAGATAAAACACCTTTAGCATTTGACTAAGGTTTCCTGCATCTTTTTATAAAACTATGATTTATTTAACAAAAAGTTATAGTGTATAAGGAATACTATGTACCCACCAAACAACTTAAGAAATAAAATATTATACATATGGTTGAAACAAAATATTATAAATATAGTTGAAACTCCTGGTATATCACTCCCAGTTTCTATTCTCCCATTCCATACCCCACCCAGGGTAACCACAATCATAAATTCCAGTGCTTATTTCTATATTCATACTATATATTATATACATATAATACATACACATATATATATGTATGTATTTGTATGTTGGTATTTACAAATAGTATACAACATTATTTTTCATATCTTAAAATTTTATACCAATCACATAATACTGTACATATTCTGCAACTTGCTTTCTATCTTAATATATCTTATAAGGTTTATCCATATTAATACAGATAACTCTAACTGGATAATCTTCACTCTCATATAATACTCCACTGAGTATAGTACAGTTTATTTTTCCATTTTCAGGATGATGAATACTTTCCCCAAATTTTCATTGCTATCAATAGTGCTTCAATGATTCTAATACCTTCCTGTGCACATTTGAGGAAATTTTCAAGGCTATAATATATAGCAACAGAATTGTTGACTTGAAGAGAATCCCAATCTCCAACTCTGTTAATGTACAATTGCTCTCCAAAGACTTTGCACCAGTTTATTCTCCCGTAAGTTATATACAAGATTCCCAATATTCCACATGGTTGCTAATATCCAAATTTTCAGACTAAGTTTTGGCAACCTGAAAGGTTTCCTATACTGGCTTCAGTTTGCATTTCCCCAGGTACTGTGAAAGTGATCATTTAAAAAATATTTTTGTCCTTTTTGACTCTGCTTCTGTCAATGGCCTGTTCATATCCCTTGCCTATTTTTCTTTTTTCCTCTTGATTTGTAGATTTTTATATATTCTGAGTCTTTTATAGGTTATATGTTTTGCAAATACCTTCTCCCAGTCTGTGGATTTTCTACATATTATTTTATGATTCAGAGATGTTTTAGATTCTAATGCAGTTAATGTTTATTAATCTTTTCCTTTTATGGTAGTAATTTAAATGTCTTGGGTAATTTTTTTAATCATCCATGATAACTACTAGTTTTAAACACTGTGAAAATAGCTTAATGTTTTAGGAATCCTAGCACTTTGTGCTGCTGTATGAAAGCTAAAAGATGAACATGAGTAGAAACTGAAATTGATCTAGCTTCATTGTCCAAGGTCAATGACACACAAAAAGTAAGAAAAAAAAGATAAAGGAAATTAGATATTTCATCATTAATAAATTAAGGCATTACTGGTAAAAATTTCTTCAAATCATCATTCTGTTTCTTGTAAAGATAAATATGGTGTTATACTAGGGTGTGTGTATATATATATAAAAATGGCTTATTACACTGTTGGTGATTTCTAAGAAGCTGAGAAAACTGAAGTCCATACGTCAACAGAAGAGGCACAATTCATCCTGAAGTGAGGGAAAAAAAACCCCAAACACCCAGAATAGAGATTTTAAAACTAAGTTTAAGGAATAATTAACAAATTCTAATAGATGAGTTTATTCATACTCCCAGTCAAAGTCAATTACTTGTTTTTCAGTTACAAAAATCGTTCAGTTACAGTCACAAATGAATGAAATAATTGCAAGGTTAAGTTTGATTTTCATTTATAATACTGGCAAAGCGCAGTTTCAAATACAAGTCATATGCTAGGACGTACAGTTAAGGGACAAGATTGTAAAAACACTTTGGCAAGGAACTCATCTATGTAAGTGATGCCTGATTTTTTGAACAAATTTCCTCTATGTTTTATTTTTGTGTTTTATCTATTTAAAAAAACTGCTTTAGTGTAAGGGGGCAAAAATCCAGGTAAAAGTCATCTAAGTGACCGTCCCTGGGGAAGACTCTTCCCCATTATCCCATTCTACAATAACAAATAATTAAGGGATTAAAATACCCAAAAGGATTTAGGCAAACAATATAAAACAGAGGATTCTTACTAACTTTTATTTTTACAAATACATTTCATAATCCCTCCCTGCTACCTATAAAATAGTTTTAAAAACTTTAATAATATCACCACTGAAGAGTTGATTTTTTGTTTTTACTCATAACTGATCCCACAGAGCAGGTTGGGAAATAAGATACAAATTCCCACCTTTGAGGTTTTACCATGAAAAATTCTGCTGGGAAGATGATTTTCCTTTTACAGTGACTTCTCCATTAACCATAATAATGAGGAATAAAGATGCCCGGGATATAGAAAATACACTAAGGGTTCCAAAAACTCATTTTGGAACACCATTTCGTTCTCTAAAATCATCAAATGATCTAACAGGCAGGAAAGGAGGAAGAGGACTGTTTTGTCTTTCCTACTTTACTGTGTATGCTCATTAACAAATGGAAGTATTAATGAGCACAAAAGTACCTCAAACATGGTGCAAAAAAGAAAGATAGCAAGTAAATCCAACTTACTTAAATTCTGCTCTCAGGATATGACAAGGCCAAGCTAAACCACACTCCCCATGTCCCACAGAACTTGACAGAGCCAACCCTGCATCATCCTACTCTCACCCTGGAGTGTTTTCGTGGGAGCAACACCAAGCCACTTTCCAGCAAAGTCTTTAGGGGTCAGTTAGGGATATGTTGTCATTCGACCACATTGGCTGCCTCTCTCTCCAGAAATTATGACAGGCATGTGTTTTTAAAATCAGGTCTCCCCATTTTCTAAGACAAGAACTGGAGTGCTGCCTTTAGCATTTTGGCTGTTATTAAACCAAAAGTATTTTAGTTTCTATTGAAATAGTAATATTATAGCTTCTATTATTTCATTTAAGTATTCAACATTCTTTCTTTGAATAGCTTTCATTTTTAAAATCAACAAATGTTTGTCCAGCTACTGGAAAAATCAGAATAAATACAGTATTAAATCAGAATAAATATGAGTATTAAATTTTTACCAAAAGCATTTAGAGGCCCCAACTAAAAAAGAAATTCAGTCCCACTCTGGTTATATCAAAGTCTATCATATCAAGACTTAAAATTAAATAGGACATTGATCAGGATATGGACATGGATATGTATTTTACAATTTCTTCCTAATACATATTCACTATAGAAAGTTTGAAAAAAAAAAAAGTAAAAAAGGAAATAAAAAGCCCCTAATCACACCAACAAAAATATAAGTATCAGTCACTAGCCAGGTTTTTTCTTCAGTGTAAATGTATTTTTAAAACAGAAATTGGTTTTATTCTGTATCAATAACTTCATCGCAATTTATAAATAAAGACATGGGGGGTATGTGCTATGGTGAGTGCTGTGAAGTGTGTAAACCTGGCGATTCACAGACCTGTACCCGTGGGGCTAATAATGCACTATATGTTTATAAAAATTTTTTAAAAATTTAAAAAAATAAAAATAAAGAAATTTCTTATGTCATTAAATCCTCCCTGAAAACCTGTGTTTTTAATGGTTGTATATTTCAACTGATGGACATACTATTCTATTATAGTTGCTTCCAATAATTTTGTTCTAACAGCAAACATGTATATAAATCTTATCAATGGTTCTTAATACTGTCTTAGAAGAGATGCCTAAAGGGAGAAATACCAGGTCAATGGCACGCACTCTTTAAAAGTACATCTTGGGGCGCCTGGGTGGCTCAGTGGGTTAAGCTGCTGCCTTCGGCTCAGGTCATGATCTCAGGGTCCTGGGATCGAGTCCCGCATCGGGCTCTCTGCTCGGCAGGGAGTCTGCTTCCTCCTCTCTCTCTCTTTGCCTGCCTCTCTGCCTACTTGTGATCTGTCAAATAAATAAAATCTTTTTAAAAATAAATAAATAAATAGATAGATAAAAGTACATCTTGACAGGTATTGACTATTTGCTAGATATAACAATTTATACTTCCACCAGCTGTGTATGTGAATAATCATTTCACTATATCCTCACTTGCAGAGATGTTTATCATTTTATTATAACTTTACTCAATTGTTAGATTAAAATAATATCCCTTTGCTTAATTTGGGTTTCTTTGATAAAGAAAAATTTTTATTTTGTCTATGATAAATGGTGTCTAAATGCTCTTTATATGTCTTTTGTAAATGTTTTATTTAAACCAACATATAATCGTAAGCAAATCAACAAGAAAACACCAAAACCTTAATAATAAAATAGATAGTGGCATACATACAGATTTGTGGCAAATAGTTTCTCTAGTTCATCCTCTGGCTTTAAATTTATATGTTAAATGACCTAGCAAACATACTCCCAGGTATATAGCCAAGAGAAATGAAAACATACATCATAAAAATTTGTATAGAATGTTCATAAATAATAGCATTATTCATAATAGCCCAAAAGTGGAAATAACTCAAACTGATGAATGGATAGACAAAATGTTGTATTATATACATACAATGAAATACAATTTGCCCATAAAAAAGAATGAAGTAATGATTTGTAATGGATGAACCTTGAAAATATGCTAACGAAAGAAGCCAGTTACAAAAGACCACATATTGTGTGATTCTATTTATATGAAATACCCAGAACAGACATATCTATAGAAACAAAGTAGATGAGTAACTGCCTAGGGCTGGGAAGGAGGGGGTGGTAGTGACTGCTTATGGACTCCGGGTTTCATTTTGGGGTGATGAAAATGTTCAAATGTTCGAAACGTCTACTATAGTCTATTAAGATTTACAAAACTTGCTCTAATTTTTTTTTAAAGATTTTATTTATTTATTTGACAAAGATCATAAGTAGGCAGAGAGGCAGGAAGAGAGAGAGATAGAGAAAGAGAAAAGCAGGCTCCCCACTGAGCAAAGAGCCTGATGTGGGGCTCAATCCCAGGACCCTGAGATCATGACCTGAGCCGAAGGCAGCATCTAAACCCAGTGAGCCACCCAGGTGCCCCTGTCTCTTGCTCTAATTTTAGAATTTTTTAAACAGTATAATTTTTGAAGCTATGTTGTTAGATAACACAGAATGTTCAGGACAATTATATCTTCTTGGGAAACTGTTATTAATATAAAATAGCCCCCCTTGACCTGTTCAATGCATTTTGCCTTAAATTCTGTTTCGTCTGATATTAGCAGTATTATGACTTTCTTTTTCATTTGTGTGGAATATTTTTCTCCAAATTTCTAATTACAAGGTTGCTTTTTGCTTTAGAAACATCTTGCATACATATACAACTTAGAGCTGTATTTTATTTTTAAAAGTATGAGATTCTGCTAACTGGTGAATTTAACCCATTCATCATATATCTATCACCTATACCTATTCCTGTCATTATGTATTTTACTTATTTACTATTCTTCCTTGTTTTCTGTGCCTTTGGTTGGGATGATGAACTTTTAATTTTTTATTCTCATGATGTGCATTAAATATCCTATTTGTGATTATTCTTCATATCTTTCAGATTATGTTTTTCTAATGAAGTATAAAGTTAATCTACATCTTAATTATTTTCCTGAAAAAGAATCTTGTATAACTTTGTTTTCTTCTGCTCTCCCATGTTAAGCTGATCTGGCCCAGACTGATATATTTAAAGATTAACATCATAGATTAAAAAAAAAAAACACTTTGAGGCTCAACTAACATTTTACTGCACATATGTGTACTATAAAGCTCTCTACTGTTTCTTCACCTCAATACTGTGCCTTCACGACACTCCTTTCCCTTCTTTCGTCCCCACTCCCGCTTTTTTGGGGTCAGGAGTATTTTCATAAATAATTTTTTCAAAGAAGATTTGTAACATTCTAAAAAGATAGATCACTGCAGATCCAAAAATGTTTTTATTTTCTTCTCACATCAAATTGCTGAGTTGTCCAAATATAGAATTATGGGTTCGAATAACATCTTTCTCACACTTCAAAACTACTGCTTCTATCTTCTATTACTTGTTTTTACCAATAATAGGACTGCTTCTTTCCTTTGTAGGTGAACTGTTTGCTCTCTAGAAGCTTTTAGTCAGTTCTTTTTTTATCACTAGCATTCTGAAATTTCATATGAAGATGTCTGAGTGCAGATCTTTAGTTATCCTTTTATTCAATACTACCGGGCCTTTTCAAAACTTGTCTGTCTTCAGCATGAAGAAATTTCTTCCTATTATTTCTGTGATTGTAACCCTCCTCCATTCTCTTTATTTGAATTTGCTATGAGTTGAATGTTGAAGCTTTAAAATGGCCTCTGTATCATATGACATTTTATTCACACTGTCCAACTTTCACAATTTAAGACTGTATTCTAAAGAATCTCCTAGCTCAATCATTCAATTCATTAATTTGTTTTTAAGCTGTGTCCACTCTATTTAGACCATTTGGTTTTTTCCATCTTGACAAGCAGATTTTTAAATTCTAAGACAGACTTAATTCATTTTATCTAGATTTGTTTTACATATGCAATAACCTCTCTTTTCTCTCTGTGAATATTAATTTTACTTATTTCAAAGCCTGCTGCCTATTCATTGTTATTTTTTGCTTTTTGTATTTGGTGCCTCATTTTGCTGAAAAAAGTTTTCCTCAAATGTTCTTTGATTCTTAGCAGAAGATCATTTCAGAGTCCCCAATTATCTATGTATGCTGTTTTTGTTTACCAGCATTGGAATCCATTGATGTGGGATATGATGCCAGGGGTCAGGGATGTGCCAAAAGTTTGTCTTCCTGGCACGAGACTCCTTGAACTTCCTGACAACCAAAGGATACTTGAGGGATCTCCCAGCCTCCCTCTGGTCTCTGGATTATGCCTAGTGCTTGAGCTTGGATTCACAGGGTGTGGAGGGAAGGGGTCATGGTGGGCCTAGTCGTTCCACATGCACCTCCTTCTCTAACACTACAGGTCCCCTCCCCACTACTTGAACGTGATTCTGGTTTGAGAACACTATTGTTCTGTACATTTTTTTAAAAAGATTTTATTGATTGATTGATTGATTGATTGGACAGACAGAGATCACAAGTAGGCAGAGAGGCAGGCAGAGAGAGAGAGAGAAGAGGAAGCAGGCTCCCTGCTAAGCAGAGAATCCAATGCAGGGCTCGATCCCAGGACCCTGGGATCATGACCTGAGCCAAAGGCAGAGGCTTTAAACCACTAAGCCACCCAGGTGCCCCTGATCTGTGCATTTTAAGCTGCAGCTCCATCAGGTTTTATTTTTCCATGAATGTGATTCTTTATTTTTACTATCTTTCAGGGATTCCTGAAATTTCCATCCACCAACACTTTCTTTTTTTCCCAGCTTATCAACTTACTCATATGTGTTTATTATATGGATACAAATATACATGTGCACCTTCTCTGTCATCTTAACGAAGGTGGAATCATGGATATGCCAGTAATAGTGGTGGCAGAACTAAAGGATATCATAAGCTCAGCTTACCATATTGATCACTTTCTCAGTGTCATTATTTGCAGAAAAGTCTGTACTCCAATGTACAGACTTCCTTTGTATCTCAGACTTGCATATCCACTTCTATTTGACATCTTTTGGATTTCTTACAGGCATCTCAACTTAACATGTCCAAAACTGAATTACTGATCTTATCCCCACCAAATCTGTTCTGTCAGGCATCATCCACATAATAGGACTCCTGGAGCAAACTCCCTTTCCTCCACTTATTACCAAGTAGGCCTTATAAAACAGATTTTACTGCTTTCCATTTCTACTGCTATTAACTTTGTCCGAGCCACCATCATCTCTCACCTGAACTAGTATAACAGCCTCTGAATTGGTCTTACTGCTTCTCTTCTTCCTTTCTACGTCATTCTTCCCAGATTAGCCAGAGCCAATGTTTAAAAATACAAA
The DNA here is from genome assembly GCF_030435805.1 of Mustela lutreola. NCBI lineage: Eukaryota > Metazoa > Chordata > Mammalia > Carnivora > Mustelidae > Mustela > Mustela lutreola. The sequence continues at coordinate 67,563,902 of NC_081298.1, read as the reverse complement.
TCAGATCATAACATTCCCTTGCTTAAAGCTCTTCCATTTCTTCTTACTGCTATTGGAACGATGAACTCTTTCATGTTAAATGCTGTATCTCCAAAGAATCTGGAGGCTAAGTCTCTACTATTTACTAAAGACTTCTTTGATGCCAATAGCTTATTAGCCTTCCTTGGTTCTATGAGTTTGACTTCTCCTTTTCTTTTTTTTTGTTCTACTACCTTGCTGAAGTACTCCATAACTTCGTCTTGAATTAATACAGTTATAGTTCATCTTAACTAAAATACCTATGTAATAAAACTATTAAATTTATACTCTTTAGATACTAGGCATTTCTACCTAGCTATATAGCTAGATCTACCCCTTCAGCAACTATCCTTCCCAAATGAACGAGTCAAGTCAAAGGTCTAGGTGCCTCTTAGTCTAATTTGCTATAAAATGTGAATACTCCCAGTTAAATTCAATATGTGACAAGTTAGTCTAGGCTTTGCCAATGTGTGAATCTGGGTAAAAATCCTAACTATTCTGGGACACAGCTTCCTTTTCTGTCAAATGAAGGGGTAGGGTTATATGATTTCTAAGATCTCTTCTATTTCTAGTGGTCACAGATTCCATGCCCTAATACATTTCTTAGAGAATAGTACAGAACCTATCATTCAAGTCCCATGAAAATTATACAGAAGATAATATTTTATTTCAGATTTTAAAAAGTCTTTCACTGGAAATAAAAATAATTCAACTTGAGGTTTCTGAAGACAAGATATCATGGATTCACTTTGCCAAGATTTAATGTTGTCCTCAACTGCCCAATGAACACACACACAACCTCAAGAACTGAAAATACAGTAATGATAATAAGCGCTACTACTACTACTACTACACAGTAACAACTGAAAGATCATACTGGATAATGAGCAAAAACTCATTATAATAATCAAATAGAAATAGGAACCAGAAAAAGAAATAAGGCACAGTAGGTACCAAAGGCTTTTTCCTGAAAGATCAATAAAGATCAATATTTCATACTGGCTTACACAAAGAACCAACATACCCTCCTTGCTCCATTTCCTCTCTTTTTTTACAATAATGGTAAAGGGAGAGGCTCTCTGGATTAAGTTACTAGCTAATCTAATGTTTTAATAGTCTTTAAATATGACTACAGTCTATTCTAAATCTTAATCCAAACCATAAACACCAAAAAAGGACAAGACAAAAAAGAAAAACTCTAATAACATAACTCCTAACTACCTTCCCATCAACTGTGTAACCTCTGAAAATGGGAAGGTATTCCCACCGACACTTAATTACTATGCCAAGTCTGCATACTATTGACGGGTTTCACAAAGTAAATGACCCGCACTGCTTTACCTGGTACATTCCAACTCCAATGTGCTTCGGCTCAATTTTCACCAGCTCAGCTAATGGGTCTTGTACACGCCTTGCTATGGAAACTGAAAAAAACAAAATAAGTATGGCTTAATGTGAAAAACAGTATCCAAATAATAATTTAATTAGGACTTCATAATTCAAGTATTTAATTCCTTCCTTCTTCTCCCACACAAAGAAACCAACAATTTGACTAAATTGCAAAGTTTCCTTTTTTCACACAAAAGACGTGAATGTAAAATTTCAGGATTACTTTTGTTACCAGAATCTGTAGGCATTCTGGAGCACAAATAGATTGAAAGGTTAATACATCTGGAAAAAGAGATATAACACTTACTTGCTATACTTAAATAATCACCTGTTCATTCTTCAATCAGAGCATATCAGCGCACCTCATACTTTAACGAACAAGTCGATATTTCACTTTTAAATAATCCTGCATTATGACATATATTTGCAAATCAAGTATGTTATTAGGGCTAGGTCCTGATAGTGATGAGTAATGGATGGAATCATACTTTACTGCAACTGGAGACCAAGTCAGTTGGCTCATGAACACACTTGTATTGCTTAGATGTCATTGTAAGAGTAACTGTGAAGTGATCTGAATCTCAGCTGCTTGTCTCTGAACACACTCACTCACAGTTCTAAATCACATCTCTTTCCTGACCATAACAATCCACGGTCAAGAGGTCTGAGTTAGCTTCCAACATCCCTTTATCTGTTGTCATGTTTTTACTTGGTCATCATTTCTCATCTTTTTCTTATGAAATGGTAACAAAATTTCATACCTAATTTAACTTATATGGTAACAAAATTTCATACCTAATTTAACTTATAAGATAGATTTAGTGGGAGAAAAGAAATTTGGTATGAATATTAAGGATACTTCTAAGGGTAGCTCTTTTTTTTTCTTTTCCCAAGTGGTACAGTTACATTGGGTCCTTACAAACAAACAGCTTTCATTTTCTAAATGCGAGAAAGCTAGTCAGTGTCATCTTCTCACACAGAAAGTTGGATGAAATATAAACCCATGCAGTGAAAACTTTAAGGCCATCAAAGGAGATCTCATGCCTGTTCTTGTGTTATTAAACTGTTCAAGGTCTGGCAACAGACGCCACCACTTGCAAGTTACTATCGGATCCTCCTGTCACTGATTTGTACAATCTCTTCATCAGAGATAAGCTCTATGCTGAACATTCAGTTCACTGCATGGACATTCAAGTCTTTTTCAGGTATTTTATTATCACTTCTCACAAACAGTGACAATGGCAGCTTGCAAAGCCAGCTTAGAAAGCAATAAGCTGGTGTCATACAATCTGCCTATTTCCTCACTGAAGAAGATGCAGACTCCTGGCTCCAAGGCCTTCACATATATTTTCTTGTCAAACCTCACAACAGGTTAATGGGTGCAAGTGCTGCAGGTTACAGGGGAGCTGCTTCCCCCAGTAATCACATGTATAATTACACAGTGAGAGTAGATGCCACCAGGGAAACATCTGATAGTCTCTGGAAGAAAAGATCATTTTTTTATTCTAATCTTCAAAAATATAATCCAATAAGATTGATTTTCACATACAAACATTGCCAAAATACTTTCAGGTTAAAAACAAAACAAAACAAAAACACAACAACCCACAACAGGTATCCAAGTGAAAGACACAGGCATCAGAACAGTCACTGTAGGAAGGTACCAAAATTTCAAAAAACAGTTATTAATAATAGGTAAATCTCAGAGGAGTCAAGATGGTGGAGAAGTAGCAGGCTGAGACTACTTCAGCTAGCAGGAGATCAGCTAGATGGGTTATCTAAAAAGATTGCAAACACCTACAAATCCATCGGCAGATCGAAGAGAAGAAGAACAGCAATTCTAGAAACAGAAAAACAACCACTTTCTGAAAGGAAAAGAATGGAATCTGGGGCCACAAACAGAAGAGAGTGACTGGTTTTCATTTCCATTTTTAACTCTATATTTTCTATTGCAAATAACATAAATAATAGTAACAAAATCATGACATATTCTATTGAATACCAAATTAGAGAACTTTTAATGCTTTCTAAAATAATAAAATCTAATTATGTTCCTAAAAAATAAAATAAAATAAAATAATAGGTAAATCTCTCAAATCTACCCCTCCAGGAAAACCCACATTACGAAAATCTAAACTTAGAAACTGGTTAGAGCAGTTGCATAATTTGTTAAGTGTGAATAGGTTTCTCTTTTAAAAATTTTTTTAAGTATATAAAAGGACTTTAACCTATTTTCTACCTGGTTCCTCCTAATAGGTTCACTGCTAGCCTCTCCTTTGTTCATACTGATTTGCTAAATGACAGTTTCTAGATGACACATTAATTCTCCAGTAAGTCCTAAGAGCCTCTGGAGTTAAGAAGCCCTCAGTAAACAACCTCTACATAGACCCTAATGTTTCTAGAATTGGTATTTTGCTTTCAGATGCTACTCACTCTACAGACATAAAAACTCAAGCAAGCAAAGAAGAGATGGGAGATAGGAGAAAGAGGAAAATGAACATTGTTCATCTGAAGGATGTTCATTGTTCACAAAGGAGGAATCTAAACACGGTTTAAAGGAAAACTGGAAAGCTGTATGTACAGGCTTTCAAGAGAAGATGGTGCTGGCAGGATAAACAAGAAAGGAATTAATTAACAGTAATAATGGACACCCATAGGTTGAGAACGATCGGGCTGACAAAAGATTCCTGAAATTAGGATACAGATAGGTAGCTCAGGTAAAAGAAGTCTTATAGAGTGCTGATAAAGAGAACAAAGACAAAGGAAGAGTCATAGCCCAAAAGTTGAGGGCATGTGCACATTGTGAGATAGAGAAGAAAAGATGGACACAGTGAAAGAGTGTGAAACTAAACAGTGAGGAAAGTAGCAACAGAAGTAAAAAAAATTCTAGAAATGTTTAGCATAGTAACCATATGTCCGCAAATTTTTACTACTGTGTGGTATATATTCAAGAAAAATGAAAACATATGTCCACATAAAATTTTGCACATGAATGTTCATAGCAGCATTATTTATAACAGCCAAAAAAGTGAAAACAACCCAAATGCCCATCAGCAGATAAATGGATGAACAAAATATGGTATACCCAAATAATGGAAAATTATTTGGCAATGGGAAGGGATGAAGTGCTGATACATGCTACAGTGTGAATGAACTCTGAAAACATTATGATAGTGAAAGAAGCCAGTTACAAAAGACCACATGTTGTAATGATTCCATTTATATGAAATGTCTGCAGTAGGCAAATCCATAGAGACGGGAAGTAGATCAGTATTTATCAGGGGGTAGGGGAAGAGGGCAAGGGGGACCGACTGCTAATGGGTGCTGGGTATCTATTTGGAGTGATGAAAACGTTCTAAAATTGGATGGTGGCGATGGCTGCACATTCTGACTGTACTAAAAAACACTGACTTACACACTTTAAAAGGGCAAATTTTATGCTATTAAATTATATCTCAATGAAGCTGTTATATATTTTTTCAATGTAGTATATCCAAGCATAAGCCAATACTATTTTGCCCACATGATGTCAATATATTTCTATGTCACTGTTACTATTCACCATTGTTCAGAAAATTCTAGTCAGTACAGCTGGACAAGGAAAAAAAGATGGTTATCATTACTGAAAAGATTTGATGGGTCCGAAATCAAAGGAGCAAGACTGATACAAAGCGAAGGTCAAGCAAAGCTTTATTTCGCGCCAAGCATTGAGAATCAAACTGACTGGTCGGGGCCGTCTCTTACAGAGAGGGTAACCCCTCTCTGCCTTGCCAACTAACTTTAAAAGGGCAAAGGCCATGTGGTTGAGCCTGGCCACACACATGTGGCCAATGAGATTGTAGCACACAGAGAAAGCTGTCCAGTAATGCTAGGTCACGCACAAGTGACCAATTGAATCACAATTTACCCTATAGTAGATATTTGAACTAGCCTATCACCTTGGTCAGAATTGGCGCCCAAAAGGCACCCAAAAGTGGGGCCCACACTCCTCGGTAGCTAGGGAGACAGTATGCACCCCCACTGATTGGATGTCTCCACCTGGCCTGACCCACCCTTGTATTTGGGCTCTGTTACCTGGGACTGGTTTCCCGGACTTGCTTTTAAGTAAGTCCCCTGGTGGCAGGGGAGGGCAGGGTCAGTTTAAGTTTTAATGCATAAACAACAAAATCACTGTTTAACCGGATGGCATCGATGGCATTGCTCTGGCTAAATAAGTCCTTATAGACTGAAACTAGATTACTATTTACTGATGATGTTTGACTACTTTAGAAAACCCAAACAAGTCAACTGAAAAAATACCAGAACTCAGATTTCAACTGGCTGGTTTAAAAACACCCAGCACCTGGGTGGCTCAGTGGGTTAAAGCCTCTGCCTTTGGCTCAGGTCATGATCTCAGGGTCCTGGGATTGAGCCTCTCTGCTCAGCAGGGAGCCTGCTTCCTCCTCTCTCTCTCTCTCTCTGCCTACTTGTGATCTATCGGTCAAATAAATAAAAATCTTTAATAAATAAATTAATTAATTAAAAAAAATAAAAACACCCAGGCAATAACTGATAGAGTACCATATGCCATCAACAACTAATAAGAAAATATTGTGAAGGGCAATCCATTTACTCTGTGTGTGTGTGTGTGTGTGTGTGCTGCCTGTGAGTAATAAAGTATACAGAACTTGGATTAAGGTGACAATTTAACAGAATTTCAGTTAAATGGCTCCAAAGTATATATGAAAAAAGGAAATGCATAAGAAAAATACAATTAAAATTTAAAAAGTACAAGTGACATCACAAGCCACTGTAACTGATAGTCTTGCACGGTGGCAAAGTGAGACCAAGGAAAAGAAGACTAAAAATACACATAGGAATTTCATCTTTAATATATGGTAATCTGTTAAATGGTAATAATGTAACTCAGTGGGGAAAGGGAGACAACTAAACCACTACTGAACAAAAGTTAAGCATTAGAGGAAAAAAATAGGTTACTTACACCCAAAGGAGGGGTGAGAGACTGAGTGCTCTCAAAGGTCCGTAAGCAGAGCTACCTCCTATGGTTAGGCAGGATGTCTGGTGCACAGACCTGCACAACCACATGAAGTGACCCTGAAAGCACCACCCCCCTCATTCAAAATGTATCTTCTATCCGAAGGAGTAAAAGGGTTCTATGTGTTTTGGTCTTCAGTTCTCTGAAATATCTAGAATCTAAAAGCCATTCTAAAGCAAATAAACTTAATGCTTGAAAAACTGTACTAAACTACATTCTCCTAAGAATTTACCTTATTTTGTTATCTAGGAATATCAAAGTGAAAATTTTTATTTGTAAAGTCCCATACTCCCCTCATTTTCCCCTTCTCCTTGCCATCAGACAGCAACAGAGGCAGATAAGACTTCCCAGGGTGTTTTTTCATTCAGCAATTCCAAATAAGAATTTTTTCATTATAAAACTTAGTAAAATGTTGTTTCAATAAATGATCTTGATCCCCTAATTAATGATTTCATTTTTGAACAAGAAGCAGACTAATCTATTGGCCAGATAAAAATATTCCTTATCTTAATTGTAGTGTCAGTGGTTGTGGTAACCTGATTAGTTTAACTTTTCAAAATTCACAGATGAATTCAAGAATTCACCTAAAAAGGTGACTATTATTTTATGTCAAGTTCATTTAAGTGAATAAAATACCTTTCTTTTCTCTAAGGATGTAAAAGTTTTTCTTCCATCTATATAGTCTTTACTTCCTCCTAGTGGCTTTCGCACTACCGCCACATCTGTCTTCAACAGTGTTAAGTCTCCTCACATGATAGGTGACCCTTGACTGTCCACCAGGGCCAGAGTACCAAGAAGCTGACTGTAAGTGCTTTGCCTAAATGTGAAGTTTATCAACTGTGGGCTTCGTTATATGATGATCTGGCTCATTTCTTGTGGACCTCTGATCTTTTCATTAGTTTCATTAGGTATTTTCTCTTGTGCAGGTCAGTATTCCCCTATCTCCTGCATGGAAGATTTAGTCTTAAGATCTCTACATCAGCATGTAAATAATTATTTAATATGTCTTTTTTTCAGCAGCTATCCCCATTATTATGTATAACCTGTGTCCTCCAGCAGAGAGACTTTCTGTTTAACCCTCTCCAGAAGAAAAAGTTTCCGGTCTTCTACAAAGATGAAAGAAGGAGAGTCACTCAACTGTGTGGAACAGGAAATCTAACAATTTTGGTTTTTTTAATTTGAAATAACATAAAATTAACTATTTCCAAGTGTACAATTCAGTGGCATTTATTATACTTACACTGTTGTACACACCACCACTTCTACCAAGTTCCAAAATGGTTTTAGTGCCCCAGAAGAAAACCTTGTACCCATTAAAGTAGTCCCTCTTCATTTTCCCCTCTTCCCAGTGCCTGCTTTCTCCATCTATAGGTTAGGCTTATTCTAGACATTTCATATAAATGTAACCATACAGTTTGTGGCCTTTTGTGTTTGGCTTCTTTCACTTAGCATGTTTTCAATGTTCACCTACCTTATGGCACACGTCAGTACTCATTCTTTGTTATGACTAAAAATAGTACCTCGTTGTATGGATATACCACCTTTTGTTTATCCACCCTTCCAGTGATGGACATTTGGGTTGTTTCCAGCTTTTGGCTATGTGAATAGTGCTGCTACGAGCACTGTGTACACCTATTTGAGTCCTTGTTTTCAACTCTTTTGAGTATATACTGAGGAGTGGAATTGCTGGGTTAAATGGTATTCTGTGTTTAATTGCATCCAACTGCTTTCTATATAGAACTTTCAATCAATCCTCTCACTTAGGCCTACCTGCAGCCCTCCCAAGATAATTCTAAAGGTAACTTGGTGCATGCATTTCCCAAACCTATAAGGGTTCCATGAGCATTTCAGATTAGTTCTTGGTTTTCTACAATGCTGTCTTAGTATTCAACGTTCTCAAGTTGTCTAGATCACTTATTATTCAGCCACTTGCTTTCCCATTTTAAAACGATTATTGCTGTTCTTTCCTCTCCCTTCCTTGTCCTAGTAAGTTTGTGCCTTCTTTCCATCACGCTACTGTCACTTTTACGGGAGTTTAGAAAGGTATGTAAAGGAATACTCAATCTTCTATTTTAAATCAGAAATCCATAATAAACATTTTAATATCATCTACCTACTATTCTATCCAATTTAAATGCCTCTCCAGTATAATGAACTTATTATGGGGGACTGTAAGAATATATAAGGATAACCTCTGCTCTCAGTAAGCTGAAAAACTGGTCAAGAAGATACAGTAATATGAAGGTCATCTTCTTACATATGTTTAACACTGCATGAATGTTAAGGTTCTGTTATATTCTGCTATAGTAAACTTACGGAGGGCTGAAAAGGAAAACCCACACCCATAGGTAGGACAGGTCTCATATGAATTATAAAGTCATCCCTGCCATCAATCACTAGAAATGAAGAATTGAGGAAGACATGAACTCTAGAAAACCTAGCATGGAAACTCTGAGCTTCTTTCAATAATTGCTTCCAGGATCAGTTCTTGAAGGCTCAAAATGTCTATGTGGATGTTTTGAGTTGACAGGGATCAACATAGTCATTGCCAGGTGAAAGCAAGCTGAGACATAGCAGGAAGGCATACCTGCAGTGAATCCCAAATTGAACACACAAACAGACTTTGGAATCTGAGTAATTCGGGCCATATAATAATTCTTCTTTTTATTATCGCCTATTTTCAGACAGTCTTGTTGGAATGTTACAATCTTGTCTCACCTATAACACGCTGACAGTTATGCACCCACATATGCCAGTGGCGAAGAGGAAACAGTAGCCCCCTTAGCAGTGGGAGGTCTGAGAGACTGCCACTCCCTAGACAATATTTCTTTCAAATGTTCTTTTGGAAGATTCCCTTTCAGTGCCAACTTGAAAGGTTCTGAATTGAATTTTAATTTATTTTTTAACAGAGAGAAAGTGGGGGAGGGGCAGAGAGAGAGGAAGAGAGAGAATCTTAAACAGGCTCCACACTCAGTATGGACCCCAACGTGGAGCTCAATCTCGGAACCCTAAGATCATGACCTGAGCCAAAAATCAAGAGTTGGACACAACTGACTGAGCCACCCAGGCACCCCTGAATTTTATCTTTTAATTTAAAAAAGTATCCTTTTATTATACAAGTACACAAGTATTATATATGCACTTATTGATTATGTGGACACTTTAAGCCTTGGTTTATAAGAATAAAACAAAATAATCCTGGTAATGCATTTGTTTGCACAATGTTTCACCTATATTAAGTGCTTTAAAAGATTAGTATTAGCAGCTCCCACTATGATTACTGTATCTCCTCCTACTAGTATTATTGCTATTGTTATTATAAGGTCAGTACCAAAAGAGCACAGGCAAGGAGGCAGAGACCACACTGTGCTGTTGTGATAGGAAAAAGCTTCACAGAAGGACCAAGATTTTGAGCTGGGATCTGAGCTTGAGAAGATGATCATTTTAGACAGAGGATATCATGGAACAAAAATCAATTCGACAATTGAAGGGAAACTACAAGCTCTTTTGAATGTAAGAAATAGGTTTTTAGCCTCAGACTAATGCAAAAATTTTCAAATATGTTATCTCCAAGTATAGATTTCAAGAACAGTCAATGAAACCTGATGAGAATATTTAAGGAAGACTTTACTTTTTTAAAGGTTTTACTTATTTGAGAGAGAGAAAGTGCATAAGAACACAAGAGGGGGTAAGGGACAGAGGGAGAAGTAGACTCCCTACTGAGCAGGAAGCCCAATGTGGGGCTCTATCTCCAGACTCCAGGATCATGACCAAAGCCAAAGGCAGATGCTTAATCAATTGAGCCACCCAGACGGCCCTTAAGGAAAAATTTTAAATGAAGAAGTCCCTTCTAAAAAAGTAGTCTAAATATCCCACTATCACAGAGAGAGATGCTCAGATTTAATAATTTGATTTTAATACAAATTACTTTCACTAGATGTATGAAAGTATCTCAATTTCTTCACACACAACATTTTATTCCACAAAACAGAAACCAAAGTAACTTAATACAACTAAAATCAAAGCAGGCTGTTTTAAACATTAATGACTGCCCCATTAGCAAGATAAGAGAAACTGATCATTCGACAAATAGCAAGAAGCTGTGCGTGTTTATATATATTTAGGTTAATATATTATTTTTCGAAAAAAAGCTGTAATAAATATTTTGTAGTAGTAATAAGAGATTTGGAGTATTTTATTAATTTTATTATAACACTTAAGCACCTAATTTTACTAAAGATGTTTTGGACTAATTTTTTATTATACCTTTTTTTTTTTTTTAAGATTTTATTTATTTGACAGAGAGAGAAGGAACATAAGCAGGGGGAGTGGTAGAAGAAGAAGCAGGCTCTCCACTGAGCAGGGAATATAATCTAGGCTCCATCCAGGGATGCCAGGATCATGACCTAAGCCAAAGGCAGACGCTTAACGAATGAGCCACCCAGGCGCCCCTTACTATTCTCTTTAAAAACAGTATTCTTCCTCTTCTTTTCCATAATTTCAACTACTATTCCAATCAACCATTTTCTTTCTAACATGCTAATTTTTATGCATATACCTTCTAAATTTTCTTGCTTGCTAAAAATAAAAGTCCTTCAAAATATCAAAACCACACACCTTTGTGATGGCCCACAGTTTCTTACCTGCACTTCTCAAATTAGGGTCCAGCCCTGGCATCTCTTTGTTAGCTTCAGGGCTGACACTGTAGATTGAGGCCCCTGCTTCACTGACGATACTGAGAAGAAAGAAAAGGGGAAATATGATTTTCCAAACTTTCTCCCTGTCAAAGAAAATTAATGAATAAGACTGGGCATTATAAGAAAGAGAACTGCAGTGAAAAGTGCTTTCTTTATATTTCAGTGGTACCTGTAGCATATAATTTTTCATAAAGTGATCAAGTAAGGTTTGTGTTCTTCACAGAGGAAAAATCCATAACAAATTCATTGAGTTGTTTCCTGTCAGTAGTAAGGACACAGTTTATAGATGAACACAATGGACCCTTTCCCCTAATGCAAATTTTGAATTTCCAGAATATACTGAGATTCTCTTCTGTTCATAATCTCTTACTAATACTTATGACCCCCAACTGAATTAATCATTCTAAAGTATCATGGAGAACACATACATGTGAGTGGATATGTGCACATGTGGATATATAAAAAATCACTGCCATGATTATTACTCAATTATAATGAACAACCACAAATGTGAATAGGAAAGGGACCAGACAGGATATTATCCCACTTCTTTTCAGGAGGGCCTGAAATCATCCTTTTAGTAAACTTGAAGCCTTTCACTTCAGGCAGGTATTAAACCGTTATTTAATCAAAACATAACACACATAATCCTCTTCTTCTTCAGCTCCAAATACTTTTCAAACCACGGTGGGAACACTCTTTTACAGTGGACAAGTATACAGTGGTTGACATCACTACTTCACTCCTTCAACATTTTTTTTAATTTTAAATTTTTTAATTTTTTTAAACATATAATATATTTTTATCCCCAGGGGTACAGGTCTGTGAATCGCCAGGTTTACACACTTCACAGCACTCACCAAAGCACATACCCTCCCCAATGTCCATAACCCCACCCCCCTTCCTCCAACCCCCCTCCCTCCAGCAACCCTCAGTTTGTTTTGTGAGATTAAGAGTCACTTATGGTTTGTCTCCCTCCCAATCCCATCTTCTTTCATTGATTCTTCTCCTACCCCCTTAAGCCCCCATGTTGCACTACCACTTCCTCGTATCAGGGAGATTATATGATAGTTGTCTTTCGCCGCTTGACTTATTTTGCTAAGCATGATACGCTCTAGTTGGTATATATACACAATGGAATACTATGCAGCCATCAAAAGAAATGAAATCTTGCCATTTCCTTCAACATTTTTAAATTACAGATGTTCTTTTTTTCAGATTTTATTTATTTCTTAGAGAAAGAGACACATGCGAGCACATAAGTGGGGGGAGGGGCAGAGCGCGAGGGAGAAGCAGACTCCCCACTGAGCAGGGAGACAGACACAGGGCTTGATCCCAGGACCCTGAGATCACCGCTTGAGCCGAAATCAGACACTTAACCAACTAAGCCACCGAGGTGCCCCTAAGTTGGAGGTATTCTTTATGACATAATATGCAAAGGAACATTATCTACCTGAAGATACCTGTGGCTTTACCATGAGACCAGCCAGGTGTCAAGACTCAAAAGCAGAAACATATTTGTGCTTTTTAATCCACTTTTAGAAACGTCTTCCTTTCTCTGTTCCTCAATATTTACTTTAATTGTGAGACAAGTTTAGTGGGTAACTTTTAACATATTGCCTCTCTGTAACAGCTGAACACTGATAAGAAAAGTGTGAAAATAGTTAGTTTGCTACCCATCTTTGAAGAATTCTTGACTGAACTTTGACAACAATTATAAGCCATCAAACTTCAGAAGATTATTTTGGGGAATATGAAGATTTATAGCTATTTTTTGCAACCAAGTCTACTGTCCAAAATTTCCTAATAGGAAAAATGAACACTCTGTAATTGTTTACCATCATCAATACTACCATCATCGTACAGAAAGAGGTAACTGAGTGCATATTACACACAAAGTACAAAATCAACCACTTTATAGACTTTATCTCATTTAATCCTTTTATGGTGATTTTTTTTAACAGATAAGTAATATGCCCAAGGTCACTTGGCTGGTAAACTACTGAGTTGAATTTGAACCCTAATCTGCTTTAAACCTTTTTTTTTTTTTCCTTAAAAGATAAATTTTAATATACAGAATAAAATCCAAGATTTTGTTTTTCACCTTCCCCAAAATTTGCGGGCATGACTTCTGAATCTGACCAGGAAAGTTTATATTTTGGTCCAATACATTATTACACAAGTAGTATGATCAAGTCCGGCTTGATTATCATAAATCATACAAGTTAACAGAATTTACCTTCAAAATTGGTTATTCTTATAGATAAAATTTCCAATTTTTTTCTTAGCTAAGAGTTTACTCAACTTTAGCCTCAGAACCAGATTCAAAATAAGGTATCTTCTTTGACAGCTGGTCATCATTTTAGGTTTAATCTATGCAGATTATTTAATACTTTATTGAGGATCATACAAAAACTCCACAATAAATAATGAAAAGAGTCACACTCTTAACCAGCACACACAAACAACTTCTGAATAGCTTTAAACCTCTCATTAAAATGAAAACCCATACTGTTGTGCTAAACAAGAAGTGTAATAATACCTTTTTACAGAAAAACCATTTTCTTCCATTCTTATGTGTCTAAGGTAGAATCTAAAGCACCTAGAAGGCCAAATATATTCTAGTTTCAGATATACACTTTAAAATTAAAAGGTAATTGTGCTTTTTCTCCAAAATAAGATATAGATTCTGCTTAACTTCTACTACGTAATGATGAAGGAGAAAACGTAATGTCAAATAAAGCTTGAAGTGAAGAAAACTCTTGATGTGGCATAATAGGATGTTAAAACCAACACTCTAGAAGGGATTTTTCAGTTCCATTATAGTGGCAGTTTCTAATCAGAGGCCCATGATCTTCTGGGTAGGGAAAAACAGGATTAACTAAAACTGCATACAAAATACAGTATCTATGCATTTTTTTCTAGGAAACGGGATTATAGTTTTCAGTGATTACTTAAAACCCATAACCCCTCAAAAAGTTAGGAAGCACCATCACAGGGTAAGAATATTTGGTCATTGGTCATGGAAAACTGGTTTCAAACACAAATCAACAGTCAGTTTAACAAAGTTTTTTTTCTTGAAAAAACCTAAAGTATCCATGAAGTACAGGCTGGACTGATTATTAAGGGAAAGAATATTTTTAAAAATTTCACCACAGATTTATTTTCTATCATTTCAAGAAGGCTTCAAAATTAGCCACTGTTAAGTAAAGGGTAATGAAGTGGTAAATAAAAACTGCAGTTAACTGTGGCTTTTGGCAGTTTGGTACCTGAGAATTTGCTGGGTGATTCACTGTCTCTTGGAAGTTATAATTCTCAATAGACTGAGGGAAACTGCTGCAAAGAAAAACACTCAGATAATAAATATTCCTCCAAATACCACACTGCCACTTCTTTTAAACAGAGGAATACAAAACAGATGTGACACACTGCACCAAAATATTTTAGATTAACGTTAATATTAAATCAATACAAAACGTAGTAAATTTCATATGCTTTAGTTATTAGATAGCATGGGTCCAATAAACAGGTCACTTCTAAGCGTAGAACAGAATGCTCCAATAATCTAAATGAACAAAAAACCCTCAACACTGATTTCTTCAATATACAACATATAAGGACCTAAGAAGTTTATGTGGCAAGAACTAAATGAAACAAATCAAGCTGGGAGTAGTAATGATTTTTTCCAGGAAAAGTTGCAAAGAATAAGTGTTTATAATGCTCCTACCCCCATTTTCTTCATTCCCATTTGGATGTCAAAGATAGACACTCAAAAAATATGTTTTCTAAGCCACTTTCTGTTTATTGCAAGTTTCCCAATAAGCTATGGAAAAGTATTCCAATTATCTCTAATATATTTTGAGAAAAGCAAAAATGAACTTCACATAAAATTCAGACAGCTCACGATTTAATAAATATTACATTCCACAAAATGAATTTCTCTCAGGTGTAAAGAAACTGGGTGCATAATCTTAGCAATTTGATTACTTTATTTATCTTTGCCATAAACCAGACAAGATTCTGAGCAGAATTTATTATTTGGGGGGAATTTAACTGACATAGTTGTAAATGAACTGAAGGTTCAATATTATTACAGTGCTCTGAAGCCCCTTCAAATTGCTAGTGCACACAAATACTTAAATATATACATACAGTACCTCAAGTGTTAAAAATATGTAAGTAAATTTCAGAAGCTACTACCAGACTTACATTTTACTTAATATATATGTTAATGTGCTAATAGTCGATAACTGAATATGTATTTCTAAAAACACTTAATCAAATTCAGCACGATTTTAGGGTCATTTTAATTAAAAAAAAAAATACAAACCACACAGCCAAAACTAAAAAGTAAGTGAAATGCCCAGTATATGGATGCATATACTTTTAAATTCATTTTTAAAAATTTTAATAAAAACTCTACATTAAAAATGCTAAATTGTTATATCTCAAGTTAAATTCAATGGCATTACATAAACTGATCATTTATCAATATAATTTTATTTTTTGAAAAGATATGTTTAAATTACAGAATTTGTAAATGTCTTCTGCCAAAACAGACTATATGTTGATGAATCTTTTAAAACCCAATTTGTTGGGGCACCTGGGTGGCTCAGTGGGTTAAGCCTCTGCCTTTGGCTCAGGTCATGATCTCAGGGTCCTGGGATCAAACCCACATCAGGCTCTCTGCTTAGCAGGGAGCCTGCTTTCCCCCCTCTCTCTCTGCCTGCCTCTCTGCCTACTTGTGACCTCTCTCTCTGTCAAATAAATAAATAAAATAAAATCTTTTTTAAAAAGTAAAAAAAGTAAAACCCAGTTTGCAAGTAGTTTTCTTATAGTGACTATTTGTTCTGACAATAAAGAGAACGGCAATTTTTCTTTTTTTTTTTGAGAATGGCAATTTCTTTTACCAAATTGAGATGGGGTCGGTGAGGACTCTTTTCATGAGACAGGAAAACCAGCCATTTGTTTTTTTAAGTTATTAGGCTAATAGTTTTCACATTCATTTACAAAGTTCCATGATGTCTTCTCTCTTCTCCCCATTTCCCAAATACAAAAGTAGCTTTGGTGTTTTCTCTTATTTTAAAATAAATCACATGCTTCCTTATGTTAACAGGAGAAATTCAAGTCAAAGGTAATCTATTTAAATGAAAATGCAGTTTTTTATTAAGATATCAAAATCAGCCAAGATAGAGTGCTTTAATCAATAAAAACTGATGTGTTCTTGGGGTGCCTGGGTGGTTCAATGGGTTAAGCTTCTGCCTTCAGCTCAGGTCATGATCTCAGGGTCCTGGGATCGAGACCCACATCGGGCTTTCTGCTCAGCGGGGAGTCTACTCCTCCTGCCCCTGCCTACTTGTGATCTCTGTCAAATAAATAAAATCTTTACAAAAACAAAAACAAAAACTGATGTGTTCTTCTTTTCAAAAGTACATTAGAATTCTTCAAAATTTACTATTATGTAACAAGCTTTCTTTACTTCCTTCTGCCCACCAAAAAAATGCACTAAATAGCTACTACATTAAATGCACAATTAATTTCACTAAAGTTTTTAAAAACAATTTATCTAAAAACCATTCTTCCAAATTTTCAGATTGAGAAACATTCATACGGAGAGAGTAATGGCTTGAGCTAAGTTTCCCAACAAGTAACAGAAAGTGCTAAAACAGCCAACAGAGACCTTGATTCTATGCTTTGCACAAGAGATAACACATTCTGAAGTATGAAAGGATGGCTGTTGTACTTTTAGGGAGTAGGAGACAAAGCCAAAACCAAACCACTGTGAAAAAAAGGGGGTCTAGGATTTAATGTTTAAAGGATAAAGCTTATTTCTAAGAAAATATCAAAACAATTTTAGGTTCTAGAATTTAGTGATGAATTGCTATTTCAGGGAGTCTCAAATGAACAGTAACTAGTTGCTTTAAAAACCAGGATAACCTGGTGATAAGGAAGCAAAGAAACAAGGAAAATCATTTGCGGTTAAAGACGTTTAAACTATAGAATTCTTTCAGATAGTAGCTTGAAAATATAGATCATGTTACAAAAACATGCATTCTTTCTGAATCAGCTATTACATTTTTAAGAATTCATACTACAGAGATCTTAAAATACACAAAAAATGAAAAAGTGCTAGTCAAGCTTTTACTGAAAGAAACTGAAAATCAAAACATCTATCATTAAAGGGTTCATTAAATGAAAACCTATACTGTCGCTAAAAATTGGTTACAAAATACTAGGTGAAAAAAACTGGTTATATGACTATGATATGAAAACAACTCTGATATTTTAAAATATAGATCTAATTAAAAGAAGAAAAGAGAAGGCTTATGTATATAATGTTAATAGTATTTAAATATTAGTTATTTCTTTAACTCTAGATTTTTTGGCAATAGCCATGTGATATTTGTAAACAGAAAAAGTTTAGAAATTAAGTCTAAAATAACAATTGTTAATTGCCCAGGAAATCTGATATCACATAATGCCCAACATTTTCTTTTATTCTACCAAACTGTCTTGTATAGTAATTAAAGTTATTTTGAACTTAATCTGGGTAAACATGTCACTTGTTAGTAAAAACTTCCGAACATGGCTTCTAGATCTCAAACGATAACATTTTATATTACTAGAACATAAAAGGTGGCCAAGCAGAAAAGTCAAGAGTAAGGTCTCAGTTTGTACATACAGCCCAGATAAGAAACAAATGTATGATAAAAAATTTTATAAGAAATTACATACTATATATCCTTAAGTTTTACTCAGTCCCTGGCCTCTGAACCCACCACCTAAGTTATCCTTCATGATCGCCAAGGAAAAATCAATTCACTACCTGCAACATACAAGATGTGAGGTGACACAGCAGTATGCTAGGAAAGTGGTGTATGTGGATAAAACAGTAAAAACAAAGTAAGGTGAAGGAGAAAGAGAGAAGGCATACAAGCTCAAAATTTCAATGCGGCCAAGTTTATCTTTAGCTATGTAACACTAGCACCATCTGGTGGAAGACCAGTTAGAAAGAATTCAATTACCAGTTTAAAAAGAAAGAAAGAAACAAGAATTCTAAACCTTCTTTCAAAAGATGAGCATTTTTCAAAGAGAATAAGCCTAGCAATAGTACAGTAATCATACAGAGGACCATAATAAGCCTGGGGGAACTTAAAATATCTCCTAAAGGTGTATGTACTCCCAGATGCACATCTTACTCTATCTTAGCCACAGAGCAAGATTGCAACAGTACATAATTCCCTCGGCTACCTTTCCTTCAGTGCCCCACACCACATCAGATGAAAAGAATACTTTCTGGCCACAAAGGAAACCCAAAAAAGGTAGACCCAAATTAGTGACTATGCAGCAGAACTTTAATTTGGAGTTTAAGGTTCCACAGAGCACCAGCTACCTATCTGTCCATGCTAGAAATACACCAAGAGTATTCACGAGAGACTCTGATTCTGCTCTTCAGCATCAGCCGTTTATGTGCACAGTGATGCCAAGCCTCTACAGCGAACCACAGTGTGGCAAAACAGTACACTGATATCACTGTTACTGCTGGCCCTGGGTCATCCAACAACAGAGAAGACAAAAATCACTGGTATCTTCAAACACTGTTATGGGGAAAGCAAATCAACACACTGAGAGACAAAGAGGATGGAGAGCTTGACTCCTATCTGGAGGTTGGGTCCCTCCACTGAGGTAGAAGCTATTTCTAACCAAGAATGGCACCAGCAGAAATGACCGCTACTTTACACAGTAAGCATCTCTTTTAGTTTCTCTTTCCCTTCCCTTCACCTGCTTTCCTTTTAAAAAATCCCTTCTTTATTCCCTCCAACCCCACCCATCTACATTTGAGACCAATAAGAAGTTGTTGCAAGTACTGCATGGTACCACTGAGGGAGCTCAAGAAAAAGCTGCCACAGGAGCAACCAATCAAAAGGTTGGGAGCCCAAATGGTGTCAGACTATAAGCAAAAGGACAGGGCCCCTGCCTCCAAGACAAGAAAATCAGGCAAAGAGAGGAACACCAATTACAGAAGAAAGTGCTGTCTGTAGAAGTACTATAGACATTCCATGTTCATGACTGAAAAGACACAAAAACTAAGAGGGCAGGGAATAAAAGACTGGCCTGATTTTACAGTGAAAATGTCCTCTGATCAACATTTTAAAATGTATTGATCTAAAGAACATGATGTCAACCTACCAGCCAACACCCCACCCCACACCAGAAAGTATGCTTCTCCTGATTCTTACGTTTAACTCCAAAACTGTCCATTTTTTACTGCCCAATTTTTACTTATTCATATAATAACCAGTTATCTGTATTTGTTTACTCTTTTTCAAATGCAGTTCTACTCAGAAACAAATTTGAGAGTTACATAGAGAATTGTGTTGAATCTTCTTACAAAGGGAAAAATTTGCCTCATTAATTCATCTTTTCACCTTTTCTAGCTTATATACGTCTATGCAAGTTTATCCACTAGTAAATGTGAAGAGTGCAGATTGTTAAGCATAGACTTTATTCTTTTATTATCCATCCAATAACGGAAGTCAGAATCGGAATTACCAATTTAGGGGATTTAATATTCTCATATTTTGCTAGTAATAAGTATTCAATAATGTAATAATGTCATACTAATTATTAAGTTTTAAGAAAGAACAATAACAAAAAAGGAGAGAAGCAAAGGAAACGACACAATTAAAAGTAAAATAATAACAATAGGAATAATTAAAAAGACAGAGGCTGAGACTTACTTTTCCAGTGAGTAGTAGCTCAACTCTTTTTAGCCACACTAGAATAAAGTTTGGGAAACAGTAATGGTTTTTAATTTGTATTTGTGTGTGTGTTCTTAAAGATTTTATTTATTTACTTATTTGTCAGAGAGAGAGAGAGAGCACAAGCAGAGTGGCAGGCAGAGGCAGAGAGAGAAGCAGGCTCCCTGCTCAGCAAGTATATCGATGCGGGACTCGATCCCAGGACCCCGGGATCATGACCTGAGCCTAAGGCAGCAGCTTAACTGACTGAGCCACCGAGACGTCCCAAAGAAACAGCAATGGTTTATATTACATTCCCTAATACTCTTCTAAATAACACCACTGATAACCTCAGCGAACTCCGCTAATAAATGATGCACATTGATCAGCTTGATCAGCTTTCATACCTTGTCACCCATTCCTACTTTTCTCCCTTCTCATATTTGTTTCATTCCTAACCCTCCACACCCCTACTTTCCTCTGAAGTGAATTTACACCTTGACAGAAGTCATCATCGGTCCCAGCTCCCCTGTCTCTGTTAATAGAGACCCCATCTACAAACTTCATCTTATACATGCACCAGGTAGAAGCCTGGAGTAGACACAACATTCAAAATTTCCTTTGGCCACCCAGATAATGCTTGGAGGGGAGGAGGGACAAACCTAAACATACAACTCGGGCATAAGACTACTACTCTAGATCAACAAATTTTCTAATCGTGGTTTTTGGGGGTTTTTTTTGTGTGTGTGAGGGGGATGTCTGGGTGGCTCAGTGGGTTAAGCCGCTGCCTTCAGCTCAGGTCATGATCCCAGGGTCTGCGATCGACTCCTGCATCGGGCTCCTTGCTCAGTGGGGAGCCTGCTTCTCTCTCCACCTCTGCCTACCAGTCTGCTTGCTTGTGCTCTCTCTCCCTCTCTCTCTCTCTATCGCTGACAAACAAATAAATAAAATCTTTAAAAAAAAAAAAAAAGGTGTTTTTTTTAAAAGATTTTATTTATTTATTTGACAGACAGAGATCACAAGTAGGCAGAGAGGCAGGCAAAGAGAGAGAGAAGAGGAAGCAGGCTCCCTGCCAAGCAAAGAGCCTGATGCAGACCTCCATCCCAGGACTCTGGGATCATGACCTCAGCGGAAGGCAGAGGCTTTAACCCACTGAGCCATCCAGGTGCCCCCTAATCGTGGTTTTTAAAGTTACACTGAACAGATGGAGGGAGAGAACAAATTTCAATTCAGCTGACTACTCTGTTTACATCTTTATCTATAGTCAGATCTTTACTTTCTTAGCATCACTGCACATTTCTGGCTCTGCTATATTACACTGTGTAAATATTTAGGAGAAATAATTCCTTTCAAGGATCTAAACTTCCACTGTCGTTATGGCAAATGAACCTGTTTATGCTATGTTTGTTAAATAACAGCAAGCCTAAAAGAACACAGGAATTTACTAACATATGTGGTACACAAACATCACAATCATAAAGCTTCTTGCGGGGACATAGCAAGAACATGAAAGGCCAGTTTATTTTTATTACCATTGCCCTGTAATTTTCTTTAGCTCTACCACAACATTCCTTAATTCAAACCTTTCCTGAAGCTACAGGAACAGAGTAGAGAAATGTACACAAATTATACCTCAAACTACCCCCATCTCCACGTGACCTTCCCTGCTTCTAGAACAATGGTTCTCCAACTTGATCCTGCATCACTATCTGTTGCAGGCTGTTAAATCTCAGCGAGCTGGGCCCCACCCCCAGAGTTTCTGCTTCACTGGGGCCAAGAATTTGCATTACTAACAAATTCTCTGGTTGTGCTGATGCTGCTAGTCCTGGGACCATACTTTTTGTTTTACAGTTTTATTGAGGTATAATTTATAGTTCATAAAATTCACCCAATTTAAGTATATAATTCATTGACTTTTGGTAAATGTTATATAGCCATCACCAAAATACAATCTCAGAACATCTCCATCACCAAGATAGTGTGTGCCCATTTACAGTTCTCATTCCTACCTCCAGCCCAGGTACCCACTTTCTATTATTCTGTCTCTATACATTCACCTCAACTGGACATTTTGCATAACTATAATAATAAAATCAGTGGTCTTCTACGTCTGGCTTCTTCACTTGTGATGTTTTTAAGATTCTTCCATGTTGAGCATCACTGTTTCCTTTTTATTGCTGAAAAGTATTCCGTTGTTCTAGATATAGCACATTTTATTTATCTGTTCATCAGTCGATGGACTCTGGGGTTCATTACAGTTTTCTGTTATTAGAAACAACGCTGCTATAAATATCCATGTACAAATCTTTATGTTGGACACACATGTCATTTCTCTTAGGTTCCCAGGAGTAGAAATGCTAAAGTATAAATTTATGCTTAATTTCAAAAGAAACTGCCTCATTGTAGTTTATTCATTTCCATGATGATACTTGTTAGTGTCTTTTTCAATAGCTATTCTAGTAGTTACTAAGTGGTATCTTTTTACTTATAGTTTAATTTACATTTCTTTAATTAATGATGCTGAGCATTTATTCAATGTATATGTTGGCCTTTCCTAATTTTCTTTAGTGAAATACCGATCTAAATCTGTTGCCGATTTTTAATTGGCTCATTTGCTTGCTATCGAGTCATAAGTGTTCTTTATGTATTATAAATATATATTTATAAGCATATAAATATATATAAATATAAGTCTTTATCAGGCACGTGATTTGCATACATCTTCTCCCAAATTTTGGTTTTCCCTGTCATTTTCTTAATTGTCTTTGGTAACAAAACAGTTTTTAATTGTGATGAAGACTGGAACTATATTTTGAGAACCACTGTTCTAAAGCTTTACAAATTCAAAAGAAATAACAAATCCTTGAAAAATGTGAAAGCTTAGTGGTTTCCCTTCTGCATAAGCAAATATAAATATTACTCACTTTCCTGTTCTATTTCCTTTTAGCAAAGCCTATTACAACTATCATCCTAAATATGCTCACCATTTTCAAGAGGAAAAGAATATTTGCAACTAACTGGC